>NC_041403.2:45137762-45454012 GCF_900747795.2 Erpetoichthys calabaricus
TAACAAAGCTTTAGAAGAAGACAGCTTGTTTATATATTATTCTTAATTAGAAACTGAGTTTAGTTGTGGATTGAGTTGTAGGAGTGTATGCTGTGTGAGTCATTGCTTAGCAACCAAAAGCACTGCCTGAAGGATTGTGGTTAGCTCCAGTAAGAGCAAAATAAGTTCTGTTCAGAAGAGAGACCAGCAGTGGATGTCACCTGAGGTCCAGCAGGGTAGGAATAATGGTCGGTTCAAATTCTGCTTCAGGTTTGTATTTACCAACAAGCAGCACCAAATATAACTGTTTTCTGACTACAGTCAAATGACTAGGCCTAAAGATTGCTCAGTCTTCCCTTGAGGTCAGGATTGGAAGGACTTAGCCTGTCATTGGCCAGTGGAATCAGGTGAAGGGAGCTAAAAAACAAAAATACAGTATGCAGATAAGAGGGAGGTGTGGTATTGGGGAGGTGTCTTGGTGATAAATAATAGAAATAAACAGAAAGTATCTCAATGGGAGAATCAGGAGAAATTGTATGACATTTTCTAAGCCAGCCATGAAAGTCCTGTGCCCAATGGGGCTATTGAAGCAGGCAGGGACAGAAATGCACTGCAATTGACATGATTCACAGGAGCACTGTTATGTGTTCAGTGTCTCTGCAGTATATCGGGTTAGTCCTCCTCCCCAGGGAACAAAAGGTATAAGCAACAAATGACCACTCAGAGCAAAATTTTATCTGATCCAGCAAACGTTTCCATCAATGTCTGAGAGCCCAAATCCTCTACATATCTTATCTATCTCTCTTTCTCAATGTCTGCAACAAGTTCTTTATTTTATAATGTTCTAGCAAAGTTGGGTGAGGCCTAGAGCCTTCCAGTTACATCATAACACATGGAGTCCAAAAAAGTCCAAAAAACACAATTGAGTATTCATTTAATGAACAGATAGATAGATAGATAGATAGATAGATAGATAGATAGATAGATAGATAGATAGATAGAATATACTGTATATTAAAACAAAAATAACAATGAAACTGCTATCTTACTGTCCATGTCAGGTTGGTGGGGACGATGGGACATATTGATATTACTGATATATGTGTTCTCCAAGTTATATATATGCTAATTTACTGTCTCTCACGCACACACTATAACTTGGAGAACACATTAAGAATTATTATATAACTTGGAGAACACATTAAGAATTATTCTGTTTCATATACTGGACAAAGTGGGAATGTATCATTAAGCCTCCTGTCAGATAATGCCATCTATGGCCCGAGAATTAATATATTGATGTTCAAGTCTATAATTATATACTGTATATAGTGTTTGATGTGTACTTGTCACAATACATATATTTTATCGGGTAAATTAGAAGCTAAATATTTCCCATCCATTTATTTTCTGAACGTGCTTATAGGTTGCAATAGCCTGCTGAGAGGCCAACATACTTACATTAAAAAGGGCTTAATTTCTTACATTTAAGAGCTTTATTTAGTCTGTTGCTCTTATTATAGAATTCTAATATATGGGTGTACAAGAAAGTGATTTTATATATTTTTTTTTTCATTTTTCATGTGCTTTAAAGTGTTTAAAGCATTATAGACGATTTTTTCCTGATGTTAAAACTGCAGGATCATTTCATTTGAACTTTTGATCTCTGTAAAAGTAGCTTGTCTAACCACAGAAAGCAGAAGTGTTAGTTGAGACAGCAAACGAAAGGCTACACTAGCAAAGATGAAACTTACCATTAAAAAGAGGTAATCTAGCGAGATAAACAGTCAGAACTTTAAAATGGTAAAGTGGAAATTGACTTTCCACATGCAAAAAATCAAAGCTCTAAAACCGTTGGTATTCTTTGTAAATGCACACTTCGTGACCATGTAATAATGTGGTCTGTTAAAATGAAACTGGACAGAGGTGCTAGGACTGTTCATCCTTGCACTGACAAGCTAAAAGAGAAGCAGCTTAGAAAGAAAGAACGAGGAACGGGGAGAGAGAGAACACATCTATCAAGGAAAGTCATGCCATGTGATAAAACACTATAACCTTAAGAGACTGAATGCCACAAACATTGGGTAAGTCAGACAGCACCATCTATGACAGCTCCTGAAATACGTAGGTTGTATCAGTGATTTTGCTATATCCATTTAAGTTTATTTGCTTTCACTTCTGACACATTAAGAATATTTAGGAATGTTAAAGACTGTAATGATTGAATAAAAGCTTATTGCCTGCTCCACTTGCTTGCCTTGTTGCTCTATTATGTGATCTGGAGTATTGAGAAAAGAGGAAACATCCTTTAATAGGAGAAGTGAAGCACAGTCGCAGTCACTCCTGGGTGAAGATGGAGCCACAGAGCCAGTGTCAAGTGTGCATTGCGTCTGTGGGATGTGTTCTGTTCCAGGCCAGATTGAGGGCAAGGATAAGAGAGTAAGAGTTGGGGTGGGGGACAAATGTGTGGGTCTACAGAAGAAAGATTCTTATATTCCCACCCCAGATTAAATTGTTTTACGATAGGGTCACCCCAAAATCCTTACATCCAACAACATTGGGTGACCAGTTTGGATCATGTCTCTTAGTTCATGACACAATTCACTCATTCCATTCCTACAGTGGGATAATCCACTCAATAATCCTAAACAGGAACTATTAAACTGGACAGTCCTCTTCTAAGATCAGTCAGAAAGTAAGTCTCTGGCAATATATGACAAGCACCCCGTCCAGAGTTGGATTCTTTCTTGTGCTCAGCGTTGCTGCAGTTGGCTTCAGCTTCCCATGACCCTTTAAATGGATTAGGCAGATTTGAAAATGGTTATGTAGACAAAGTTATAATTTTTATCTAATTGAAAATGCAAAAAGATACACAAAAAGATGCACAAAGGTAAATTCCACCCAAATACAGAATCCTGCAGATCTTCCCCACATATCATGAAAACTAAATGGCAACTTTTCTAAAATGTCACAAGGAATTACTGAAGCTAAAGTGCAATAATACATTGGTTGAAAAAAAATAAATTCTCTTTTGAGCTCCAAAATCTGGACAAGCTTTTCAGTTACCTAGCAAATTTCTGAACTCCATAATTACAGTGAGTAGCTGAGGTCAGAGCATTAATCATTCTAAATAGATATGGCAGAAAAATCAAAGCGTTGCTGTTTCACATACCTTCCATGGTCTAACCAACCAACTTATTGCTTATAAACTGGAACTTAAGGAGAAAAAAAATGGCTGCATTGCACTTCATTCGTCAGATAATAAATCTCTGTCTCCAAAGTGCAATGCTCACACTTGGTAGCCCATCATTTAATCTTGTATTTCATAGCACATGCCATTGGAAAGGAAAAAACAAAGATGATTGATTTGTCACAAAGGACCTTGTCTGGATAACAAGGTTTTCCAAAGCCTGCCTGGAAAGGTTCAAGTGAAAACCTTTATGGAGAAAGAAGTGAATTGCTGCTCATCAACTCTCTATCAGCGTAGCTAGTCAAGAGATGGCTGTAGTTCTGAAAAGGCTGACTCTAAAATCCAATATGGCATCACTTGTCATCCTCAGGTTATATACCTGGAAAGTGTAAATGTTTTGTTTTTTCTTAATAAGAAATTATCTTAAAATCTCTTAAAGTTTAAAGTGTGCTACATCTGACCAGTGAAATCAATTCATTTTAGAGTCTGAACAAGACGAGAGGCTTAAACGTGATGGTCATGATCCGTGACAGAAGTCATTTTGTTCACAGTGCTCATCTGTTAATATTAAAAAGAATCTAAATACAGGAAGACATCCATAGGCTTAGCATTGGATCTCTCATTAAGATTCTCACATACCCTATGGGGATTCTTTCAATGAAATATATTAATGATTCAAGCCAAATCCAAACTAAGAAACTGAGTGTAAGCAAATACTGTGGTTAACAGGGTGAGCTTTTACCAATATGGCTTAACTAATACAGTTTTTACAGCTGAAGAAACATTCCTTCCTACTAGTCAAATTTCTAAAAACTGCATGTCATTGATGGGTGGCACGGTGGCTCAGAGGTTAGGGGTGCTACTTCATATCTCCAGAGTTCTGGGTCTCATCTCTCGCTTGAACTATGTTTTTTCTAGAGTCTGAATGTACATCCTCATCTGGGTGAGATTTCCACCAACATTCTAAAGAAATGTGTATTAGTTTCAGAACTGTAAGCTGGACCCCTGTAAACATATATGTGAGGGTTTGCCTGAGTGGGCCTTGTGAAGAGTTATTTGCCCTTGGGAGCCTTATGATGCCATGATAACCACTGACTTCAAACGTTTCTGAGCTGAATAAAGCAAATCTATAATGAATGAACTAGAACTGAGATTTCCTACATGCAATAGTTAAGTGTATACATTTTACATAGATCATTTCGCTATGAACATTAAGTAGCAGTTAAGAAATGGTCTGACTTGTAACATTAGTACTTGGCAAGATAACACAACCACATGTGACAAAAATGATGTGAAATTACTGCTTACTCTGTGATTAAAAGGTTCCAAACGTAATGTTCTCACCTCTATGGTCAGGCAAAACAGAAGTCCACACAGAATGGTTAAAAGCAGTTGTTACTTCCAACCGGTATGTATCCCTAATTTCTGGTTCATTATGACTGTCATGTATCATACTTGGGTGGCATGGTGGCGCAGTGGGTAGCGCTGCTGCCTAGCAGTTAGGAGACCTGGGTTCGCTTCCTGGGTCCTCCCTGCGTGGAGTTTGCATGTTCTCCCTGTGCCTGTGTGGGTTTCTTCCCACAGTCCAAAGACATGCAGGTTAGGTATATTGGCTGGGATTGGCTCCAGCAGAGCCCCGTGACCCTGCAGTTAGGATATAGCAGGTTGGATAATGAATGGATGTATCATACTTTTGTGACAAATCTCTGCACAATGCTGCAGGTTTTATTATTCCCACCCATCCATCCATTGTCAAAACCTGTTTTTCCTAATTATAAAGGTAACTGAGAGGCTATCCAAGCAGCATGGAGGCTGAAGCAGGTGTGAGCCAAGAACAGACAGACATGCAGGACATATCTTTGTAAGGTGGGAGGAATTTGGGGAACACTAAGACAAAGGGAACGGGAAAAAACAGGAGCCGGATCCATGAAATGGTGAGGAAGTTAGAAATTCCTTTTGGCCATTACATACTTTAACAGAAAGTTTAACTTAAACATTTCTTGTTCTGTTGTCAAAGAAAAATTAATTCTCAAACAATTTACAATACCGGCACAGTAACTTTTACTTCTTTAAGGTGCCTATAAGTATTATACACTTATTACAGCATTCTCAGTTCAAACTGATGACAGTGTATTTTGGATCTCAACTGGATTCTGGTCTTCTAATACTAAAAGGACAAAGATGAGCATTATAACTTAAGATGTTTCAATGTATTAAAAATAAGCATAAAACATTGATTGAATTCTAAATAATGTTTGTTTTAATTAACACTAGATTTACCAAAGCTTATGAAAAAAACTTGTAAATCCGGCCAACCTTAAATCCACTCGCACCTCTCCATTCAGCATCTTTTGTCTTGTAAATGTGTCGATAATCTCAAGCAGCAAGCATCCTGCTATACCTTCCCCCCGACCGCCAGAGAAACTGCAAAAACCTCTCTCAACTGAAACCTTGTTTATCAGGGAGTCAGGTACCTAGAGCAGTAAAGGCTAAAAAAAACATATTGTTATTTGGAACACATGCATTTCATGTGTGTTCCGTGTCCACAAAGATCTACTGTCTATGTACAGTAAGTGTAGGATGACAGAAATGTTGAACACATACCTAAAAGACAAACTTTTTCCATGTTTTAGTACTAACGACAAAATGTAGACATGAAGTGTATAATGTGTGAAGACTGAAGTCCAAATATCAAATAAACACTTTCACAAAAGTTTCAAGTATAACAGAACAAATGCGCTTTTATTCAAGACTATAACCGAAGAAAAAGAAATCGGGTTAGTGTGGCTTGTTATTGTGACTTCTTTAGTAGTATAGTGGTAAGAGCTGCTGACTCCTATTCAGAAGGTCCCGGGTTCAAGTCTTAACGTGACCCAAAATAAACATTTTGCCTAGTGAGCTGCTCTTATTGTTACTATTATACAATAAAAACATACATTTGATTTGAGTCTGTAACAGCTGCTGTAAATGTATGGTACTTGTAAAGGTTCGCATTTTTTTAATTCAGTTTTATTCTCTCAGTCTCGTTCACGCTCACCCCAATCTGACACTGCTGTTTTCAAATAAAGACGAGCTATAACAGAGGTGAACTCAGGTCGGAGAAAGAGAACAGAAGTTCTCCCCGCAAGAAACATCCACACACATACAAGAACAACGCAGCTGCACCAGGCGTATGCTCGCGTACTGAAGAGTCTATAGCTGGAGGTGGAAGCTGCCATCGCACTTTTCTAGTCACTATACTTTGTATATAAATGTCAGATTGAATGTTTGTAGTGTTAAGAAACATAGATGCAATACAGACATAACCATACACTAAATGAACAGTAACAAAATGGCTTAATTTGTTTATGCTTCAATTTTAGTATCATATATATACAGTACTGTGCAAAAGTTTTAGGCAGGTGTGTTAAAATGCTGTAAACAAAGAATGCTTTCAAAAATGGAAGTGTTAATCATTTATTTTCATCAATCAACAAAATGCAGTGAATAAACAAAAGAGAAATCTAAATCAAATCAATATTTGGTGTGACCACCCTTTGCCTTCAAAACAGCATCAATTCTTCTAGGTACACTTGCACACAGTTTTTGAAGGAACTCGGCTGGTAGGTTGTTCCAAACATCTTGGAGAACTAACCACAGATCATCTGTGGATGTAGGCTTCCTCACATCCTTCTGTCTCTTCATGTAATCCCAGACACACTCGATGATGTTGAGATCAGGGCTCTGTGGGGGCCATACCATCACCTCCAGGGCTTCTTGTTCTTCTTTACACTGAAGATTGTTCTTAATGACTTTGGCTGTATGTTTGGGGCTGTTGTCCTGCTGCAGAATAAATTTGGGGCCAATCATATGCCTCCCTGATGGTATTGCATGATGGATAAGTATCTGCCTGTATTTCTCAGCATTGAGAACACCATTAATCCTGACCAAATCTCCAACTCCATTTGCAGAAATGCAGCCTCAAACGTTCAAGGAACCTCCACCATGCTTCACTTTTGCCTGCAGACACTCATTATTGTACCGCTGTCCAGCACTTCGACGAACAAACTGCCTTCTGCTACAGCCAAATATTTCAAATTTTGACTCATCAGTCCAGAGCACCTGCTGCTATTTTTCTGTACCCCAGTTCCTATGTTTTCGAGCATAGTTGAGTCGCTTGGCCTTGTTTCCACGTCGGAGGTATGGCTTTTTGGCTGCAACTCTTCCATGAGACCACTTCTGGCCAGACTTCTCCAAACAATAGATGGGTGTACCTGGGTCCCACTGGTTTCTGCCAGTTCTGAGCTGATGGCACTGCTGGACATCTTCTGATTTCGAAGGGTAATAAGCTTGATGTGTCTTTCATCTGTTGCACTAAGTTTCCTTGGCCAACCACTGCGTCTACGATCCTCAACGTTGCCCGTTTCTTTGTGCTTCTTCAAAAGAGCTTGAACAGCACATCTTGAAACTCCAGTCTGCTTTGAAATCTTTGTCTGGGAGAGACCTTGCTGATGCAGTATAACTACCTTGTGTCTTGTTGATGTGCTCAATCTTGCCATGACATGAAACTGTCTTCCACAACCTCACCTTGGTAGCAGAGTTTGGCTGTTCCTCACCCAGTTTTAAGCCTCCTACACAGCTGTTTCTGTTTCAGTTAATGACTGTGTTTCAACCTACGTGTGACATTGATGATCATTAGCACCTGTTTGGTATAATTGGTTGATCAAACACCTGACTAGAATCCTACAAAATCCCTGACTTTGTGCAAGTGTACCTATAAGAATTGATGCTGGTTTGAAGGCAAAAGGTAGTAACACCAAATATTGATTTGATTTAGATTTTTCTTTTGTTTGTTCACTTTGCATTTTGTAAATTGATAACAATAAACAATCATTATTTATATTTCTGAAAGCATTCTTTGTTTACAGCATTTTTTCACACCTGCCTAAAACTTTTGCACAGTACTGTATATATAAAGCATATATAAATACAGTAGATTAGAAAGTGGATTCAGAACGTAGTCAGACCCCTTCACTTTCTGGTCACTTTATTGTGTTATAAATTTAATTTTAGATGGATGCATTTGTAATTTTTGTCCATCAGTCTACACTCAATAACCCATAATGACAAAGTGAAAACATGTTTTCAGAAAGGTTTGAAAATTTATCAAAACTAAAATCTCTAATTTATATAAGTATTCAGACCCTTTGTTGTGGCACTCCAAATTGTGGGCAGGTGCAACTGGCTTGCTTTAATTCTCCTTGATTGGAGTCCACCTTTGGCAAATTGAACTGACTGGAAAGTTTACAAAGGCACACACCTGTGTGTATAAGATCTAACAATTCACACTGCATGTTCAGGGAAGTAACCAAGAACTCAGTGGTCACTCTAACCAGATGAGATGGGAGAACCTGTCAGGAGGACGATCATCTCCGCAGCACTCAAGTAAAAGGCATATGACAGCCTGTTTAGGCAGCATGAGGAAAAAGATTCTCTGGTCTGAGAAGATAAAAATTGAACTTTTTGTGCAGAACTACAAGCACTATGTCTGGCCAAGATCATGCACTGCTGATCATCACCTGCGTATTACTATCAATACGGTGAAAAATGGATGTAGCAGCATCATGCTATGGGGTACTTCTCAGCAGCAAAAACAGGGAGACTGCTCAGAACTGAAGGAACAATCAATGCAGTGAAATACAAAGAGGTCCTTGAAGAAAATCTGCTTCAGAGCACACACGACCTCAATGGTTCAACTTTCAGTGCACCCTGAAGCATACAGCCAAGACAACACCGGAGTGGCTTTAGGACAAGTCTGTGACTGTCCATTAATGGACCAACCAAAGCCCAGACTTAAATCCGTTAGAAAATCTGTGGAGAGACCTGAAGATGGCAGTTTAAAGATGTTTCCCATCCAATCTAATGGATCTTGAGAGGATTTGTCATAAAGAATACGATAAACTGCCCAAATCTAGGCATGCAAAGCTTGTGGAGACTTACTCATAAAGACACAAAGCTGTAATTGCTGCCAAAGGGGGCTCTACAAAGTACAGAATTAAGAGTCCTTCTTGGAATGATAGATTTCAGTTTTTGATATTTAATAATTTGCAAATCTTTCAGATAACATATTTTCAGTTTGCCATTATGGGTTATTGAGTGTAGACTGATGGGCAAAAATGGCAAATTTAACCACTTAAAATTAAATCTACAAAATAAAGTGTGCAGAAAGTGATGGGGCCTGACTACTTTCTGAAGCCACTGTAAATAAAGAAACATGGGTATTCTCGTGTATTTCATATGCAATAAATATCTTCATTTATCAGTACATATTATAGAAGCAATGTAGTATATTTCACATGAATAACAAAAACACACTTTAACATATTTTCTCCTACAGAGAATTATAATAAATTAAAAGCTTACGTTGTCATGGAAACTCAGCAGCCAAAATGTACTTTTTTAATTTTCTTTAGATATACTCAAAGAATAATGTAACAGACATACAGTAGGATAAGAAGCGTGCTGTGCCTTTAATTAGTTTGACCACAGGGATATTTTGAATATTAAATGTAATACGCAAAAGAACAGCAGGTGTGGTAGTCTGTAACGTAACCAAAACAACTCTACACTATAAAAATAGACCAAGTCTGTAACAGTCACACTTTAACAATACCATGTCTAGAAATTACACACTGTAACAAAGAAAGAGATTTTGTAATACGACTGGTGTAGTTTAAGTTTAGCTAAACAGCATACTAGCATGAAAAATTAATTCCCACCTATATATATATATATATTTTTTTTTAACTTGATAACTAGTGTGACAAACAACTATATTACTAAATCATTACTGAATGCATTAACTCAATTCAATCTAATCAACTATGACACAAACTTTAATTGCTTAAAGGCAATTTTCTAGATTTGTGTGGGATGCCACATAATCCTTTTTCAATAACAAATTAAGAATAATTAACATATATTTTATTTTAACAATGAGAAGAAACAAGATATACAGTACTTGAAAGTAGGATGCAGAAAATTCAGTAACAACTATAAGCTGTGGGCTACGTTAGGGCACTGACCAAGTGCTCATGTGTTTTCAGTGGAGAAAATGCAGAATATTAAGCTAGCTGTTGATTGTAAAAAAAAAAACAAAAAAAACATGAATAGCAAGAAATTCAAATTTATATTTTAATAAAAAAAATAGAAAACATAAGGTTTAGATCAAAACTCTGGATTAGTAATATATCTTTATTATCATGAGATACGAAAAAGATTAGCTTGTGCTCTTCAAGTAAACAGCTTGGGGTATTGTTCACGAGTGACATGAGAGGGGACTCTAAAATTGACTAACAAATCGGTGCAGCAGCACCAGTTTAAGTAGACATTGTACTGGGACATGGTGGCCAAGGCAGAGCTAAAGACTTTGATTTAATGGCTAATCTCCAGTATACAGTATTTCTCTATCCTCCTATACACTGAAAAGGCTCTAGATAATGACTGAAAGAATGAGACTGCAAAACCAAGTGGTTAATATGAGGTTCTTGTGTAAGGCTGTTAGAGAAATTCAACATGCTTTTCAATATGGGAGAACATAGGAGTGCTGGCTTTCCAGACTGAGCTGAGACATTTGAGATAAATTGTTCATGTACAGCACTTAGGATACTTTCTGGATGACTCACAAGGGATGTGTACAAGGCATGGCCTAGTGGGAGATGACCTTAAGGACAGACTTCAGAGGCAGCGTCTGGGAGGATCTGGAAATTCTCCAGTTGGTGGTAGAAGAAACTGCTGAGGACAGGGTGATCCTGTTGTGACAATCTGCTTCACTGACAGACTGAGCAGATCGTTCCTCCACCACACTGTGCGAGTTTTCAATTCCACCGGGGGGGAAGGTGAGGGGTAAACGGTAACATTATACAATGTTATTGACTGTTACACCTGCCTCGCACTCTCCACCGTGCACTTTTTAACTTGCACTGAGTGTATTATCACTCTTATTTCCCATTGGGGATTAATAAAGTATCTATCTATCTATCTATCTATCTATCTATCTATCTATCTATCTATCTATCTATCTATCTATCTATCTATCTATCTATCTATCTATCTATCTATCTATAGGGTCAGTTGAGTAAAAATTACAATAAATATAATGTTATCGATTAAAGTATATATGTTAGTATAAATTGTAGTTTAAAAAATCTTTGCAAAATCAAGTAAAGATTCAAGTTTAATTATGAAAAACAAGGGACATACTGTAAGTTAAAAGCTAAAAGTGAATGTCTCATTAATTTCTGCATACTAGTTTAATATTTATAAGTCTAATCACTAACTTGCAGATACCACAACAAAAGAACTGAAAAAGCAATTGAAGCCAATGACTGCATTTAACATTCTTAACGTTGTTTACCCCTAGAAAAACGAGCCAAATATGTAGAATTTTTTTCAACAAGAAAAAAAATGTTTTTACATTGTAAGGTTTCTAAACTCTTTTGGGACTTCCTCAACAGGATGACACGCCAAAGAGCGTCACAGAGCGCGATCGCCGTGTCTGTGGAAGACAGCTTCTCCATTACCGGGGAGGCAATGTGTTGCAGCGGCTTGCCACAAAAGCAAATCCAAGCCAACTTTGGTCATGCTATAAGAGTCTGACGTTGATGGGTGATGCAAGGAACATTATAAATGCAAGGAGCAGGATTAATTCGCTACAACCCTACCTGGTTGCTGTGTCTGTGTATAGGAGAGTGGCAGATCCCGCTACAATAAATAACCGTGCTATTCCTGTTTCAAGCTGAATAAAGTTGTTTTTGCTAAAGTACTGAGACTCAGCCTCATGTTTTGGGGTGCAAGACAAGGACTCACACATTACAACATATAACAGAAACGTGTAAAACCTAAATGTCAACATAAATACAGTAGTTAAGGTATGTCTAGTGTCCACTGCTGTACTGATGTAGATTTAATACACATCCAGTCACCCACACACAGCCCGACGTTACAGTCGAGACAGTAGCATCTGTTTCTTTGCCCACTTTTCTTATCTTTTTCTGTTGCTTGAACATGTGAGGGTAGAGTGTCCGTGCCCGATGTGCATAAACAATGATATCCATTGTACTACTGCAGGCTTCCACAGCACAAGGCTTAGTGACTTCCACATTTCCCTTGACAAAAACATTGGCAGTTGCTGCATTGAATACTGCTTAGGAGGCTAACGTCTTTCTTAAACTTCCAATTGATCACAGTCATTTTGCCTGTTTGCCACATAGATACCACACCTTGCTACAGTTTTACGCAACTCAAGTCACCAAGCATATCACTATCTGTGTTAATGTCTGATGACCAATTCACATGGTCATCACTATCACTTGATTTAACTGATGGTTCGGTTTCAGTTTGTTCTAAAACTGGCTTTACAGCTTTTCGTTTCTACACCATTGCATGTTTTTATTGAAGGCTCCACCCCACTCATGGATATTGATGACTTACCATTTGGTGACAGAATGCATAGAAATATCATGATGTTTTTTCAGTGTTATTATGTTTTTTATATCCATACAATAACAGCAGAATACTGTTCTGAGCTTAATTAAAGCTTAATGTTCTACATCTCATCAAAACAAAGACATAGATTTAACCATTTGTACATAGAATTAAGAGCCAGAGAAATGCTCGGGATTAAAACCAAAGGCATTAAGATGATATTTTTGCATCAATACTCAAAATGGTATTCTCCAAGAATGGCCTTTATAGAAGGCATGCAGTGAGTGAGACCTGATCGAATAAACACTTATATTTTCACCTGCAAAGAGCTGTTCCTGGAGGATACTAAAGATCCCAGATTGTTATTCTTGTAGTCTGATATAATCAAAGTGGAACTTTCTGTCAGGAAGGGGTACTGTATGTGTGGCACAAATCAAACACTATACAGTATATTAACCAGGATCATGTATGGCAGTGGTTCTCAACCTTTGTTGCTCCAAGGTTCTCCACTGTATCATGAAAATATATGAGGCATCCCAACACAGGCATGATGTTTGCACTTCTGTAATTGTACTGCAGTCTTGCATGCTTGTTTCTGATATTACATTTATTAGCAAAACTATATTGACTGCTAGTTGTATTATACTGCCTGCATCTCTAATGTACAATACACAATTAAGAAGCCATTTAAAAAACAACTTTTTTAATCATAACATACAATGAGTAGGAGGCATTTTTAGAGAAAAATAATGACCAGTAATTACCAAAATACAGAATTTGTCACTGCAGATATTTTTGAGAACAACAAAAGCTGCTCCCTACTCACTAGGCATATGTATTACTTTTAAATCTAAATATAAAATGATTAATTATTTTTGAAAATAAAAGAAAATATCAAAAGTAATTTTTAAAATGCAGAATCAGTATCTGCAGTCATTTTTTCATAACTTTATGACAAAAGCTACTTTGTTATCCTCTGCATTCAATTTTTGAGCATTTCCATCAGTGACAGCCATGTTTAACACAAGTGGAATGCTCAGGTGTTTTCTTTCTGCATACAACAAAATGGTCAACAGGAAAGACAAAAGAATTGTGCTGTCAGGTAGGCCACAGAAAGTGGTCAACCCTGATACGTGTGTAGCTTATAAAATAGTGAGAGCATTAGCAACAGTGGCTTATTCCCTTATGTGACTGTCCTTGCCTTCATGAATTTCTTTTTGGGACTGAGGCATGCCACCTTCATTTTACTTTTTCTTGTTGGTCATTATAATTAGCTTGTTTCTGTTCTAACTACAGGTTAATAACTGCTGTGCTGTGCTGACAGATAAACGTGATTGGCCACTAAACCCTGAATTGTTGTGAGTATGTCGGGAGTACATTCCAACTCTATCTGGACATGATGCGCACACTGGACAGCTACATTATTTACATTAATACAGGTTACATTATACACAAATACAATCTATACTTGAAACACACTTTAAGGGGTTCTTCAAGAAAGCTAGGAGTCATTGCAAGTTTGATGTTAGCAAGTTTAGAATACTGATGGAGCGATTCACTTTAATAAGTTTGCATGGAGGGATTTGGCCCATGGGCCTTAAGTTTGACACCATTGGTGTTGCTTGATTTTTAGTAATTTACAGTAATTGCTTTGCTGCTGTTTTATAATTATTTTCAGTTATATTGTGGCTTCTATGAAAGTTTACTGCACCCGATCCCCCCCCCCCCCCCCACAGCTCAAGAACAGCTCACATTTACTGTATTTACATGAACATAGCACTGAAAGACAAAATAAAGTGGTACTTTACAAATTCTGAAACATTACTGCCTGCTGTGTGTATGGTTGCTGCACTTTGAATATTTCTATTTTTTATTTATGTTAAATACAGTAGCTCACCTTTGAATTTTTTCTGTATCTCATTTTGGATCACTTGAAACTGCTGTTTTCATTATTTCAATGACTGCTGTTTTAATAGTAATTTAATTATTGTGTTGCTATTTTATAACTCTTTGCAGACATCTTGCTGTCCTCTGGATGTTTACTGTGGACCCCTAGTGGGTTGTGAAACCAAAACCAAAATGTATAGGAAAGGTGGTAGCATCACAAAATCAAACTGTATTACAGACATTGTATCTTTTATAATCTTGTCTTTGGGTATGTAAAAATATAATGGAAAAGCTATTGCTGTCAGGCAGTAGGGATCAGCGTTAACATTTTCTAGAACAGCTAGATACATTTTTTGTTTTTTAGTATCAAAACCAGAACCACTGAATACTTTGTGTTGCATTTCATTATTTGTGTGAAAGGGCAGACGACTATGCTGACTGGATGGGAAAATGACTTCTTGCATGGCCAGAGGTATATAATGTGATGGACCAGTGGAAGCCAGAGGCCAGAAGCATCTCCATCCCCTATATGACAGGTGCACTCTTAAAACTAATGGTTCTTTAATGGCACTACCTTGCAGAACGTTTGCTTTTCAAAACACCAGCTCATTCTGGGATTAAGAAAACCTGAACATAGCCTGTTATTGCAATAGTGCTATTGCATGCACCAAGAGTGATTTCAAAATTCACAATTCACAAATCAGTCATCATCTGTTCATGGTTATTTACTGGATGGAACTTGTTGCAGACCTAAATAAATAAATGGGTCTTTCTGGAACCTTCATGTGAATGGGCCATTTTGGAAGCAAAAATAGTTCCCTATGGCATTGCTCTGAAGAACCGCTCTTGCACCTTTATTTTCAAGAGTGTGACAGTGGTCCTCCCAAAGTGTCCCAGTTAGGACAGCTGAAGGAATAGACGGCAGTTGGAGTCTGGAAATGCAGCCCTGTTAGGGGTCTCTGGGTGCCATTAGAGGGCATTGTCAAGGCCTCCCTGGTTTCCATATGACCAAGAACTGGCTCCAAGACAACATACTAAAGTACCAGAAGCATTCCCGAGTCTAGCTTAAAAGAGGTCTGCCGCCTCACCAAAATAAGTCAGAGTCAGGAGACAGTGGATGACACTCAACAAGAGGAGCGGGAGGAGAGGATGAGGACACTTGTTTATAATTGTGGTTTGGTTGCACGTGTGGTGATTTATTTGTGTAATAAAATAATTTATTTCAACCTGGCACTCCGTTGGGTGGTATTGTGAATGAGATTTGGGGCTCAGTGGCGTCCCCTTGTGGTCACATTAGATATGTTCTTAGCTATATTAAAAAGATCACTGCTGTCATCCATTAAGATTAGGCTGCCTTCTTCTACAGCACAAGGTCCTACATCTACTGCAAATTCATCTGGTTGGGTAGTGGTGTGAAGTTTGTGCCATGTACAGTATGTTGCTGTATGCTGTAGTTGAATTCCCATAATGACTGGTTAACCAAATTTTAGTTTACGATTAACCACAGCTAATAACCACCACAGAAGGTTTAAAATATAAAATAAAATGGAATAAAGTGCTAATTCAATGTTAGGCAAGCAATGTTCATTGTAAATTAAATAAAAATGAGATAAAACAAATAAAGCAGCCTTGTGATAAATACATTAGTAAAACCAGAGAATAAATGAATATACTTGCATTCTGATCTACTGTTCATGTATATCAGTACCAATAAACTTTCAGAACGTATGGCTTAATGCCCTGACCATATTCTCTCCACCCTGTCACCCTACCAGATAATGAAGTGTGAAATCATCATATGCCCCCCCCGTTAAAAAAACAAACCTTACTTATTGTCCATTCATCTACTTAAGATTTTTTTTTTCCTCCCAACTCATGGTACCCATTTAAAAAACAACTGGCACAAACTGGAAACCAGTATTACACATGGTGCCCAGTCGAGCTCTTGCACACACACCCGCACTCATGCCAGCTTAGTGCTGCCAAACAAGTGATCTGCATATGTCTATGTTGGTGGAGGAAATAGACTTAAACATGATGGGGGGGACATGAAAACTCTCAAATAAAAGAAAGATCTAAGGGTTATCCCAATGTGGAAAAGCTACAGAGATTTCACTGTAGCTCAAAAAATCACACATACTGTAATTGTATGAGAGAGAGGCTGCGAGCATGCTCACCCACCACACAACGAATGAAGCTGGACTGGGACCCGACTACAGTTCCAATCCTGCCACCAAGCCCCAGTAATTGTACGCATTCATTTATTTAGGTGACTGTAAAATGCTTATCCCAAAATAACCTGCTGATCCATATTTGAATTTCCATGCTTAACTTTCAGTTCCACAGAATGTAATAATTTTTAAAATAGCTTAACTCAAATCAGGATCATGGGGAGCTGGAGTCGGTAACACCGGGCAGGATTCAGACATGGACAAAGCACTAGTCTAGAGCAGGGCCAGGTCTCACATACAGCACACCCCACCGTCTCACACTGTCTGTTCAGAATTGCCATGTCACATATAATTTAAGTCTTTATGGATATGGGAGGAAAAATGGAGAACTACAGAAAAAGTAATATAGACACTGGCAGAAAATTCAGAGTCAGAAGTGCTAACCACTGTAATACCATCCATCCATCCATTATCCAACCTGCTATATCCTAACTACAGAGTCACGGGCGTCTGCTGGAGCCAATCCCAGCCAACACAGGGTGCAAGGTAGGAAACAAACCCCAGGCAGGGCGCCAGCCCACTGCAGGGCGTACACACACACACACACACACACTAGGAACAATTTAGGATCACCAATGCACCTAACCTGCATGTCTTTGGACTGTGGGAGGAAACCGGAGTACCCGGAGGAAACCCACGCAGACACAGGGAGAACATGCAAACTCCACACAGGGAGGACCTGGGAAGCGAACTTGGGTCTCCTAACTGCAAGGCAGCAGCGCTACCCACTGTAAAAAAGATATTAGAATTTTAATTTGAACTCAGTGGCTCCTTTTGGCTTTAAGATGTATCTTTTTAAAACTATTTGTTCTGTTTTTTTTTTTTTTTTTTTTATTAATCGTACTAACACATACCTGTGTATTCATTACAATTGGTAAAAATGTAACCTTAAGAACTAAGAAATGGAAATAGGAGAAAAAATGTCAATGTGTTATCATCATATTTTAAGAAGAGGTCCTTTGTATATAAATATATGTGTTCTTTTTACTTAAATAAAAGTTTAAGTGTTGCAGATATTTTAATATAAATAAAATGACACCTCACTGATGATACTAGTAACTGCTAAAACATAATCTTATGTTTAGTTGTAAAATAAAATCCAGGAGATGTGTGGTACATTGCTTTAATTGCATTTTGCTATAATTTCCTATAATGTAATAGTAAAAAAAAGAAGTTAATAATGTGTAATGTGTCACCTAAGTAAGGCAACAAAATATACAATAGGGAGCATGCAAATAAGAAAATATAAAGGTAATGTGAATCTGAAGGAAAATTCATGCTCTGCAATGACAGGTGCAACAACTTTTTAAGTTGCTCTAATAACAAAAGATATGATTTTTTATTAGCCCATCTACATTATATTTGGATTTCACAGAATCCTGATATAATATGCAAAGCACCATGGGAATACATTAACATAATTGTACGTTCATGTCTAAAGGATTTGATAGGTATTCGTTACAAAACTAAACCTGACAGGCTAAAAGTAATTAACTACATCATAAGTGATTTAATGTTGACTACACAGCTGTCTAAAGTCTTATCTCTGAAACAAAATTGTGGCTTGCCGCATTTAATGAACAAAAAGCTCATGTCAGCTAGGGCTTCATCATATGATCTTCATCAGCCGTTGCTACCTCCCGCCTCCGCAAGCTGAATGTCAAGCCTTTCTAGCCAACAGACTCGCCTCTCTTAGGCATAATTCTGGGTGCCCTCTAACCTGGGAAGACAATGCCGCTCTAACAAGCTCATTGTTCCCTTTTAAATTAACTCTTCTGTTTAAGCGCAAGATAACGTACATGTTTTTAGAGGTTACTGCAGGTCACTGATTTGAAGCTTGAGCTCATCTCTCCATTATAAATATATGTTAAACAAAATATATTAGGACAGTGAAAAGGATGACAGTCGGGTTATCTGGCTATTAGATATTTCTTAAAGTTGCTAGGAAATTCCTGCACATGGATTCTTACTGGACATTAAGGAAAAAAAAAATGTTATGGGTGGAGTGAATCCACTGAATTGATATCCACCAGAGACCACAAGACCACTTCTCACCAGAATGTCATTTAGGATATTTCAGATGTTTAGAGTGTTGTGGTAATAGACACTATTTAGAGGTTAGCATTTCACTAATATAGAGACAAATGAATTTGTCAGGAAGCAAACTTTTCCTTATCTGTGCGATTCATTGTCACTGTTCTTTTCTCTTCGCTCTGTACACCTCTGACTATAAATATAGCCCCAGGTCATGCCATTTGCAGGAATTGCCAGAGGACTTTGCACTTATGGGGTGTACTGATAAGGGGGATGAGAGAGAATATAGGAGTCAGGTGGAGGACTTTGTTTGTTGGTGCAAAGAGAATTGTCTGCAACTCAACATCAGCAAAACCAAGGTTCTGGTTACTGACTTTCACCACACCAAAGAGCCTCTATGCCTGGTCACTATTCAAGGAGTGGATGTAGAGATGGTGCACTGCTACAAGCACTTGGAGGTCCACATCAATCACAGGTTGGACTGGTCTCAGAACACAGAGCAACTAAGAAAGGACAGAGCAGGCTCTTTTTCCTTAGGAGACTGTACTACCTTAATGTGGGAAGTGACATCCTTTACATCTTCTACAACTCTGTGATAGCCAGTGCAATTTTCTATGCTTCTGGTGTGCTGGTCTGGTAACAACACTTCAAGAGAGCCCCCCCAAATTAACAATTTAATGAAAAGGGCAAGCTTAGCTATAGAATGCACTCTGGATCCTCTAGAGGTCGTACTGAAGGAGAGAATTGTCTCCTTTAGTGCCATTATGAACAATGCTGCCTATCCTCTTTCTGACGTACTAACACTCAGTATTTTCAGCCAATTGACTTATTCAGCAGAAGTGTGTCCAGAAACACTACTGAGGCTTCTTTTTACCAACAGTTATGTCTGCATAATGCCTCACTGTGACTGAGACGCTTTCGGCATGACTGTGTGACTTCGTGTAAAGAAAAAAACAAGATCCGAAGACGGAGTGACAGCATACATGTCAAAATGATTTTACTTAATATTTATTGAGTGAGCAGCGAAGCATTTTGCTGTTAATTGTGTCTCCAGAATTTTATGGAGACAAATGATGTTAAGGGAGGAATCTGCAGCTTTTCTTGCCAACTACAATTCATGTTCATATGTATGGTGAGAATAAAATCCTGCTTTTAACTCAAATGGTATCAAATGAAATGAGAATTTCACTGTCTACATAGTAATAAGACTTGATGCATCATTGACATCATATCTGTGTTCCATGCTGTGGCACGTTTAGTGATCACACTGTTCTCGAATCCTACTGAACTGTGCTCAAGCCCACCTTTTCCCACCTCTAATATTATAACAATAATTATACTGAGTGCCCCATTGCCCTACGGGGATAGGACTACCAGTTGTTGAGAAAAAATAAAATGACTACAAGCCACCTTGACCGACTAGCGAAATCTCAGCCTAAAGGACAATTCTGGTCAGAAATGGACTTGTGACCCCCCATAATTTGAAAACAAAATTCAGCATGTGAATTTTTGGGAGTTGAATTAGACAGTTTGAAAATTAAGCATTAAGGCTAGGCTGAGAAATAAAAAAACTGAGGAAACCTCTAGCTAATGGTTTAGACAAGTCTGCAACACCACAGAGATTTGTTCCTCTTTTGTGGGCTTCTGTTTAAATGATCATTTGAATTAAGACGTGTTATAAATGAAGCTCTCTGCTCTAAGATATTTAATTAAAAAGTACGTAGGTATGCTTTTCAAATAGATATATAGTAAGCTTGAGGCTTTTGGACAACTGTAAGTAAAATTAGGGAAAAAAATGGAGAAATATAATTAAAAGGTCATAAATTTATATATGTAGTTTTTTTTTAAAATAAAGGATAAGAAAATTGGAATGTACTGAAGATGATTCAAATGCTGATTTACTTTGGACTTTTTTTTTACATATACATAAGCTTCTTACAAACAAAGTGTACATATACTTGTATAAAAACAGCATAGCCAGCCTTAAAAAATGTGCATGTCTGGTGCTGTTAAAATATTTACAAAAAAGCTGCATGTTGGACTCACCATAAAATGGCCATAATTGGAGCAATTCAGAACAGGAGCTTGTACTGCAGTTACAGCATACAGAACATTTGTCAATTGCCCAAACAGTTACATGAACTAGAAAAAAGCTAAATCATTGGTTTTTGTGAGGCTGAGTAGTCCACCTGGCCCACTGTAGAATATGTGGCAGTTCTGGTGGTGACAGTTGAAGAAAGACTTTCATAATCATTGGGAATAATGTTGGTGTTCCAGTGGAACACCACAGTTGGATGGCCAATAGTTCAGGTAACATGCCATTACAACAACACTGATGCCAGTGCTTTAACTTTTTTATTTCCATTAACACTTCAGAAGATGGATTCACCCATAGCAAAGCCGAAACACAGTTCTTTAATCACCATCTGTGTTTGGAGTAGTTTTGGTTTCCATCAGCCTAGAGTGCTTTGGGCTGTAATGAGCCAACGTATTGCCAATTTAAAGGCTATGCAATATGGATAACCATTCTAAAATGGAACACAGGAGTCCTGGTTAGGAGCACCACTGCTTATGTTAGGTGATTGCCTCCATTGGTTTGCTGCCAGATAAAGGAGATTCTGTTACAGATCAGCTGACCTTACTAGCAGGCCATTTTTAGACAGGCAGGCAGGCAGGCAGGCAGGCAGGCAGGCAGGCAGGCAGGCAGGCAGGCAGGCAGGCAGACAGACAGACAGACAGACAGACAGATAGATAGATAGATAGATAGATAGATAGATAGATAGATAGATAGATAGATAGATAGATAGATAGATAGATAGATAGATAGATAGATAGATAGATAGATAGATAGATAGATAGATAGATAGATAGATAGAAGGAAGGATATTTGTTACAACTAATAAAGCACAGCAGAATCTCCAGGACTGTACCTAAAGTTGGTTATTCAGTCAAACTGAGAAACTTTATTAACAATAAACACATAAAACTAGGAATGCATATATGGAATCGGCACCTATCCTGTTTTCAACACCCTTCCAATAAGCCAGATGTGCAAGGACTTGTTAGCTTTACCACAGGACACCATTCTACATGCGTATGACTGCAGGTCATGAAGGACAGCAAACCGTGGGCATTTTACCCAATACTTATGTTAAACCTGCTGCATATGGGCAAAAAAACAGGATACACAGTACATCCTATTCAAACATGACAGTGCTGCTGACGGAGGACACATGGGTAGTACATGGGCAGTACTGGAGATACTACATTCAGTTGATTGGTATGCCACCCAATGCTTTATCTTCATGGAGCTGTGAAACACTCCACCACTATGTATTCTTAAAGCTTCATTCAGCTCAAATAATACTGAAGAAAACTAAAATATTGCAGTAACATTAAGCAGATATATGCCCAATCCAAAAGGTGTAAAATAACAATTTTTACTGTAACAGATATTGTCAAAAAATCTCATATCTATATAACTAAAAGTAATGTACTAATTACTCTAGTAAACATTTAAAAGATTAAAGATCATAACATAAGCAGTTTAAATGTGTGTGTTATTTGCTTTGACATCAGGGAAAGATATTTATAAAAAGTATGAAAAAACAACGACCCCCACACTTTGAAATATTTTTAGAGGAATAGAAATGTTTTAATTTAAATTGAAGTAGGCAGAAAACAATATTGTCATCTACTTTTTTAAAGTGATAATTAATTATTTTTATGCTTGTGCGTGAATTAAAAGAAGAATGTGACTGAAACAAGATAACGTCTCGCCAAGTATAATCAAGAAAGGCATTGTGGTGCACTAATGAGATGGTAAATCATTCATCACCTGTGGATGTCCATCTCCCAAAACTCCCCAATAAAAACGACCCAAACTATTCATTGGTCTTCCACCTGTAGCCAAAGATTTGATTAGTGAGGTTTTTTCCACAGTACATTATTTTACTCAAAATGGGTAACTAAGGCTATTAATAGACACAATGAACATCTCTAAAATGAAACAATGAAACTTCTAAGCTATGCAAACCAGCTGACAGGGAGGAAACATTACTGCCATGTAAGCAATATGACACGGAGATGCGAAGAGGCAAGTGGAGACAACTCAGGTAAGCTATTAAAAGAGAATAGGTGCTTCACACGGTCCGAAGATCAGTTTAATAATAATAATGCATTACATTTATATAGCGCTTTTCTCAGTACTCAAAGCGCCATCCACACAGGGAGGACCCGGGAAGCGAGCCCACACTCTTCCACAGTCTCCTTACTGTAAAGTAGCAGCACTACCACTGCGCCACCTGTGAGTTTATTGTGAGCAGTTACTGTGTGCTATTTCCATTTAACTTACGGCAGCAAAAGATTATATTCCATGTTTGGAAATTGCATATTCTTTTTATTGGACCCAAAGACCATGAGAAAAGCACAAAAGCCCTGACATTTCACTGCAAAACTGAAGCTCACCTACAGATGGATGGAAGACATTGCTCCTGTTTGTACCAAGGAACAATACCTTGTACTCTCTCTCGAAGTGGCAAAAACCGACTGCAGGAACCCTACAACTGCACGGTTTGCCAGGAGCTTGCCTTAAAAATTGCATTATTCTGAATGTCAGCTAATATCAAAAGAAGCTAAGTGCATAATTTCTTTAGTGTTATTTTTTTGTTCTACATCAAGTTGCTGCTGTACCATTATTATTTTATAATTATTTAAACAGGTATATATATATATATACCCTTTTGGTTTAATAAGAGCTGCAATCTCTCACAAACATATTCCCAAGGAGTTAACGCTCCTGTAAAAAATTAACCCCACTTGCTTGGTGGGAAATAATGTCCAGCAGAAGTACCAGTCAACAGAAGGAGGTGCAGATGAGACCTCTGAGAAGAGCTAAGTGATGTTTAGAGCAGTTAATGTCAATACACAAAATATGAAGTAATATTCAGGAAGAACTGAAAATAATGAATAATAGTTCATTATTTCTGTCAGACCATCATGGTCTAAAATAGCCATCAGTTTAGCCTTGTGACAGAGATTTAACCTCTCCATCTGGTATTTCTTTTAAAAATGTTTTGTATATGAAATCTGAAGTACAATTAACTATAGTCCTCCCACAAGCAACAACTAGACAATAAGACATTAATCGATGCAATTTTTACATCACTTCAGCTGCACTCCACAGTGTAAGACAGCTATTTCCATCGCTACAAGTGTATTTGGGCTCAGTTTCTAATGACATGATGTTGCAAAGTGCTGTTAAAAAGTGTACATTTTATGTACTCTATTAACACAAGTAATTACGTTCAATTATCTCCTATTTTTAAATATGAATAGTTGTTATAAAATATTTCATAAACATAAAAGAGATAGCTGACTCTTTGATGAACTTAAAGAAACTTTCAAAACAGTTAAAGTCCTTGAAAACATTCAAAATGACAAATACTGCTATAATGCATTCAGACTGCACTCCACAATGGTTGGTTAACTAAGCTTCAACACGAGCAAGAAATAAGTGGTATTTTTGTATGGACATTTGCATTGTTAATGACCTAAAAAACTGCAATTATGGAAGCACACAGGCTCGAGTTATAAAGATACCAGACGCCTTTGATGCTCAAATATAATGTCGTTTATGCTTGGAGGTTGGTAAACTTATTGAAAACTTACGTAACCAGCCTGCTCTTTCTTTGGTGTTCTTGTTGAAATATACTGGCTGCAAACTTCAATACTAAGATGGTTTGGCACATTACTGTATACCATTGTCAATAACTCTGTGACCCTTCTACACACGGTGCAAGGGCAACTATGAAATTTTGAATGGAAAGGATAAAAGAGACACACAGATGTTTATGTTTCTCAGACAGAAAAGGAATTCTTAGAGCTATTGCTGCTGTAAATCATATCCTGAAAAGGGGGACAGAATAATCCACCCTGAGGACACACAATTCTGAAAGGAGTCAAGGAGGGGTTTGATTAAAAAAACAGTTTGCATATGTGAAAAGCCATCAACACAAAGTTATGAAAGAATAATTGGGAGGGCTTTGTCTGTCAATAGACTGAAAAGAGCTGTTGATAATGATGCACTGTAACGTCTTTGGCAAAGTGTTCTCTTTCAACCAATTTACTGTCTAGAAATATAATCACTGAATAACCAAAAGGTAGCGCAACTAAAATATGACTCATTGATTAAATTCCAGCATCTTCCCATCCATGCAAATCTGAAATAGAATGACTTGTATATAAAAGCTTGTGCTTACAGGACTGACCTCATTAATGTAAGCTTAAATTTCTTACAAAGGTAAGCTCACCCCTCATAATCCTGTCTCTATAGATGTCTCTTATAAATCCGAGCAACCTTGAATTCCATAGCCACATCTAACCAACAAATCTTCACATTGGATTTTAACCTTGGTAAACCATTTGACAACTCCCTCGTACAGTTAAAAGCATTCTAGAATACAATGTAAACCATCCTTGAATTTCAATAGCCCAGCTCTCAGTTTATGTTGAAAGTATATCATCCTTTAAGGCCTTTATTAAAAACATTTAACTGTGAATGTAAATGACATTGGATGAAGAAATGTAATTTAATAATGAGAAAGTAACGATTAAAAAGTTGCTTATACAAATGCTATGTCAGGTATGAGTTTGCAAAGCTGGAACTCAATTTAAAAATCTATTTTTCACATCCTTGTCATTCTCTGTTTCTACATTACTGTCTGCCCTAGGATTGTGACCTTGATATAGGAAAGGACTTCTGTGTCACAGAATGATGAGATTAATGTGGCAGGGAGACTAGGTTTACACTTGCCAGGTGATAGGCCTCACAAAAATTGACCCTAATGATCGTTCAACCAAAAACTATGAATACTGGGAAAAAAGATGCCATGGTCTGGGAGTGGAGTTTTTTTAGCATCCCCCCGGAGCCTGGGTAACTTAAATAATCTGGTCAGCTCTACCCCAAGAAATTTCTACTTACAGATTGCATTTGAGATTCCCAACAGCTTGAGGTTGGGTTGAAATTCTTATGGAGTGATCTGCACATGCAAGAGACCCATAAAGGCCCATATACAGTATATTCAGGCAGGACTATACCTATTTGGTAATGCAAACTACCCACTATATATATCATCCAAAATGTCTGGACAGGACATCTAGCAAGTAAGTGTAATTCGCATAGGGCTACTCAATTCACCCCATGGCCTCATGCTAGAAACAAACGGATCACACATGGACATCCATATCTATAAAATGCCAATGTCTGTCTGTCTGTCTGTCTGTTTATCACATGAATACACACAATCTAATGAGGCTAGAACCTTAATCATAGTCCTAATTAAACACTTTTAGGGTGATTCGGTATGGAACATTTAAAAAAATATTAGGTAGTAGCAACCTGGTGGGCACTGTACTAATGAGTAGGAAAGTTAATTGTGATTAAAGCATGGTCCCCACAAACCCATCTATTGATAATAACACATGTTACATACATGTTCTGAATTTATAGTCCAATGTATGTTCTTACATTTGTAAACATCAGGCGAAGGGTTTACCGATCTTATATCTAGCCTATTGTGGCTTTTTCTTTTAGAACTATAGGTCTGTGTGTCTCACTGGGAACAAGAAAAAGAAGCAAAAGTTAGGTTGGTTGGCAGTAAATATGTTATGCTCTGTCAAATTTAGATCAATTCTAGTACTAGATTTAGATTTTGTGAAGTGCCTTGAGCATGGGAAAGGCACTATATAAATGAAATGTATTATTTTATTATTATCATATTTAGATATTTATATTTTATTATTTATTATATTTATATTTATTAGAGCTGAACACTAATATTCAGCTGTAGCGGGAAGATGATTTGAGATGGTTAGGCAAGAATTGGCCCATGAGACACGGGAATATAATTAGATATGTCTCTGTCATTTTTGACATGTTGGGGTTAATTTTGCTAGGAAAGGTGCATGTATAGAAACCATGATGCATTTCTCCCATATTTTTGAACAGTTCTTCCTCTTTGGTCAAAGCTGGCTTTTGTTATTATTAGCAGTCACTCCTAGTAATAAAAAAAGATGCTACAGGATGGTCATCAGTTGTTCTGCTTTCCGTAATAGATTCACATGAAAAATGTACTTAAGTAGATGTATTTTGCTGCCGTAATGACAGCAGACACACGGGTCCCACAGAGAAAAAAACAAACCCAGCCCTCTTTAAAATAATATGTCGTTAGTTATAGCCTTATGACTGAAGTTTGTAGCTCACCATGATGTCAAAACTGGGTGACAGGGTTCAATAAATGAACACAGAAGGACAAGAACCATTAATTAGCTTTAACATTGGGTGGCTTTTCAGTTATAGAATTGCAAGTTTCATAAACAGACTTCTGTCTGGAAGTACTCTCCTCTAAGCTATTCAGCAATTGTAGGTGATGGGATAGGGAAATTGACATTTCTGCTTCATCGTTGCATGTGCTTCTACAATCATACATTCAGTTTCATGGATGATGCATCAGTCGACTCTTCTCAGTTCTGTACCCTGAATAAATTATTACATGTGTGAGAGGTGTGCAAAATTATTCTTCTAACCTAGTCTGCAGTTTTCTCATCTTTGATGGAAGCTTGAAAGCAAGCAGCCGGCATAGTACTGCCTCAATTCAATATGTGATCCAATTTAGCAGAATGACTTTTGTATTCTCTTACACTAAGATGAATTGCTGAAGGGCATCAAGTAGGAGAAAGGGCACTGAGTTCCAACTAAGAGTAAGGTGAGGGTAGGGGTTAGTAATATACTGAGCTGTCAGCAGCGGGCATGCAAATATTCCAACAGAATACTCCACAGTGCATAATAAGTGTCAAGGGCAGAAAGATAAAAGACCAGTGTGTTGATCCAAAATGTATCTTTGCTCTTTGCCTGCAGGCTTGGTGTTCACATACAGCGTGTTACACAATACATAAAATGGTATGATAATCTATATACCATGTAAAAAGAATTTAGATCCTTTAAACATTTTCAAAGAATTCAGGGTTACAAAAGATACCTAAGGTTCTTGTTCAAAACAGTATTTAATTGAACACTCACATACAAAAAGGAAACACACTAAAAGATGAAATCAACAATTGGTCTGCAGCCATCTGTTAAGCTTATGCTGAGTTCCAAAGGACTGTTGAAAAAGTGATTAGGAGATGGAAGGGTGAGGTAAGGAAGAAGTCCAAAAACAGACCAGCGTTGTTAGTAGTCAGCGACCAAAACCAAAACAAAAGACAACAATGCAAGCAAAAGTCAAGAGTGACAAAGTCACAATGAGTAAACTCAAATGATTCTTATGGTTTAACCCCAAAGCTAGGATGCTGCTTGCTCCACTCCATTTGCGGCACAGTAATGTCACTAGTAATACAACATATGACTCAAAGCTGCCACAGCAATATCAGAAAACCAAATGGCGGTGCCTGACTTCAAAAAGGAAAACCCAACTGGGAGTCAAAGAAGCCTTGGGGAAAAAAAACGACAGTATTCTAAATTCAGAAGGTAAAATCTGCTGCTTGCAGATTACAAATTATTTTGACTTCATGAGCTTAGGCAGAGCTAAATCTTTACATATAAAACAAATCGACCTAATGTATTCAATCCTTGGAAGATTTCACATTTTATTGTTATGCAACTTTGAACCAAGGTGAATTTAATATGCTGTTTTGACATTGATCAACAGATCAGTTAGGTGGAGTGATGGCTCTGAGGCTAAGGAACTGCGCTGGGATCTGGAAAGGTGCTGGTTCAAATCCCATTACTGCCAGTAGGGATCCTACTCCATTGGGCCTTTGAATAAGGCCCTTAACCTGAATGTATGGTGGGTGCAATTTGGCATGCTCCTTAACCTGAACATTGCTCCATACCATGGTAAAATGGGAGAACCTGCATTCTGAACCCCATGGTCATGTGAAAAGACAATTTCCCCTTGGGGATTAATATAGTGCACCAAAAAGAGTTTTTAAGGCAGCGTTTCTCAACCTTTAAGTATTTGCGACCCGAGTTTTCATAACAGTTTTAATCGCTCCCCCCTAACGTTTTTTTGAAACCCTGATAAAATGTATTCCTATATTTTTTGCTGCCGATATACCACTACAGGTTTAAAATTTCCCTGCGAATAGCGAAATTACGCCACATATGGCAACATTCGCAGTTTGAGAACCGCTGCTTTAAGGTCAAAGTGAAAACAGATCTCTGCAAAGTGATCAAAGTCAATGACAAACATGAAACATAAAATAGCTTATTGCATAAGTACTCACCCCCAGTCAGGTCAAGTATTCAAGTATTTAGTAGACGCACCTACCATACGCTCTGTGCTATCTGGGATAAGCTCCAGCAGGCCCCCGTAACCCTGTTCAGGACTAAACGGGTTAGAAAATGACTGACTGACCTTTGGTAGTCATGACAGCCGTGTGTCTGTGTACAGCTCTCTCTAACAGCTTTGAATATTTGTACACTGCCATCTTTCCTCATTCTCATTTGCAAAACTGCTCAAGAAGGTTACTTGTAGGGTAAGCTACTGAGAGGTGAATAATAAGATGTCCACAAGGCTTAAATATGGTATTAGAGTAAAAGATGGCATAATACAATATTTCAGTGTTTGTAATTTAGATAACTATTTAGAAATAACTAATTTTATATTTTAGATATTTACTTCTTCATCATAACAGTTTTCCATTTAAGAATAAAACTCCTGGAACAAGATATTCATTATATTCCAGCAACATTAAAATTTTGCAAAGCATCGTACATTGTGAAATTCCAGCTGCTGTTGAAGGACTTTAAGTAACTTGTAGAGGGAGATGCTTTGGTTGATGAGGTTAAGAGGGGCAGACAGAAGCTACAAAGGAGAGCATAGAGGGCACCGGTCCTCCTTTAAAGAGTGAGGAGTACAAAAGAGTAGGGAGTGCTGGAATGAAATGAGAAGAACACTAAACCAAGAATATGCAGTAACAGTAGGACAACTGTTTAACATGCTGCTTGGTACTGGAAGCCAAATAAAAGGGAAGAAATATATTTCACCACCACATAATTCCTGGATAGTCTGATTATAGCCACCACCATAAGTATCTTTGTAAGAAAATATTAATACTGCATTTGTCCGAGTTGTTCATACTATTTATACTGTACTAGCTATACTACCTAAGACAGTTTAAAATGTAATTAATCAAAATAAACCTCAGCATTAACATTTGCAGTGCTATTTCCCTGATATATGCCATTTGGTATGGGATTTATAAAAGCGTGCTAATGTTTGTGATGCCCCATCTACTGTATTGGAATGACAAAGACATAGCAACTGGATGGACACACAGATACCGTACACAGACACATATCGTTTTTATTAAGGTGGATTTTAACAACAATATGTTTTCAAATGTATACAGCATTCTTAGCACAATTACAGTAACAACATATTTAAAAATAACTTTCACTGTGTCTCCTGCTTCTCAGGTACTCTTGGTGCTGTCCCTACCATCAAGGAAAGATGAGTTTCAGAGTTTGGCCCGGCACTCTTAATGCATCTTATTTAACATAAATATATTTTAAAATGCACACATATGACCACAGTTTCAGGATGTTGTTACACTGTTTAACAGCATCAGCCATTCTGTTTATCAGTTAAAAATGCAAGAGGAGATGCAGCAAAATTAGATGCTTCGAACAAAATGTTTGCTTAAAGACATATTGTTTTTAAGGCCTGCTTACATTTTCTCTCATGAACTCCATCATTAAACAATCTGCTGTTTATCGTCTTCATTCTTTACAATTTCCTTCATAATCTGCCCCTTGTCTCCCTGTTGTAATTTAATAATACAAGTTATGCCATCCAGGCTGTGACATCACCCTTCATTTTTCTTGTCTGGCAATCAGATTATGATTGCAGCCATTGCCTTTCATATAGAAATAATTCAGAATACCTTAAATGTCCTCATTACAGCACATTATTTTTAAGAATATTTTATAAATAGCAAATAAAATAAAATAAAATTATACCTTAAGTCATACAGTTATTAAAATTATTCTGTTTACAATGGGTAATTTTTTTCAGTCATTTAGTATTTGTTTTTAATAAGAAAGCTTTTGATTAATGTAAACTTTAATGTTTTATGTTTTCATGACTGTGAAAGTGCATCATAAAGCTACCCAGCTCTCCCAGTGTAATTCTGACATCTTCAAATGTCTGTCCTTGGGAACTATCAATGGAGAGGACAAAAGCAGTAATGATTAATTATTGTTTTCTTTTCGAAACTAAGACAAGGTGCACAAAACTCATTATGAAGAGGAAAGAAATGAAAGACTGAAAACATGAAATTGCAGTGGCGGTGGTGTGAAAAGTGTATGGAAACCTTTGAGAGATTTCAAAAACAGGCAAGGAGGACACTCGGGTGTTGTACAGGGATCCTGACTAGAAGATGATAAGAACACTAGTAGATGATAAGAAAACAATAGCAATAGATTTAGTGACTTGCTTTGCAATATTTTAGATGTCAGGAACAGGAAATAAAAATCACTTGGTACAATGTCAGCTCAGTGAACAATCACTCCAATTTATTTCTTCATATTCTCAAACCCACTTAATCTGACTCAGGGCTACGGTAGGCCACAGCCTATCCTGGCAGCATCAGGTGAATGACAGGAGCCAACTCAGAAGTCATACAATTGAGCTGTACCTGCTATTGATGATTTCACTGTGCTTTCTTGATTAATATTTCTGATGATACATAATACATTTTAACAGCTTGTAAGATGTTATTCCAGATGTAATTTTCATGCATGAAAATCCTCTTCTGGATAATTATTCACTGTCAGTATCGGGGGGGCAATTAAGCATGTCTGTGTACAATTTGGGGGGGGGGGGGGGGGGTTGGCATTTATTTTCATCCTTTTAATTTCAATGTTAGTCTTTCACTGGTTACAATATGGATTGACAGTGGCATCACTGTAAATACCCATGGATAGGTAAAATGCAGCAGTACTCAGATAGACGTTAGTTGGGACACTCTGGTTGGTGCGCTTCTGACTGAAAGTGTGGCTCTCCTATTGTTAAATTGCCTTGGATTAGAGTCAAAATTCAAGCCTTTGATGTGGTTTTGAAATTTTGATCCCAAAATAGTCAATGTGGTGTAGTGGCTAAGGCATTGAATTTTAAACCACAAAGTTGCAGGTTTAATCCTCGCCTCAGGCTCACTATGAAAGCCTCGGTAAGTGACTTATCTGGCCTGTTCTCCAACAGTTTAATAAATAAATAAAGCTGAAAGTAAACAATTTTATGATATTTTCTAAGCCATAAAGGACAAATAGATCTTCCAAATAAACTACAATAATTGTAAACTTGACCACTTAATTGCTATGTAGAAATCTAGAGGTTAAACAGAAATCATTTTTATTTTTCCAGTTTACTAAATCCTAAGAGTTTACATTATTAAGACCTTCAGAAATCACTGAATATGTGTTACAGCAAAAATGTGGAACAGAAATGTTAATATGTAAGAAAATAAGAACAACTTGAAAAGGCATCCTTACTTTCATTACTCCAGGCTGAACATTCAAATTTCAAAAGCCACAGAGTACAAAGAAAGCACAGTTTTAAAGACATGCTGTGGATAATCCTATTTCCAAAAAGCAAATATTCCATAGTATGTCCAAAACGTAAAGGAGACTTTTTAGATAGTCTGCGTAAAGGTGGTGACATTCTTAACTCACCTAAGTTATGCGTTTGAGAAATTAGCTGGGAAAGGATTAGAATGGAATTGCTCTTCTTAGTGCAGTATGATTGGTTCAGTTTATTTTCTTTAAAGGTTAAATGACTTGTCTGTTCAGTCCAGGAGCTTTAAACAAATGCTGGCCATAAGCTTTGCTGTCCACCTGTTACACTTTGGGTCGACTGCCTCACATTGAAATGTATGGTCTGAAAGTAAATGGGTGAATGTTAGCTGAAAGAAACTCCAGGCATTCACGCTCGCTTTTACTCTGAAGGACCATTTATATGGTATGCCTGTTAGTCCATTATATTTAACTTCTCAATACGTTACAGCACCTTAATTTCAGACAATACAATTTAAAGTGGATTGACAAGTACCACAAATAATACGTGTGCAATTCAAAAGAAAAATGGGCAAGACTAAAGATTTAAGCAGCCATGAACATGTCATTTAAGTGGCTACCAGACACACATGTGAAAGAGTGAATCAGTAACGGAAAATCTTTGTGGACGATGCAATCAGAATTGGCCATAAACAAAAATGTTCAGCCAATAATGGTACTTTAGTAAGAAGATGACTTAATTAAGAGGTCAAATGAATCAGACACATTTTTCACAGTCGGTTATTCACTAAATTAAATGCTAAATACAATGCTGGAATATCAGAAAACATATGTATTTCATAGACAGGGGTATGACAACTTACAACCCCAACTAATTGCACTTCTGTCCTGGAATCACACAAATCTAGAGGTTGATTGAGATCGCACCTTACAAATGAGATTTTTAACATTTGTTTCACATTGAATCTCTAAATATCTTTGTCGTTTGCTTGAATAGCTTTGTAAAAGTGACTTACTTATCAGAAAATAGGCAGGACAATACTCGATAGCAAAAAACTTAGAAAGTGCAAAAACCACAACAGTAAATTCAGGATTAGTTATTGAATCTCTAATTATTCAAGGATGTGTTGGATAAGATGGGACATAGTTGAGTTTTCTTCAATAGTGTACATAACTTCAACTTATTTGTATATGCATACTTTTTGTACACTACTCTTAAAGTTAACACCTTGACATATTAACTTTAATGTAATATGTTTCCTTCAAATCTTGTATTTAAAAAAAAATAAAGAATTACCTTTGGACTTGCCTTTTTACTGTAATTTTAATTCACTCAACTGCCAGACTGCATTCATGCTGAACCAACATTTTCTTAGATTCCAGGCTTGTAGCTGATCTTTGGCGAAGCATTTCAGAAGCAATAAATGTTATGTCTTTCAGTGTCACCAGGACAATTCGCTGCCCTACTTAAAATTTTAAAAAGCTCAAGCTAATGTCTTGTCCAAAGCAAGTTAATATATTACTGTCAGAGGAAAAGGATATTAACCTCATGTGATAAATGAAGAAGGATATTGTATGTCAGTTTGGTCATTAGACCTTCCCTGTGCTTTCCTAATCTCCAACATAATAAAGAAAAACTACTGTCTGAAGAGTAGACAATCTCGAGGCTCAGGGTATCCATTTTCACAACACATGGGGGTTGTTTTTCCTAAACACCAATCATTAACATTGATAATCTCCTCCCTCATCCTCTTCTTAGCAAAATCCATATGAAATATGGTTTCAATATTCTAGGGAAAAAATACAAATCAATAACTTAAAGCACTGCTTTATATTTTTATTGTTATTTTTTATGACAACCTTTCTATGCTGACATTTTTCAAATTGAAAATGCTAATGACACTGAAGGGAGAAGCTTCTGCCTGAAGAGACAGCTGATGTCAAGCATGGGCTGGCTGACAATCCCACCTTAATCTTGTACTTACTCAGTTGTGACAAGGCAAAACCTTCACAAATTCAAGAACTTACAGTACACCCCCCCCCCCCCCCCACCCCTTTCACAACCGCCTCTGCCCCCTTTCCTAAAATGACTACTGAAATGTTCTCCTTCAAAACAAATCCTTCCTTCAAACTTTTAAAAAAGAATTCAAAAAAATGTTTTTAACTTTGTTATTTATGTAATGCAATATACAGTGTATTGTACTCTGTCAAGCTTGATTTAATAAACATACCAGACTATCTGCACTGTCTAGCTTATAAGAACTACTGTGAATGCAGAATAAAGCATATAGTAGAACAACCTTAATGATATTTGCACTCTTGAACACAATATTTAATAAAACTATAAAAAAATTATATAGCCAAGGTCTGATAACCGCAGACAACTGCTCATTCATTTTCAAACCACTGAATTGCGAGGTTACCTTTTCAAGACAGGGTTGTGCACTCCTGGACACAATCTTATACAGGATCAAATGAATCTCAGCAAACATGTCTTAAGGTTGGGATGTGGAAACCAGAGTCTCTAGAGGAAATTTCTACTAACAGAGAAAGAGAGCAAACAGACTCCACACAGAAAGCTGGGAATGAAACTAGTGCTCAAGAGATGTTCAGTAGTATCACTACCAGTAACACTATAGTGCCACCCAAGGAGAAATCCATATGATTTTCTGAAACTACTTTATTTACTCTGGTGCTAGAAGAAGACAGCCTATCTTGACAGAACTGTGTGCAAGTCAGTGAATGAACCCTCAACATAACTTCTGTGTTTCAGGGCACTCATTCACACTATTTATACTAAAAGAACTTTGAGCAATTGATATAATTAACTTCAATATTTTTGCATGAATGCACAGGAAACTTTAGAACTTTATTTGTCCCCAGGGGAAAAATTTGGCTTCTTACAGAAGCTCTTTAGATAGATAGATAGATAGATAGATAGATAGATAGATAGATAGATAGATAGATAGATAGATAGATAGATAGATAGATAGATAGATAGATAGATAGATAGATAGATAGATAGATAGATAGATAGATAGACACACACACCCACACACATACATACATACTATGGTCAGAACACACACCAGAATGACCAAAAAGGAAAAAAATTTAAAAGAAAGAAACCTTCTTACTTAACAGTCGCAGTGAGGCATTATACAGATGTATTGCTGATAGTATAAGATTGCCCCAGCAGTGTTTCCTGTCACACTTCTGCTGAATAATGTATATGCTGAAAGTCCTCAGTGTTATTGTGGCAGAGAGAGGACGTGCAGCATTGTTCACAATGACACTCAGTTTTGTTTTAGTTCTCTCCCTCACTATGACCTCCAGGGGGTCCAGAGTCCATCCTATAAATGAACCCACCCTTTTAATTAGCTTGTTCATTTGGTGGGAATCTCTTAAAGTGATATTACCAGTTCAGAACACCACAGATTGTTGCTCAGAGGTTGATGCGATTGCTGCAACCTGAGCAGCTCTTTCTTTCTCGACCCTAGCGACCTGCTTCATCTCTTCTTTTTTTGGCATCGTTTCGCGTTAAAACTGATTCAGTCTGTGTATGTGTTGCAATTACTTAGTTTGTTTTCCTTAATTTTTCACTTAAGCTGACACTTAAGTCTTCAATCTGCCTCAAGAATGATTTAAGATATAGAGAGGAAGGGGAAGTAATGGCAAAAGGGGTAGGGATGAGAACGGCGTCCGTATGCATGTGCTGCACGGCTGCCCTGCTGTCCCCTACCGAGAGTTGATTCTACAATTAAAAAAAAAATAAAAAGTAATAATTCCAAAACTCTTCATTTTTAATATAAAGCTGTAGTGCAGAGTTTCAGAGTAGTATATATGTACCAAATTTCAGGCTACAGGTTATTTGACCTTGACCTTCCTGGGTTGATCTTTGACCTTAGAGCTCAATCATTACCCTGAAAGTGGATAGTAGACGTTACGTAGTATATGTGTATCAAATTTCAGGTCAATAAGTCAAACGGTTTGCAAGCTACAGGTGATTTAAAATTCTGAACAGACAAACAAACAGCCATTGTACCATATTATATAAGGATATATATTATATATATATATATATATATATATATATATATTATATAGATATATATATATATATATATATATATATATATATACACACACACGCACGCACACACACACACACACGCACACGCACACATATATATATATATATATATATATATATATATATTTATTGTAGGTAACACTTTCATTTAGATAGATAGATCTTAGGTATAGCAAAAATGCATCTATAGCTCATTTATTTTATAAACCAAGACCTTACCTCAATAACGGCTTCTTTGGGTCTTCATAACAATTACAAAGCATCAGTAAAGTGTTTATTCATCTCTGTGATGTGACCTACTAACAAAACCTCACTTTGGAGTAGTTTGAGGACACATTTCTCTTGATATTACATACTTTGTATAAGATGCTGTGAATCCTACATATAAACAAGTTATTTTACCATCATGTCAACACTCCACACCACACTGTGATTAACATATCTACTGATATTTTATAAGTGTGATAAAGGCCAAAAGAATTCTTTGTTAAGGTCTTGTTACATAAGACTAAAGGAGTAACAGATATGTTTCTGCTGTACCTAAGCCATATTACACAGACATACACACACACATTTATACAGTATATACAGTGAATTAAAGAAATACAAACAATGCAATCAATACAGCACCTTCTGAGAAAAATGTTATCCTAAGGTGCTTTAAATTGGAGAATTACATGATAATTGTCTATAACTGGAGAACTGAAATGTTAAATTATTGTTTGTGGATGCACAATAAATCAGGGTTGTGGGTTGCCCCAAAAATTGTTTTACATTGCTTTAGTCATTACACCATATTGCCTTTTTGAAATTATTAATCTTTCTTGCTTTGTAAAGTTATTCATAATAGTGATCACAAAGGTGCAATATATGTGTATACAGTAAAAAGGCTGAAGCCAGTACAGTGTGGTACTTTTTAATATTTATGATTTACACAAGTTGTTAGTACTGCGTCTAAACAGAAAAACCTACAACAAAATGCTAAATTAAAATGTACGCAATTTCACCTGCCTATTTTTTCTTTTGGAATATACACAATAAAAAAAAACAAAAAAAAAAAAAACAATCTTTATGCAAATTCCATGAAAAAAGAAAATGGCACATTAGCATAAAGCAGGGACCTTTAATTAATTCAGAAGACATTAAGTCCTCAAGGGCGGCAGCGTCTTTGGATTTTCATTTCTGCTTTACTATCGATTACTTTGATGACGCTAACTGATTAATTAAAAAAATAACAAATAACAGGAACACAATTAACCAGTTCCACAGGCCACCAAATGTGTTAAAGCAATTGACACTTCAGTTAAATTGTAACTGTGATGCAATATTTTAGGTAGAAGGTGCTGCCAAAGATTAACTAAACAGATTCCTGTGGACAAAATGCACAGGAATTTGAAAGTTTTTCTCAGATGGAATTATGAAGACCAGGTTGACCTTTATTAAACTGAATAAACTTTGTAGAGGCTGAACCCCAAAAGATGACAAGCAGAACAGTTTTGTTGAAAGCCTGCATACATCAGGAAGGTTTCAGAACTGAGATGGCATCTCTATTATGACAGGCAAAGGTAACTCGTTTCACTAAACAGAATAAAGCACATTTAAAGAAGAACAAAAAAACATGACTGCATATAAAATGCCCGGTTCTTCCAGTGGTGCCTATTTGCTTTTCTAAGATTATCTTGAAAGAAAAAAAAATAAAGCACATATTTTATTTCTTTAAAAAATTATAACTTTGTTCAGTAATGCAATTACTTTCTTCTGAAAAGATTCCCAATGTACAGGTATCTCAGACACTAACGTGACAGAAGGGTTCGAAAGAAATGAAAAAAACGCCACAGCTAGGATGCAACAATTTAGCTGTCTTCTCAGCCATGCAAGGTAGTCACCGGTACTTTGATCCCCCAATTAATGGGCATATTTAAATACTGTAAACATGTATCTGGAGCTAATGAGGCCAGCATATTTAACTTTTTATCTGGCAGTTTAATTTCTACTTTCACTAATTTGCTTGTTAAATAAAAGCTGCTGGCCTGTAACTGCCACTTTACATGCCAACCCTGTTTTTATTTTGTTTTCCTAAACCACAGAACTAATACCCTTCTTGAAATCAAGCAGCAATTTTTTTACTTATATTTTGTGGAGAAAACCTACAGCGTCAGGATGATTAAAAGTTGACGCACTAATCTGACACATTATGCATTTAAATGGGAAATAAGACAACAGGGGGAAACCTTACGCAAAGCAGCCCAGCTAATTTGGAACTTTGTAGGGTCTCGCTTTGCAATCCACAAATTAGAAGACAGTCAGCTAGAAATCAACTGAGTGTGAGCCCTCATTAAGGTGGCTGCAGGTTTTAATTAGACTCCATTGCAGTGCTCTTATTTGGTAGCTTTCACACACCGGCTACAGTCTAAGCGAGGCCAAGCTCAGATTGGATTGAAGTTCTGTCAGCATGAATTAATGTATAACGAGGTGGCACCCCATACGTTGAATAACTAATTTGTGTTGTGTCCACTAAAAGAAATTGATAGCCTCTGCACAAAGATAAACACCTAGTAGGGTTGTCAACATCAGGATGACATATGAGCAGGACTGAAGAGAAAAGTGTGTGTGCATGCTGGCAGAAAGCGAGAAAGAGGACATTGGACCAAAACATGAACAGAAAAAAAGAAGAAATGGCACTAACCAGAAGTAACAAATGAGTCTGTTAATACAGTTATGTCCTTTGCATGGTTTTCCTCCTGTTGTTTTGACATACACAATCATCTATCATTGACAGAGTTACTGAATGACCAGTAAAGAGGACAGTGTGACCAGGCGACATACGCACTGTTGTGGTAAAGTGTTTATAAGTTCTCATAAACCTCTGTTTGGACCACGTAGTGATGCACTTTACTGCTTTTATTAAAACAAGGCATCACTTAAGCATGATGCATTTCAGCTAAATGACTGAGTGGACTTTGATTTGATTTGAGGTACATTTGTAGTGTTAGCAGGGAAGCTATACAATTACTTCAAATTTAGAGTACAACCATACAGGTGAGAAATAACAGTAAACCTCAAGAGAGTAAACATTTAAAAATTTCTGTATTAAAATTAATCTCTATTGTTATGATTCATAAGGGAAACGTTTTTACCAGAGAAAAGCATTCAGGGTGGTCAATGTCCATGTGGAATTCGCACGTTCTTTATGTGAGGTTTTCGCCAGGTACCTCTTCATTTCTTCCCACAATGCAACAGCATGCATGTTACGTTTTTTCTGAGTTAAACTCCGTTCCGAAAGTTATTCTGGAATGCACAGGAGATTCTCTGGGAAGGGAGAAAGCTGTCCACCCAAGCTTGGAAATGTCGACCTTTATCCCAGCAGGTGTTTTTGGCATTATTGTATGGGCCATATCTGGTTACAGATGGTAGAAAGGGTCCTTAATGTTAATGGCTTATTTGCTGTCTTTTTCCAGCCTCCCCTTTGGCCCTGTGGGCTTTGGAGATGCATGTTAGGCTAACTGGTGATTTAAAACAGGCCATGTATAAGTGTGCCCTTTGATGGGGTAGCAAGTATGGATGGATTTTGCACAGCATGAAAGTATGGATGGACTCTGCACAGGGAGGTGGCACAGTGGTGCTAACTGCTCCCTACCATCACCAGGAGAAGGAGTTTGGATCACATTCGCACACAACAGCAAAAAATGCCTGATGTTTATTTTGTGCATGGATTTAAATTTTGACTCAGAACAACTCAGTTTTCTTCATGCATGGATTTAAATTTTGACTCAGAACAACTCAGTTTTCTTCATAAGTGCCATTTTTGTTGGATTTCAGTTAGGTTCTGCCGGGAGTACAAAGTATTGAAGGTAAAGTTATACAAATAAATCTATTTTCTGAGCTCACTTTTTCCATTAATGGGTTGTAGGTTGGTGCACAGGCAGGCACACACCATCACTCAGTCATTGGGCCAATGTAAAATCACCAATCATCATGCATGTCTTTCAGATGAAGTAGCTGGGCAAAAATGCACACAGAATGCACAAACCCCATAAAGACCAACAACTGAATCATGGTGGTATGAACAAGTAGTGCTTACCAATTCGGTTTGATCCTCATGGACTAATTTTATTGGGCCAAGCTCTAGATAGTAATACACTATCCTTAAGCCATTGCAAAGTAAAATGTGGTATTGGAGCCTTACTGCTGAATAAGATTGCATGACAAGCAGGCATTATAGCAAAGGCAAAAGTGTTAGATTGAAATGGAGAAATGGTTTTATGTCCAGAATAACTCCAAAAATACACTGAGAGAATACACCGAGGCACCAAAGTTCCTGGCATGGTTGACTAGTGGCCCGCCTCTTGGTGGACCACCCACAAAACACATGGAACATAACAAAGGCAGCTGACATACTTACTCAAAATCAAATATAAAGAATGTTGCACATAATCAACATAAATAAAAGAGTTAAAAACATGAGAAAGAACCCCGGCCAGAGAAGGAACCCAGGCTGGGATATATTGTAATAGGTATAGCATACTCAACTTAAACGTTGGATTAACTACATTCACTGCACTAACAGCAAATTCAAAGGAAGTCCATGGATCACTGGACGAATGATGCTAGTTTAAATGCAGCATGCCAATGTCAGTCAGGGGTTTCCGCATGGAACAGGTTGAGCCCAGCTGCACATTATGGATGAAAGAAAGACTGTGAGTTATTAAGTATGTCTGGCCCTTTATTAGGAATTCACAACACCTTTGGTCATCAGATGGACCTATTGGGGGGGTTGCAACTCCAGTCTCAATGTCTGAGATCTGAAGGCTTCTTCCTGACAGCGACTCATTTGGTGGGTGGATCAAGGAAAGGCAGTGACAGGTGGGTAGTGTGTCCTAAGAGAGAAGAATGTGACAAAGAAGCAGAAGATAATCTGAAGTGTGTTGTTGTTGATTAAGGCAGTACATTTGGACAGTGGGCAAGTCAGTGTGCCAGCTCATGATCAGGCCTAGAGGGCAGGCAGGGTCAGTTTCAGTTGAATTGTCGCTTTCCATAACAAAACTTTAATACTTTGGACTTTTTTGGATTTTGTTGTCTTTACTTTTATTTTGTGTTTGAAAAAGAGTATTTCATTGTTGGTTTAAAGTATGTTGAGCCTGGTTCACTATCAAAAGCATCTACAATGGGCATATGAGTGTCAGAACTAGCCCACAAAGCAATGGAAGAAGGTGTCCTAGTTTGATGAAAGATGTTTTCTTTTAGATTATGAGGTGAACCAGGTGTGTGTGACTTGTTTATTTGAAAAAGTGATGGCAGCGGGATGCACTATGGGAAGAAGCCAAGCCGGTGGAGGCAGAGTGATCCTCTGGGCAATGTTCTGCTGGGAAACCTTTGGTCCTGGTATTCATGTGGATGTTATTTTGAAATATATCACGTACCTAAAGATCACTGCAGTCCACGTACACCTCTTCATGGCAACAGTATTCCCTGATGGCAGTGGCCTCATTCAGCAGGCTAATGCACTCTGCCAAACTAAAAAAATGTTCACGGAATAGTTGGAAGAACATGACAAAGACTTTAAAGTGTTGACTTGGCCCCCAAATTCCCCTGACTTCAATCCGAATGAGAATCTGTGGGATGTGCTGGGAAAAAAATGTTTGATCAATGGAGGTCCCACCTTGCAACTTCTACTACTAAAGTCTTGATGTCAGATACCATAAGACACTTCAGAGGTCTTGTGAAGTCCATACCTTGACAGGTCAGAACTGTTTTGGTGGCAAGAGGGAGAACCGCACACTATATTATGTTATTGTGGATGATTGTTGTAAATATAAACCCACTATCAAAGGCACTTTATAGGGTACACTGGGCGTAGGCCTAGAAACAGCCCAGTACAGAGTGGCAGTTCATCCCATGACACACTCACTCACATCAGACCAATTAGCTTAACATGCATGTCTTTACAGTGGACAGCAAAACTGATGAAACCAGGGTGGGGTTTGAACCCAGTACTCTGAAGCTGATAGGCTACAACACTAACTATAAAATCTGTAAATCTATTTTATATATGTTCTCTTGCACTGCAGCCTTTGTTTGTATGAAATACAATAATTAGCTCCATTTCCCTATTTGAGACTTCATCATAATTATCCACAATTCTCCTGGTATATGCAGTATTTAGATAAACTACAGAATGACTCCAGTGTGATAACAATGTGATTTATTTTCTATTATTTTGAAGTGTGATCATGTGTTCTAATTTTAATCAGCAGTGACATACTGAATCATTACCATACCTAAGAATAAGAAGATATTAGTTAAATTGCTGAGAAGAGATTTTTTTAACCCAGTAAGATGTTCTAATGTTTATTGCTAGTGCAAAAAAGAAAACTAAGCCTTTCCATTATTCCTCTTACCTTTCTAGCTGCCTTTGAGTGTTAGGTACAATGTGAAGCCTCCCGCGCACATGACAAACACTTTGTTTGCAGAGCATCCTGATTCTGTCACACACGCTGCCACTGTGCTTCCGAGAGTCGTGTTCACTGCCAGTCGCAGCCAGTTTGCCAATTATACAAGCTGCTTCCCAGGCACCCGACAAAAATTCCACAAGACTGCTGTGCAAGCTTACCCTAATTAACCATCAGCTTAATTAGACAATTTACTGTGTAATTAGCAGGCAATTAGTCAACACCTCTCAGATCTTGCTGACTGCTTTGACAGCCTTGCTTGCCTCTATACATTCCAACAGAAAACCAAGTAACCATGTGGGTTTTATTCTGGATGTGGAGTACTACTTGGTAAAATGATGATAGAGCTGGAACAGGCTTTTTGGTTCCATTGATGGTGCGTTGTTTACATCCTGTTATTTTCTCCCTAACTCTTACGGTGTTAGTATATTAGTTATCAGACTTCTCGCCAAGGTGTTACACCAGTGCACACGTTGACCTGATTACTATTATCATGTTGTCTCTCCTTGCTACCATATGCATCTAATACATTTTGGAGCTGATGTAATTTATAATTTTCTCTGAAATGAAAAAAAAATATATATCATCTACTACTTTATAAAGGCCCTGCCACCACGAATATCCCAAACTGAATAGATGGATTTATACTACATTTAAATATTCCAATACTAACAAAAAGTTACTAGGATAGGTTTAAGTTTGCAGGGTGAACCTGAAAATGCAAATTAAGCTGTTGGAACAAACATTTTAGAAACATTGTATGTAAAGAATTGTGCCATGATTGGTAAGCAATTTTGGATAAAAGTGTCAGCCAAAAAATAAAAGCAATGCAAGCAATTCAAGTCTTTTGGAATGAACATACTGTAACGCAGTAGTGGACATCCTGCATCTAAAAAATAAGACACAAAAATCATCAATGTAAACTCAAATTGAACAAAATTAAGTTAGGAATCATAACCAAAATGAAGGATCATGCACTAATATGATAAACACTAAAATGCAAAATCTATAATTTGGGAAAATTGAGTTAGTGTTAGTAAAGGCCATCAGCAGAGCTACTCTTCATTACATGAGGGCAAGTCAATAGTTATCCAAACTTTTGTGATATTTTTTTTTAAATTGGCTTTCATCAAACAAGAGCAGTGAGCACTGATCTGCTTTTTATGAGCTGAAGGTGTATCAGAGGCTAAAACCCTCCTTGGTTCATCAGAATCACGGTACGGTCTCAATCAATATTGTCTTCAGTAGTGAACGTGGACAGACGTCCCACTCCTTCTTCATGCTTGACTCTTGTCCAAACTTCTTGAACTCCCTATTCCATTTGTAAACACACTACTGTGGTAATACACTTATCTCCATATTGTCTAGCAAGCAATCTATGGATTTTGGCCCTGGTATACCTTCAGACCATTAAAAGCAGATTGCCACTTGCCACTCTTCTTTGGTGCAAATGGAGAATGGAGTGGACATGTTTGTTCCTAGAAAACAATAAGAGTAACTGACTGATCAAGGCTGAAACAAGTAGAATATGTGTTGGATGGTGAAACTACAGTATAGTAGCATCTATTGATCTATCTATAGTATGTGCTGGTTAGACACAGCTACAGGACAAAGTAATCTATTAATCTATCAAAAACAGGTCTGCTGCACATTTCTAAAATGGCCATGAATAAATTAGAGTTAGTGCATATGTGTGTGATGTGTGCTCTACAATAGCCTGAAACCACATTCAGTGTTGAGATAAAATATTGATATATGTTGTAAATAGACAAAAAGAAGATAAAAGAGTTACCTATTTAATGTCCTGATTGAAACCAAAAGAAGCCAAATCACCAAAACAGAAAGGAATAGGCAATTAGTTGTCAGACTGAGTGTCTTGTCACACATAAGCAAATAGGAGACAGGTTACGGGCTCAAATAATTGTATTTGCTCACCAGACTGGGAGTTGACACTGTACTCTAACTCTTTCTCCTCTTTTCCCCACAGAACAACTGAAGAATCACCCCAATAATAGTCACTTCCAGCTTATGATGTCCCTTCCGCTTCCACCCCTCAAAGTCGTACCTCCAGATGATGACACTTCGATCACCAAAATGCCACCTGCTTGTTACATCACTTCCTGTTGTTCTATTTTATATATATGTCTGCCATTTTTACATTGATCAGTTCCGTTCTGGACTTGAGTCTGCAAACACCAAACACTTAACTCAACTTTAACTAAATGGGGACGGTCCCCAACACTTTGCATTTGTTCTTGTCTGTTTTGTTACAATCTGTATTTGAGGTCCGGCCCCTTGGTATCTGGTATCACTCTGAACTTTGACTTCTGGGTTGTTTCATGGTTATATAAGCAGGCAGGCAGACAGAAGAGGAGGAGTCAAGATTGTTTTCCCAGAAGTGACATCATATGCCTTCTAGTTGGTGTTTCTCTATTCTACAGGTAGTACTAGGGTGTTGTACCGTGTTAGCCATTATGAATGTAGAGAAAAGCCAAGCAAAATGACACCTTTTATTGGCTAACTAAAAAGATTACAATATGCAAGCTTTCGAGGCAACTCAGGCCCCTTCTTCAGGCATGATGTAAACTTTATTCTACAGGTAGAAATAGACAAATGGTCATTTCCTGTGTCACCATCTTACCCTTTTCCCCATTTTTGACATGGCAGGAACCTGTTAAACATTCCCAAAGCTCACATTTCCAACTGTTCAGGTATATAACATAGGACTATTGTCACATTTTACAGTCTCACACTAACTAATGAAAAACTATGTGTAATACAAAATAGTAAAACAAAGTTACACTAAATTACTGTGTATGCACATTTTTACATGGCATTTATAGTATATAATGTGTCTCAGGTAAGTAATTCAGTGCAGGGCGGCACTCACAACAGAAATTAACAAGAGCCCGGAGACAAATCCAACTGACAACTACTTCAGTTCAAACATGCGCCTCAACATAAAAGACCGGTGTGATGCAATCAAAGTAACATTGGATAGATGTATTACCTTATATGGATATACTCTATACCAAGGTGTGGTTTAAATGCCAGAATAAAAAACAAACAAAACATCAATAAAGTCCTATCAACCCTGGCAACCCCCAACTGTGTTGTGTGCTAAAAATTCTGTTAAAACAGGAAGCAGTTTGTTGTCTGCTGCCAGGTCAACTACAAGTTTGCAGGCCTCACCACCTAATGTGTCTGTCACCCAATGGTTGACACAGGGAACATTTGAAACCAACCCCTGACCTGGCCTTGCACTCACTTTCTGTCTTCTATCTGTTTGTTTAATCTGAGGAAGGGAGCTAATGCAGGATGATGTCTGCATCACCGCTTGCTTGCTTGATGTATGTGTGTGTGCTGAAGTAACAGCTCTTGTTTGAAAATGCTTTAAATTGTTCCTGTCTTCACAACAATAAAGCTGAGTTTTTTGGAAACCTGGACTCCCCTCCTTCTCTGTTGTGCAAGTCTGTGACCCACAGATCATAAGATACTTACATATATGCAAAGGTGTTAGGCACATGTAAAAAATCAGTGAAATGAAGGTAAAATAGAGATTTATCTTTTTTTTTACCTATCCATTTACTGAAAATTATTAGTCCAACAAAAGTCTAGAAACTATTAATGTCACATTGGAGTCAATGTGGGAACCAGCATGGCATCACAGGGCACGCTAACATATACGCCTACACTCATAAACAACAAGCTAGCAATCTCTAGTCTATCTAGCAAGCATGTGTTTGGGACGTTGGACAAAAATGAAGTACCAGTAGAAACCTGCACACTTCACCAAGATGATGAGCAGGCTTGAAATAAAACCTAGAGGTAGCAATGTTAACTATTGCAAGGCATTACTAGCTAATATATTATAACAGTACTCACCACTCTGTAACAAATTAAAGGCAAGGTATACATTTTCTTGTGATTACATTCTATTTGTAATTACATGTAGTACACTAGGCATGTTGAAAGAAGTTCATGCATCTATCACTGAACCAGACTGGAATTGCAGTATATAGATTGAACCCATAGAAGAGACAAGTTCAAGGCAGGAATAAGCTCTGAACACAACACTAGTATAAATATAAATATAATTTAAATTCAACAATGAAATCGGTAATAAATTCAACGTGAGCAAAAATGCAAATATTGGGAAAAGCTTAAAACAAAAATGCAGCAGAAGGTTGTCTCCAATAGAGGTTTTGTATAAGCCTTTAAATTCAACTTTATCATTGTTATGCATATGCAGAAATGTAGACAGAATGAAAACTTTTTCACACTGATCTAGCAGACCAACAATATAAAACACATATTAAACACAATAAAAAATTATTGGCAATCAGAGACAGAACATACAGAAGAGGAAATGATTGGCACCAAACCACAGGAAAATAAAAACTTTAAAGAAAACCCAAAGCTAAATAAAGTCCCTATGCTATATCAGGTTTCTATTACAAATAGGAGGATAGTTCAAACAGGAGTTCAACATTTACACACACAATTCTAAATTTAATGAAGGAATGCATGAAAGACAGGAGGATTATGGTAAAAGGTATCAGTCATGAGAATGAAGATAGCGTACCCAGAGTGGAATGACAAATAACCTGTGGCACTGCCTTACAACTCTCGAGTCCTGGGTTTGACTCAATATCCTGGTCACTGTCTCTGTACACTGTGCATGTTCCTCTTGCATCTGTGTGGGTTTTTATCCAAATAGTATATCCAAATGTTTTTTTTTGGTTTTGTTCAACTAAGATTTTTATTGAACTTGTTACCTTGATTTAAAATAAAACTACACACCACCTCTTATCTAACCGATGTGGTTATTTGTCCAATTCGTAATATGAATTAAAACTCCCTTCTTGCCTTTTATTACACCCTCTTCAAGCATCCTTGAACACTACTGCCCAGCAAATGATCCTTCATCTCAACTCACATCCAAATTGTTCATTTAGTGAGTTCTGGATAGTAATGCCCTTTAAAAGAATACCGCTGTGCATGGATAACCTAATATATTGTCACAGACTAATGTTATTTTTTATAAAGTTCAAAGTCCATCATGTTAAATTAGGCACTGGCAGGACCTGAGAACGGTGAAGTTCTGATTTCAGGCATCAGGAAAAAAAATACCCCTTTGCTAGCAGGTGCCTAATTATCACCTGCTTGGATGTTCCCATTGGCAGAAAACACATTAACAATTAGGGCCAGCCTTGTGCCAGACCACCAATGGATTTGCTTTACCCTGTGTTCCTAGTGTAGTTACTGGCAGGACATATTCTGTAACACAAGCTGCATTTTGGAGATGTTCCTGCTTGTCCATAATGTAATCTTGATGAGAGCTCTTCAGAGCAGATTAGTCAGTCTTGCTTTCTATGAAGTCCAATATAATGGTAAATTGTATATAGCCATAACAAAACTTACAATAAAAAAAAAAAAACCAAATACATTCATTTAAGTGTATTATATCTTTGAAGGTCAAAGCTTAATGCACAAACAAAGGAAAAAAAACTCTCAGTCATCCGTAGAATTCTGATGGAAAATGTCAGTGTTAGGTACTGATAGGTAATATCAGGATTGACAGCTCAAGGTCTTTATTTGTTGAGAACTGGCACTTGGAAGTACATATCCAGTATATGTGGTAAACTGTAGCTGTCATGCACAGAGTCACACGATTTCCACACACATGCTTTTTCTCAAATTAGAACTGTAGGGACTTTAGACCTAATGGGATTTTCTGTCTATTGTGAAACTCAACATCGTGTGAAATTCAACAACCAACAGGAGGTGAAAACAAGCCATAAAAGATATAGCTGACAAATGCCTGCAGCTTTCATGACAATGATGATTATGATGATGGTGGTGATGATGATGATGGTATCATTCACCAAAATGTATAGATATTGACATAATTTTACTTGTTTAGATAAAAATTCTCAAAGCTGTTGGAAAGACTTGCACAAAATCTACTCAGAAAAGAGTAGTTTTTTATTCCTTCATTAAACTAGTTATATCTATTACACGCCCTCGTTGTGGATTATGTCTTCCTCACTGCATCAAATTTTCTTTTAGTATTTCAACGCCCTGTATAATGTGGGGATGGGGTTAAAAGAAGCGTCAATGACAATACTGTATATCTTAGATATAAAATTGTTTAGTGTTCATGGTTAGTGGTTTGTGTGCTCTGAGGTGGTTGCTTCCATTTTTTGTTGTCATTGATGGCTTTAACATTAATGAAGTACTAATAGCATATCTTATATAATTTTGTGATAGGATTGGAGAGTGAACTGCCCACTGTGCTGCAAGTATTTGAGGGTCCACATCATTGACAGGCTGGACTGGTCGTATAACACAGAGGAACTATATAAAGGTAGAGCAGACTCTTTTTTCTTTAAAGACCGTGCTCTCTTCATGTGAGTAGTGACGTTCTTCACATCGTCTACATCTCTGCGATTTTCTATGCTGTGGTGTGCTGGGCTGGTAACATCGCTAAATCAACAGGTTAATTAGGAAGACAGGCATAGTTATGGGGCACACTTTCAACCCAGTGGAGGCAGGGGCAGAAGAAAGAATGAAGACAAAACTGATGTCTGTTATAAATAAGGATTCACTTTCTGACACACTAACACTGAGTACTTTCAGCCAACAAATTATACAACAGAAGTGTAGCAAGAAACGCTACTGGGGATCCTTCGTGACTATGACAATACATCTTTAAAATGACTGCTCCCTTATGTTTAGCCAAATCTGATGTTCTACTTTTTTTAGTAATTCCAGCATGTATTTGAGGGGTTGTTGTTATTGGTTATATGTACTTACGAATTTATCAAAAGATAAATTTTCCCCTGAAAACTAATAACGTGCTGTCTCTCTATCTGTCTATAGCAAAGTAGGAAATATAAGGAAACAATTAAATTGCTTGCATGGCTCTCTAAAGCCACCTAGATCATCAGTCTGTCTTCCATTCCTTATTGGTCCAGGGAGAATATGCTTATCCTGTGCCAAAAGACCAAACGCTAGGCTGCATCCCAGTCATCTGTGGGATTCCCCCAAGTGTATCCTGCATCTGTGGGGGTTTGCACCTTGCACTCCAGTCTAATTACACGAAATAAAGGCATGTAGATTGGGCTGGTTGCCGATTCTACACTGTCTGTTTCAGAGATTGTAGTTGTATCCACGGATGTGCCCTGCAATAACCTGGTACAGGTGGAGCATCCCTAATCTGAAATTCCAAAATCCAAAAGTGAAACTGCAATTGTTCAACAATAGTGTAGGAGTTGATGTAAGGTTGAAAGAATTGGCAGCTATATTTGTGAAAATATGAACCGTAAAATATGCATTTGAAGTAACCAATGTGTCAAACCCCGTCACAGACAGACTGAGGATATCGTTCCTCCCCCCACACTCTGCGACTCTACAATTACACTCGGGGGGGGGTAAACGGTAACATTATACAAAGATATTGTCTGTCTGTATACCTGCATTGTTATCACTCTTTAATTTAATATTTTCTTTATCAGTATGCTGCTGCTGGAGTATGTGAATTTCCCCTTGGAATTAATAAAGTATCTATCTATCTATCTATCTATCTATCTATCTATCTATCTATCTATCTATCTATCTATCTATCTATCTATCTATCTATCTATCTATCTATCTATCTATCTATCTATCTATCTATCTATCTATCTATCTATCTATCTATCTATCTATCTATCTATCTATCAGAAAGTGAAAAGGACATCCATTAACAGAGTTAATCAGGCAGCATTCAAGGTGCATTCATTTACAAGATGATTGTGATTTATAAATGGTAAATTAGTGTACAGAAGGTTTTATAACTTTCATTTTTATTATTATTTTGCTGCATGCTTTTTCTGGCCTTCAAATGTTTTCATGCTCAGATCAATGCAAACTTTTACAAATGAGACCTCGGGTGTTGCTCCTGCCTTGTGCTCAAAGACTGGTGGGACAGGCTTCAGCTGCTCTGTAATCCTGCCCTCAATATGTGGGTTAAAGAGGATGGATGCACAAAAGATAATCTGTTACCTAAGGCCTAAGATTTATGGTTTATATCAGGAGGTAAAAGTTTCAAGGACGTTAATTACTTCAATTACAATATTTTATAAAATAAAAACCAGTCCTTTTCCAGAAGTGTCAAATTCCTTCTGTGATGTACATTAAATTGGAACAGAAGAGGAGTGAATGTTAATGATTTTACTGAAGAGTTTACTTCTAAACAGACACTTTCTTTGGCGAGCACTAGAGAGATAAGGTCTATTTACCCATCTGTTAGGGTCGGGTTTTGATTAGCATTTTAATACATGTGCACTTTGAGCCTTGCTGGTGGAAAATGGCTGATAATGTAATGATTCTACTGTACAAGAAGACCCTAGTGGAAATTAATTTAATGAGATGCAAGATAAAAATTTAATAAAATGTAAATTACTGGAAAATTCATGGAACGGTCTTCAAATTATCTTTCATATTGGTCTGGATAAAGTACTTTACTCTCATTAACAATTAAAGATGTAATTTCAAAATTTTTACTTTAATGCTATAAACCAAAGGTCTTTTAAGGCTGTGACATGGCACGGTGATTAATCTCCAACATATCAGTCAAAGTGCTAATTGGGCCCCTGTGGCCTGATCTATCAAAGATTGCCTGATTTTCTTGGTTGGATCTGCTGTACAAAAATAGATCTTCAGGGTTTCTAATTATCCAGGAACTAAATTTATCAATCACCACTCGATACCACTGTTTTTCAGTGCCCCAAAGATCAACAACATCTCCCACTCAAGCATTATGGCTTCAAAGTAGGCAATATTTTTCCATGTGATACATTGTGTATGATATTTGTTTTATTAAGGCAGACTGAGGACAAAACTTTCCATTCCTTTTCTTCTTAATTTCAGTTCTGAGAATGGAAAACCAAAAAAAAAAAAGAGTAGTGCTACTCTGCTTGTAAACAGGTATATATTATTCATACACTTACACACACTCCGCCCCGTCTTGTAATGGAAGTATACTAAATTTGACACCTTTATTTCCTCCTTAAAGGGTATTAATTATTACACTTGTCACAATCTCTTTATGTATTTCAAAAATATATCAATCCACACACACACAAAAAAAAAAAGAAGCAGCAGCCGTCCAATAAATTTCAGTATACAAAGCAGCCCATAATACCATCCACACTTCTTACTGCTATGTGCTGGCGAGCAGGATATTAAAAGAAGTCCCTCATGTTTAAGTATAATGGTAGCAGAATGCAGCCTGTTCATTCGTATTTGACATTAAGAGGTTATTTATCTATCTCCCTAAAGAAAGCCCATACAGTCTTTCACACAGAGCAGACAATAAAGAATAATATGATTTCTGTTTACTGAGATATCAGCTGGTATTTCACTCCAAGCTGACAGCCTATCACTGCAACAGTATATTAGACCCCAATCTGGCATCTACAAATGTCAAGATTAAAGACGAAGAAGAAGAAGAAGGAAAAAAAATAAAAGCTGGCGAGAAGCACACATGTAGTAAATTCTTAAAAAAGAAACAAAGTTCACATAAGCATATTTGAGCCCAAATCAGTGTAATATTCAACTGTCAATCTCACAGATCAGCCAGGGAGCAGCAGTGTCTGCAGGATGGGATAATAGAATTTCAAGCAGATGTTCAGGCAGGGTTCTAATTCTTACTCAACTCCCCTGGTAAACATTTAATTTTTGTATTGTATGCAAGTAAGGCGAGCTGCACTTCATCAGAAGTGTATTTAAAATGTTAATATTTTATAAGATTGCTTATAGGGTGATCTCTCTCTCTCACTCTCTTTTGTCTTTCTGAATTTAGTACAGCACACACACATATATATATATTTTATATATATATATATATATATATATATATATATATATATATATATATATATATATATATATATATATATATATATAAAAAACACAAACATGTAATTAATTTTTTAAGTAGCAAACCTCACAGAGGTGGACAGGTTAAACATTTTATCAAGCTGGAATGCCTAATAATGTTTAGCATTGTTTTATTACAATTATTACCTGAAATCTACAAATCTGCACAGACTTCTATCTATATAGATTGCTTATATGATTGGAAAAACAAATCTGACCTTTTGGATTAGCAAAGGAGGCTGTCCAACTAAAAGGTTAAATATTCCATTAAAATCCAGAAGCGTCTGGCAGCCTGGCCTCCACGTGCATCAGGTCCACAGTTTAATTTGTGCACAAGGGCGCTTTAATAAGCAGTGCTGTATCTGACAGGTGCTGTTTATACAGGTCAAGAGAAATTAGAGCAAATAAAGATTTGAGCCCAACGTGTATCTGCAACTTGTGTGTTTGAAAATCCTGAATGGGCTTCCAAAGATTTCTTTTCTTTTTTTGTTTCTTGGTTTTAAACTGCTCCTGTTCTCATGTCTGGATTCTCTAATCAAGGAATGTCAGCAACTACTGAACAAACAGATGTTGCTGATTAATTTTCACCGCACCAGAATTAGTACTTAAATTAAAACAAAAGAATTCTAATAGCCTTAATAAACAATTCATGATTTTGCTTCGAAAACAAATGTTAGGTTCCTAGTAGGCTGATGTTTTCCTGTCTATTCACAATTGATTCAACTCTCCAAGTACACTTTTTTCTTTTTTTTTTTTTTTTACACAGGGCATTTATTATATTTAGCTCTCTGAGCAAAAGAGTATTTATTTCTTGCTACAATAATTTATAAAATGCGGAAGCACCCAGAAAAAGGGGTCTAATCAAGTTTGGAAAAAGTGCTTCCTAGTACCTTTTACTAGGCTATCCATCCACCCATTGCCCAACCCGCTGAATCCGAACACAGGGTCACGGGGGTCTGCTGGAGCCAATCCCAGCCAACACAGGGCACAAGGCAGGGAACCAATCCTGGGCAGGGTGCCAACCCACCGCAGCTTTTACTAGGCTAACAAGCTGTTAATCATACAAGTTTCTTTTCAAGATATGTTAGTTTCTTTCTCCTCCTTGGGGTCCCATCTGGACCACCACATACATGAGCTGAGCTAAAAGTACCTGGGTAATTTCTCCTACCCTCTGTAGCTTGCAGTGATAAAAAAGTAAATATGTAAGCCCATACTGTCTGGTGTTTAACTATCCTCTGGCAACCTCTGGAATGAAGAATGCAGAAGCACGGCACTAAGGCAACTTGTGTGGCACCATTTAGGCCACTGGAGAAGTTACACAAACACCAGAACGTTATGATGCCATCTCCTCACATGTTCTCTCTGTACTCCTCACTGTGATGCTCCTCACCCTATCAAACGATGTTCCAACATTCAGGTCTCTTTAGGCCTCACACTATGGACAAGTGGCAGCACACCAAAGAGTGCCATTTTACCATATGCTCCTGACATCCTCTGATGGGTCCAGAAAGGATTAGATGTACATCCTGCTGAATTCCCTTTGTACGCTACAAGCTGAGACATCCCATATATTATTTTTCCAAATATAAGGAGAATTCCGAGCTTTAAAATGAGAAGTACATTAAATAAAAAATAAATGGAAATCTGCAGCTACCATTGTTGGGTTTTGTGTGCCGTTATGTGAAACCCCTGGTGGGCTGGTGCCATCCAGCTACAATGTCTGTTCTAGCAACTCTTTAAAACTTGTATATAGTGTCACACACATGCACATGGGAGGCTGCTAAAGGGTCTAAATGACAGTAATTCCATGCCAGACCAGGGGGTGGCAGAGTGCACTGATCTTTTCTCTCACTTTTCTGGAAGACCATTCAAGGGAAATTCCACCTGGCGCTAATGACGTCACTTCCGATTCAGGACCCTTGGATGATGTCACTTCCGGTGAAGAACCCATGACTGAAGAGACTTCCTGTTCCGGCCCTTTTGATGACGTTACGTCCGGGTCCGAACCTATGGAGGAGGACCCTTCTGCTTCCGCCCTCGATGACTTCACTTCCTTTTCTGGCCTTTAAAGCCTCCATATTTGACTAACCTAATCAGTTCTGTTTTGGACTCCGTTCTGAGCATACCAGTGCAGCCAGGGAATATTATACGGGTGGCTGCCCCAAACCTTTTTATGACTCTTGTATTTTTCTATTGTCACAAAAAAGCATCTAAAAAGAAGGAACATTTATAAATGTGAAATAGAAGAATCCATCCATCCATTATTCAACCCGCTATATCCTAACTATAGGGTCATGGGGGCCTGCTGGAGCCAATCCCAGCCAACACAGGGCGCAAGGCAGGAAACAAACCCCGGCCAGGGCACCAGCCCACTGCAGGGCAAATAGAAGAATCATTTGCTGGAAATTTCTGATTTTTCCAGGCTTAGAATTTTGAACTTTAAAGCAGCAACAATGATACTTGACTTGGCATCTAAACATCATGATTACATATGTAAATTAGTCACCTTGAATGTTAGGCTGAGAGTGCTTATATATGAATAAGATGACCCACATGTGACATAAAAATAAACCTTTATAACTATAATATATTGTTTTTTGGTTACTACAATGTGGAAATAACCTGCCAGTCTTTCATGTACAGAGAACAGTGACAAAAAAGATTTTAACATGAAACAATCACTCAGCAATATGCGAAAAAGGTTGCCAATAGGTTTAGCATACTCAATTGTGGATAAAATTAAAATTAAAAATGCCTTCTGAATTGAAAAGTAATTTTGTATTTTTTTTTTCAGATAAAGTTAATGTACATTTTTCTCATTTTAAGTAACGAATGAAATCCTTTTGCTATATCGTTATTGTAGATGAACGAGGATTTGTCCAATTAAACAAGATAAGACAACATACTAGCATTGTAGTGTCAGACATCACAGAAGATTGGGTATTGCTCTAAACAGAACTGTTAAACGGTAAGGAAATATTGAAAATCCAAGACTGTCTGCTAAACAAACAAGATTGTATTCCAATGAGGTCTGAGCAGAGCACAATCCCAAAATACATTACCCATTGATGGAGATGCCTGGTGATATCAGATACAATTTAGATAAAATGAGTAAAAACGTGTGCGTGTGTAAAGTAAAATTTTGAATTGAGATAGATCATATTTTGCATGAACTTAGTGAAGGTGAACTGTTATCTGTCTATATATATATATATATATATATATATACTGTATATAAAAGTCAATGTATGCGTGTATGCTTGTATGTCCCAGAATCACTTCCAAACGGCTGGAGCGATTTCATGAAACTTGGTACATGTTTCTCATTGGTCGACTAAAAATATTATAGGGTGAAATCAACCCTAACCCACCCCCTTCTGGGTAGGGTGGTGGGGGTGATCTTACGGTCTTGTATGCATGTTATCTTCCAGTTGACACTCTGAACAACCACCAGAGGGCGAACTTTAGGTGACTGCTAGTATTCTTTATGTTTGAGCAGCACCGCGCCCATTGCTTTTGAAATTAAATAGAGTTGGCCGGTTCCGAACATCAACTGGATGATAACATACACACAAGACTGCAAGCATATTGGCGAGTCTTCATTGTTTGTTAATTTATTTTTATTTTTAAAGTTGTGTTTTTTTTAAAATGATATTTTTCTCAAACATTAAAAATGCTGGGTATTTCAGCTAGTCCATTATAAAGTACTGCAGAAAGACATACAACACCTCCTACATAAAAAGGCAAACAATATCATTAAAGAGTTCAGCCATTCTGCACAGTCGCTTTTCTCACGCCTCAATTTGGTCAATGGTACAGGGCCATTGGCCAGTAGATTCAGGGGCAGTTTCATAAGGTAAGTTGAATTATAAGAACAAATATAGGATTTTTGCTACTAGCCATGGTGCCTGTCAAAGGCAGGTAATAGAATATTTCCTATTCTCTTGCCCTGTGTGTACCTTCAGCTCCTTTCTTCTCTATTTGTGTGTGTGAACATCTCCTAATGTGTGCACCGTCTTCTCAAGCAAATTCCCACAAAGCCTGCTTCTCACACTCTGTCATTATTTTTGAGGCACCTTTCTCACCTCCTGTCTGGTTTTATTCTTGCTGTCTTTTAAGGTGACTCTCTTAGCATGCCTCGTACAGCGTTACTCCTTTTCATGCATTTCACACTCATGCTTCTTCTTTCATTGTGTCACCAAAGCCAAACTGACCAATCACAACAAAGCCAAACCAACCAACAGAAGTGCACTGTTTAGAATGTACAGCTATAGTTTGGATATACCAGCTATAATTTGTCACAGCTACAAATTAAAACTGCTATAGTATAAGGTAAAGTTGACTTGGTTTCTTTTTGGAAAAGTATCTTGCATAACTAAATAAAAAAACTGATGAAAGATTAAATTTAAGACACAACAGTTTAAAGCATGAACACAGTGTCACTATATAATATTTAAAATCTTAGTATCAAACATTTTGAGAGTTTATTTTCAAGTTTAGGAATATTTGAAAAAATATATTTTAAGGGTGTAATTGACATCATTTTGACTTTCAAGTGTCTCCAGCACCATATTCTAAGCGCTAATCCGCTGGATTTCTGATCAGTCGGTTTACTTAATGGTAGCATTGTAGGGAAATGGTGCAAGATTTTCTCTCTATCACTACGCAAGAAGGTATAAATTCATATTTGAACTTCTTTCTCCCGCAGTCTCCTAGTACATAATATATTTGAAATTAAAAAATTGAAAAGCAACTGCAGGGGTTGGAATTATTCAGTAACAGCTGCAAGATACCTTCAAACACTTTTATCTTACAATACGTAATTTACACCTGAAAAGCAAAAAACAGAAAACATGGCAAGAGAGAGGTGGAAGACACCTGAGCATAAGAATAAATCTACTACCATATCTTACATGCCGTCTGAAAATTAGTAAAACAATAACAATGAAAACAAAAATACAGGTAGAAATGATGTTTCCACGCTGGGTGTTCTTCAAAACAACTAATTAGTAACAGCCTTTTTATCTGCTTTCAGCTTTAACAGAGCTGGAACAGCAGCCACAGGTGTAAATGAAGTGTTAGTTGCTCCCTGACTAGCAATTAATTAAGAACAGTTTTAATAAACTCATTCAAAAAGCAGAATACACATCCTAGAGCATTTTTGAATCTGTAAAGTGAATGAATACAGAATGGTAAGGGTAAAAACTTTTTTCAAACAGAGAATTCAATTAAAAAGATTAACCTCTGACTGCATGCTTACTTGGAATTAACTTCCAATTAACTGACTGATTGATCACATAGAATTGGAACTGATTAAGAGCTATACAAATCAATGCAAAGCTTTAGACCTGCCAACTTTCCAAAAATAATGGTTTCCTAATAATTTCTTCAATCACCTTTCATATAACTATGTTAATCTTTTATTAAATATTTTACCGTTATTTGTGAATTTATGTGAAGTACTGCATCTTAACACACTGCATCAGCCACATTACACTTCTCCTCCTTTGAGAAAATTTCATGGCTTTCCAGTAAATATCTTTAGTAAAAATATTCTGTGCTTAAAGGTACTGTTTGATCTAATTAAAACGTATTGTGTAAAATAAAAAGAAAAAAATTAACCTGCAATAGCAGCTGCCATGCATTATCTTTTTTGTGTTGAACATGAATCCAAAGCATCCAACACAAAATCATCCTTGTTTTTTTAAATTGTGTTATTTTCCACCCAAGAAACCATCTCTGGTATCCTTTACAAGAAACCATATTAACTGATGTGCACATTCTTCTAGAGATTTCAAGATTAAAGGCTCCTAAACACCTTCTGTTTATTGCACCAAAAGGGCTCATCTTGATGTGTTACCTGTGGCAAAGGTGCTATATAGGTGTCGGCCCAACACAGACTGACAATGGAGGCACGTGAAGAAATAAATGAAAAAGGTTTTTTAATTTTTCTTCAGACGTGGGGCGCATCTTCCTCGTGTCCCACAGGCCCAACACAGTCCCAAAACAACACACAAAGTAAATCACCCCAAACCACACTCTTCTTCTTCTTCTTCCTCCTCCTCCTCTACTCCTCCCAGGCACCTTCGTCCTCCTCCCGACTCTAGTGCGCTGAGTAGTGGCCGCAGGCTGTCTTTATAGTTCACCCAGAAGTGCTCCAAGTGGCAATTAACCTCGAGTAGGCTGCACTTCCGGGTGTGGCTGCGTTGCCGCCCACTCGGGCTCAGGAAGCCTTGCAGAGTCCCCTGGCGGTGGCCATGGAGCCCAACTGGGATGAGCTCCGGTGTTCCAAGGTATTGGTCCCGATGCAACCCAGGGAGACTACCACCAAATCTTCCGGGGAATGTACTGTGCATCCCATGGCTGCTCCCCCGGATCCAGTATCAAAGGGGCGTCCTGGCCGGGCATGGGTCCCAGCCGTCCGCCACATACCATTCATTGGTATTTCAATTTAATTATATAATTACTATTACAGGTTTTAGAAATGTAACACATAGTATAAGACATAAAAATAGAAAAGATATATATTAAGATATGGTACAGTTATTAATACTTTTGTGTTCCAGCTCTGCACTTTAGGGTTAAAATACAGTAGTCTCAGAGAGCTAGACGTATAAGTCTGGCAACAACCATGAGTGAATTGTGCTTAAAAATGGGTAGGAAGAATTAGGCGGCTCACTGAGTGTCACATTTCTAAACCAATCCAACACATCATGAAGATGGAACTCAAAGTAGGGGTGGTGATTTTGAACTGCAAAGAGTAACGTTCTTGCAAACATCGTCCGATAGAAAGCAAGCTTTTGATTCTAATAAACTGGCTACAGTTGAAAAGACTCCTGAAAAGGCTCATATTAAACATATGAATGTGTGTCGTGTGTGCAGAGAACACATTGGATTCATTAAAAATAAGCATAACCCGTTCAAAGGAAAAACAAACATTTTTGTAAAATCAGATTATACTGTACTTTGGCATTTGAAGGCATCGATGGAGTGCTGGTAACAGTAAACTACACTGTTTGTTGTCACAGGTGCTGTGTGTACTTTCTGAGTCGATGTGAGATTAACAGAACTGGCAGCTATGCTTCTGAAAATGTGAGTTGCAAAATATGAATTTGAAGTTAACTGTGTTTCACACTCCATAAAAAGGTAGTGAAAAGGATCGCAATTAAGGGAGATGATAATGGAGTGTCACAGGAGATGCAGATTTTAGCATTCAAAATGCCCAAACCACTAAATATGTACAGTGCCTACAACTCAGACACTCCAGCAGACCACAGTTCTTATCATTCTGTTTGCTGCTGATATGCCATATAGCGATGCAACAGTCAAAACAACAGAAAGATATCCCAGGAGGCAGAAGTACCTGCAGTGGTCTACGTCTTTTCCCCCCTCTCTTCGTTCTCTGTGCTCATTACAATATACAATTTAATCATTGATTTTGCATTACCTTGTGCTACTGAGCTCCTGAACTGATAATAGCAATTTTGGCTTTCTATTTTTTTCATTGTCAAGTCTTTTGTTTATTTTGTTTTTCCTTTTTCCCTGTTTTTTCATAGTTACTTTATGTATTTGTCTAATACGTTTAAAGTGCATGGAATAAAGGAAACTGGGAAAGGGTTCTTAGGAAGAAACCCTGTAGATTGAAACTTAACAGCAGCAAATTTCACCTCTAACCATTACAAACATTTTAACGAGTTGTCCTCAGATGTTCATTCTGGTTCGAGAAACACTTATGGCCCCACAAGACAAGGGTGAAAGTAAAGTAAAAAGTAGTGTGGTCACTACTTGTGTGGAATCTCCACATTTTCTCAGTGTTCCTGTGTATACTCTCCAGGTTCTTCTACTTCTTTCTTGCATCCAAACACATTAGGTTAGGCCAATTGGTGGCTCTAAATTATTTTGACATTAAGGTGTGAGAGTAATTTTATTCTGTGACAAGTTTGGTGCCTCATGTACAGTCTGCATTGCCTGCTACCATGTTAGGTTCTGGTCACTGCATTCCCGTACTACATAAGGAAAGACTGACAAGAATAGGCCATTCAGTCCAACAGAGCCCAACACAATAGCCAAACAGAGCTCATCAATCCCAATGCATGTTCTGCAAAACATAATCAAAACATAATGTATTAGAATAGGTAGGCTTGGAAAACAAATGTCTCAGAAGTCTATGAACGTGATTGTGTCTGTTTAACATGTGTGGTGTGCTATGTTTGATTTTAATTAATTAATATACAGTATTTGTAACTGTATACGGCACTCTGAACTTGTCAATGGAAAGAAAAACAGTGCATTGTTTTGTAGGGGATTGGTGGGATTGAACTCTGCCTCCCTTCAACTCTTAAACTTGATAAGTAAGTTCCACTGATGGATGGATGGATGGATGGATGGATGGATGGATTATAGCATACAATAGTTAGAGAGCATATCTAATGAACCAGACAAGAGAATAAAATAAGCAAAATGGTTTAATACATAGGTGGCGCAGTGGGTAGCGCTGCTGCCTCGCAGTTGGGAGACCTGGGGACCTGGGTTCGCTTCCCGGGTCCTCCCTGCGTGGAGTTTGCATGTTCTCCCCGTGTCTGCGTGGGTTTCCTCCGGGCGCTCCGGTTTCCTCCCACAGTCCAAAGACATGCTGGTTAGGTGGATTGGCGATTCTAAATTGGCCCTAGTGTGTGCTTGGTGTGTGGGTGTGTTTGTGTGTGCCCTGCGGTGGGTTGGCACCCTGCCCAGGATTGGTTCCTGCCCTGTGTTGGCTGAGATTGGCTCCAGCAGACCCCGTGACCCTGTGTTCGGATTCAGCGGGTTGGAAAATGGATGGATGGATGGGTATAATACATAAGTTGCAAAAATTTTCAGTTTGCCTGACCAAAATCCTGTGCTATGGCTTTAAGCAATAGTTATTTACAGAACCATCATTGCTAAACAAATATTTGCCCCAGCTATGGTACCTTCTATGTAAGTAGTGCAGTATAGTATTTTTGACCATTCTCATTGCAACCCATTGTACTAAACAGTGTTGTAGAACTTGTCTTTCATTTCCTATGGGTCGTGCCGAGGCATAAATTACAACTGAATTGAATGAGAAAGGGTCGCAAATGGTTTGCGGAAAGGCTTTTGATGGGTTGCTGCCTGCATGGCTGACACAAACTCCCAGGACTGTCAGCAATACTTCAGGAAGGACCCAACCAACCATCCCAAACCGAGGATGATGGTTGGTGGAAATTGTCCATGGGGGACACTTCTCTCCCTGGACAATTGTGGTTGTGATTCTCCAAGAGGGAAGGACGATGTTTGACGGAAAGGCGCGATGATCAGTTGCTGCTGCATGGAGTCGATGGGTTGCAAAGACACAAAATAGGCAAAATTGGGTTGCGAGGAAAAAAAAGTGTAAGAGCCACTGCTTTAAAGGAATACTCCACCCAATAAATTATGTTTTTAGGTATTAATGTTACCCATGTAGTTTATAGCGTTAGCTGAGAAAAAGTTTTAATCTCATGTTTTCATGCAGAGTACACTTTTTTTTGTAGATCAAACAGTTGATAATTTTAAATAAAAGTAGAGTTTGTGGAATTATAACACATATATGGTAAGTAAAAAGAAAATCATTATCTTTCTTATCATTTTTAAAATGCAATTGCTATTAAAATAATATTTACCAAAGGTTGTTGGCAAAAGGCAATAACAAAATTTAATGCTGATCAACTAAGAAGTATGAACTTTTATTACCTTGTCAAGGGAGAACGTCTTGGTGAGGGCAAATCCCCAGCCCTGTTCAAAAGCTCTTCGGATCATAGCTGTGCTTGTTGTTGGTGGAGCGCTTGCCAGGCCAAAGGGGTTTGGAAATTTCAGCCCTGCCATTTCTACGCTAATATCAACCATGTCGATGGGTGAGAAAAACAGAGGAAGTTGAGGACTGTTGGACACGGTTGTGCCTTGCAGTGACTGTAAAAGTTAAGCAGAACAAAAAAAATAATTATGTAAATAAAGGTCTGTGTTGATCATTTTGCTTATTTCAATATTTTACTATGTCTAGATGGCAATACCGTGCAATAATATAGAACAATATTAACATTTAATAAGCATATCTTAATGAAGATTTGGGCCAAAACATAAAATAAAAATAAAATGTCAGCCCTATTCTCAACATTCAATATAAGGAGCCAAGCTCATTTCCAGTGCTGTTTGTAACATATTCCTAGACTCTTCCTCAAAACATTTCATCCAATGTTAAAAAGCCCTTTAATAATAATAAAGGAAAAACAGTCTTTTCATCTTTTTAATGACCCTAATTAGTAATCTATCTTTTATTTCCATTCTATTCAACCTCAATAGCCTTTCTTTATCCTTGAAACAGGCTTCACAAGAGCAGTTCATTCTTATCCAACCTTCTGGCCTCCTCTGAATCTGCAATTACTAAATACATGTCACATGACTCTTAATACACTTGACACAGGTGTATTCTGTCATCTTGAAAACATAGGTCTTGAAATTAGGCGTTGGAAATAAAAATAAATACATAAATAAAAGGAAAGACATTTTTATTAGAGATATAAAGTTCATCTGAATGCAGTTATATGCAAAAAGAAAAAAGTGTTGCACAGTATAAAGTCTTAAAAAAATATTGTCTTTTCACAAAATCTACAAATCCCTTAAGCATTCTTGAAAATTATTTGCATTCTCTATTTAGCATGAGTCTTTTTGGATACTTATAAAAGTGCATACATCTGATTACTTGACGAAAAAGGCAGTTGATAAGCAACCAAGCCCTTTGAGTGCTATTGCAAGAATATCAATGGCAGCTAGAAGGAGCTCTCCAATCTGCTGCCGCCAAAGGGGGGCAGCCCTAACCCTGAAAGCAATCTTAAGACTTGGTCAGAAGTCAAGGGGATTTAAAGTCACTCATAAGTAAGCCACAGTGGGGTCACAATTCACTGAAAAATCTGGCTGACAAAACCATGTGTGGCAGGCACTGTGTGCATTTAATTACTGATAGTTAATAAAGAATGGAGAGTTCAATCAAGTCGGGCCACTTCACATGTAGTTTTGATAACAGACAATCTGATGTATTGTTGCAAGAAAGTTTTTTCATTATAAGGCCAGTATAATCGAATGAATGTAATGAATCCAACAGGAAGCATATGTAATAAAAATAAATAAATAAATCAGCAAAAGGCTCTGCAAAATGTAAATGGTATATAGCACACAGGGTTTATAACTGAAAGTGGGAATAAACAGAAATGGGACAGATGGATGGATGAACATTTACAATACAATATAAATATGAGACTTTAAAATGTTGTTAGGTTGGTTTTACCTTGTAGAGTTCATTTCAAAATGAATTTTATTGTTATATCTCTTCTTTTTTTGAATATATTATGATGCTGTTTTGTTTTGCTTGGGCACCGCCACTTTCAGATTTCAATGCTTATGTTCTGATGATTCTCCTAAAAGCCTCTGGGAGAGCATGACATCTGATGCCATAATGAGCAGCGGTGCTTAAATCACCACACTTTATTCAAGATTGGATAAACTAAACCCTTGTCATGCTATCACTTTACAGAGCTCTGTGAGGCATTGAACAGAGAGGAGATGTATGGGATCAAAGAAGAAGAGATGGACTGAAAAAAAAATGAAAGGATGGGGTCCAGTGTGTACGTGGGTAGGTCTGTGGTTACAGAGCAGGTCATAAATTTCAGAGTGATTTACAGCAGAGAAGGAGAAAATAGACGTCTTGGTGTCTTGAAACTGTTTTTGGATGTTGGTGACTTTAGAAGAGAAGAAAGAAGCAAAATCACTAGGAGTGAAGGATGGTGGAACCATGAAAATACACAAGAATGGCAGCCACCTATCTCCAATTATTTCTCATAATAATTGCTGCAGACTAAAGAGCATCTTGCTGAACTGTTATATTCAAGGACAGTATGGTACCTTTAAATGAAGTTTAGTAACCTTTGTGCAATCTGCACTCACACATGCCCTCTGGTGGCACCCAGTCAATCTGCAGTTTTACTGACAGGTGTATTTGGCAAATTCATCTTCTAGGTAAGGGATATTTAGGACAACAGAAGGAAGCAAAAACTATATCAGACGTCTTCTACTGCAAGAACAGGAAAGCTAGGATGTTACTGAACTGGGCAGGAATACTATTACCAGAAAATGTCACCAGAATGGTCAGGGATCCCCTAGACCAGTGGTCCCCAACCTTTTTGACAGCAAGGACCACTTTATTAGATGCAAATTTTTCCACGGACCTCTTGGGGGGAGTGGGAGGGGGGGGGAGTTTTATACACAATTTACATAACATTTCTATTATTATTAAGTTATTAAGCAGTTCGCATACGTTTGCAACCTGAGATTTTTCTTCTTTTTTTGCATATAACAAAGACATATGATTTGCATTTGCCATTCCAACAGATTGCACATCACAAACATTAACACTGTTATCGTTTTTTTCGTGTCTGCCGTTTCTATAGGAGGGTGACAATGAGTTAAATTCCAATGGATGTTTTTCAAATGTTGACAAACAATAAGCAAAAGGTATCACTGAAAACCACAGAAAACAAAAACAGCAAAAAAAAAACTACGAGGAAAGTTTGAAGAAAGAATTTTTTTTACAATGTTTCTGTTTGGGGATCGTTGTGCAAACGTGCACATCTGAGCTGCGACGACAGATCTAACTGCTCTGTGGATGATTCATTCAGGCATTTCAAGGTCACTTCGTTGTAATGAAAGCATCTGCTGAATGTACTTCGTAGTAACGCGATTTCTATAGACTCGTGTCATTTGGGGAAACTGTCGGGACCGTAACAATACTTTGTTGTAGTACTCTCTCACCTCGGTCCCTCTCCTCTCTCTGCGCCGCTGCCAAGCCCCGCCCGCCAAGCGTTCTGAAAAGTCTGAGTGAGTCACCGTTGCCGGCAGTTCTCTCGCGGCCCGGCTGTCAGACGGCTGCGGCCCGGTAGTGGGTCGCGGACCGGTGGTTGGGGACCCCTGCCCTAGACTATGAGCTGTAACCTCATATACCTTGCATTAGGCAACCAGACAGATAACTTTAGTTATATAATATTTAATATGTATACATTTTCTGTGTCTTCATTTTTCCTTAAATTTTAATTCTTTACTAAATAATTCAGATACTGCCATACAGTAGAGGCACCATGGGCCCAGTTTAGTTAGCCTACGGACAACGTAAACTTCAATGGGCAAGAAAAAATGAGCTGTGCGCCATATAAAAGGAATGTATCCATTTAGTGATGGCTATAAACAAGTGTGAAAGGCAGCTTGCCCCCAGGTTGAAGAAAGTAAGTCTCCCATAGCAAAATGGAAGTCTGTTGGCAAAATATACACAGCAATCTATTCCCATATACAGCACTCTGTTTTGTTTATTACAACCTGATTTATAGAGAGTCAACGCAGTTCTCATTCAGAGTTTCAGCTCATTGTTTTCATTTTATAATATAAAATAGAAAAGCAAAAAAAAAAATTTCACTCTGAAGTTATGTACTACTCGGCTCTGTAAGAGCTTCAGCATTTTTAACATTTCCATTTTATACTGAAGTAATCACCGCTAAAGGTCACACTACTACAACACGTGTGTCAGATGAGTCTGTTGGTGGATGTGACTTGTTGCACTATTAAATACAGACATACATTTCATTTTTGTGACATTATTGAAAATGAAAGTACAGAATTAATGATTAAAATCACCATTCATCACCATTCATCATGCAATGATGTCCCCTGGAGCTCAAATCACTGGTAGAATACCAATGGTCAGATCCAAGACATGGGGAGATTACATCTCTAGACTGGTCTGGGAATGCCTGAACATTCAACCAAGTGTTATAAAACATCTTTCAACAGTGAACACCATCCCTAGACATTAAAAGTACAGAGCTGTGCTATCATAAATATAAATAATAGAGTTGAATTCAGGCGGGTTAAATAACTAGTTTAGGGTGATGGAGTGAATCTGCTAATGGGAATTGAAAAAATCAACCTTGCTGTTTTATGTTCAATGAATCAGCTACTAGGCTACACTGGCTAGAGAGCTCCCACATCCTCTGAACCCCAGAAAACTTTAAACCATTTCTCATCTGGGTGTCACCAAGTTATCCACCAGGACAAATGAGTAAGACAAAGGATACATAAAGACAGGTCTAGGGGTGTCATCATTAAGCCAGCATTTCTCCCCTGGCTGGGGTTCATGTTGAGACCAACAAAAAGTGGAGGTGGTGCCCTTCTCTGAGACCACCAGGAGGTGGTGCTCAATCAGGACACGGGGAAGGCTCTGGCCCTCTCATAATTTTTCTCTGTTCCACCATGCACAAAGCAAGTTTATATGAATAATAAACATAAGGCATGCCAATTACAAAAAGTGATCCACTATCCTTCAGAAATCACCACCCACTTCAAAATGTTTGCATGGGTGACAGCCCGAGTTGCAAAAGTAACCAGCCAATTAATAGATTATGTACAGCACTGTGCAAAAGTTTTAGGCAGGTGTGAAAAAATGCTGTAAACAAAGAATGCTTTCAAAAATGGAAGTGCTAATCATTTATTTTCATCAATCAACAAAATGCAGTGAATGAACAAAAGAGAAATCAAAATCAAATCAGTATTTGGTGTGACCACCCTTTGCCTTCAAAACAGCATCAATTCTTCTAGGTACACTTGCACACAGTTTTTGAAGGAACTCGGCTGGTAGGTTGTTCCAAACATCTTGGAGAACTAACCACAGATCTTCTGTGGATGTAGGCTTCCTCACATCCTTCTGTCTCTTCATGTAATCCCAGACACACTTGATGATGTTGAGATCAGGGCTCTGAGGCGGCCATACCATCACTTCCAGGACGTCTTGTTCTTCTTTACGCTGAAGATAGTTCTTAATGACTTTGGCTGCATGTTTGAGGTCGTTGTCCTGCTGCAGAATAAATTTGGGGCCAATCATACACGTCCCTGATGGTACTGCAGGATGGATAAGTATCTGCCTGTATTTCTCAGCATTGAGAACACCATTAATCCTGACCAAATCTCCAACTCCATTTGCAGAAATGCAGCCCCAAACGTTCAAGGAACTTCCACCATGCTTCACTGTTGCCTGCAGACACTCATTATTGTACCGCTCTCCAGCCCTTCAATGAACAAACTGCCTTCTGCTACAGCCAGATATTTCAAATTTTGACTCATCAGTCCAGAGCACCTGCTGCCATTTTTCTGCACCCCAGTTCCTATGTTTTTGTGCATACTTGAGTCACTTGGCCTTGTTTCCACGTCAGAGGTATGGCTTTTTGGCTGCAACTCTTCCATGAAGACCACTTCTGGCCAGACTTCTCCGGACAGTAGATGGATGTACTTGGGTCCCACTGGTTTCTGCCAGTTCTGAGCTGATGGCACTGATGGACATCTTCCGATTTCGAAGGGTAATAAGCTTGATGTGTCTTTCATCTGCTGCACTGTTTCCTTGGCCGACCACTGCGTCTACGATCCTCAGCATTGCCCATTTCTTTGTGCTTCTTCAAAAGAGCTTGAACAGCACATCTTGAAACCTCAGTCTGCTTTGAAATCTTTGTCTGGGAGAGACCTTGCTGATGCAGTATAACTACCTTGTGTCTTGTTGCTGTGCTCAATCTTGCCATGACATGAAACTGTCTTCCACAACCTCGCCTTGGTAGCAGAGTTTGGCTGTTCCTCACCCAGTTTTAAGCCTCTACACAGCTGTTTCTGTTTCAGTTAATGACTGTGTTTCAACCTACGTGTGACATTGACGATCATTAGCACCTGTTTGGTATAATTGGTTGATCATACACCTGACTAGAATCCTACAGAATCCCTGACTTTGTGCAAGTGTACCTATAAGAATTGATGCTGGTTTGAAGGCAAAAGGTAGTAACACCAAATATTGATTTGATTTAGATTTTTCTTTTGTTCGCTCACTTAGCATTTTGTAAATTGATAACAATAAACAATCATTATTTATATTTCTGAAAGCATTCTTTGTTTACAGCATTTTTTCACACCTGCCTAAAACTTTTGCACAGTACTGTATATAGCAAGTTTTTCAAAGGCAGGACAATCCCTCTATCTCAAATTCAGTTTGACATTTGTACAGTGATCCTTTGCTTTTCGTGGGTTTGGTCTTTTCAATTGAACTTATTCATGGTATCTCCAAGAAACCAATAAAAACTAACAATAATTCTTTATATGTCCCGAAATATTCAATAGGCCATGAACCCACATGAGCTGTGCTCTGTCAAACGGTATGGAACCTGGGGCTGAATATGGGACTCTGAAGGATCCATAATCTGTTACAAATCACTACCCACTTTCAAATTTTTGCATGATTGACAGTCCAAGCTGCAAAAGTAATCTGGGAATTATTAAGTTATGTACAGTATATATCACGTTTCTCTAGGGTAGGACCATCCTTCCACCACCGAATTTAGTAGGGATGTCTGTGCAAGGAACCTACTGCTTTTCACAGGATTGGTCTTTGCAGTTTTTACTCACTTGTCACCCCAAGAAATCAATAAAAATGAATGGCAATACCTTACATATCCACAAACATTCTATAGGCCATGAAGCCATATGAGTTAGGCTTAGTAAAACAGTATGGAACCAGGGCTGCATTAAAACTCTTCTTCTACTGCTGAAAGGAAGCAAACAGAATTGCTTTCCTCCAGTAAAAGGCTTGCAAGGCTTCTGACCTCTTCTATTTCCTACAATTATGGTGATAACAAAGCACTGCCTGGCACAAAATTGATTATAGCAAGTGGGTAATAGTGTAAGAAGTAAATAACAGAATTAAATAACATTTCCTACTATGGAAACAGGAACAAAACAGTGGAAATATCAAGGCACTAACTATTTGCCACTGCTGGTTTGAATGTGGGTTTTAGGCTTCCTGAGATCTTTTATTCTTTCCCTTTTGGTCCTGGTTTTCTTGTTACTTATAATTTGTACCATTTTTCGGATAATGCCACATTATGTTTCTTTGTATAGTCACAGGCATTTTGTGGCAGTCTTTGAACGGCCACAGCAATATTGCTTAAGGCTGTGATTCCTAATTGCCATTCTCTTGGCATGGAGGTCTCACATTTATAAGATGACTGCATGCTGAGTAGGTACCCATGCTTTTGAGTTCTCTTCACCTAACAAACCTGAACAATAATACCTTCCATATGCCCAAACATTTTATAGGTCATGAACTCACACAAGTTGTGCTTTAGAACTGTGGAAGGTAAAAGGCACCTCCAAAAAGATTTTAGTGTGAGGAACCGTTACTTTTAAATCCCGGCTTCGTATCTTTGGTTTTGTGCTTGTGGCTTTGTTGTATGCTTCTTTGCCTTTATCCGTATTCGGACTTTGGGCGTTTAAACCACTAGTGCTTTGTCTGCTTCTATTCACTCCTAATTTTTTTTCTCTATATGTGTGCGGTTTCCCTCACAGAAGGGAGAGGACTGCTAAATTTAAGCAATATACAAAGGACTTAAAGGTCTGAAACAAATACTATTTAATCACTAGAGACTTTTCCTGAATGGCCCCTGGGTAAATTACATTATGAGAATCTCTTTTGCGTTTCAATAGACCATGAAGCAAGAAAAACAGTTATAGTGACAATGCTGCACAGTCAACAGTATACTCTACATTGTAGGTAACCAGGCTGTAACTTTCCATAATGAGCAAGCCCAAAATTAAGGGCATCTGCTGGGAATATCCACCTTGTCGTGGGCTTTGAGTAATGCGTGCCAAAGATGAGCTGTACCCTCTAGTGGGCATTCCTGGCTCATGTCAGTTGCTGGAGTCCTCTTTTAATGGTCGTGAACTCTCATCGTCTCACGCTGCATGCCTTGTCCTTTCAGAAGAAAGCTATCAAAGGTAGATCTTCTATGTGCAAAATCAGATTATTCAAATAATTTTAAATGACAAAATAATATTTAGATTTAATGGTGAGTGTCAAGGCAGTGAGAATGACATTTAGAGATGTCTCTTTAAAAGTCCCCACATTTTTCACATGTTGTATCTATTAGCGTTCAAAATACAAAGGCACTCTTTGGAAGTCATACATCAATACTTCCTTTAATTAGCAAGCTGTTTATGAAGCAGCTATAATTGTAACTTTAATGATGTCACAACAGCTTAATGAATAAGAGTTTCTCAAGCAAAGGCTCACAATGTATTATAAATCAGCAGAGGGACTGGATAGAGAGCACATTATTGCCTCCATTGCTAAAGCTGTAGTCTTTAAGCTTACATTGGATTTCTTTGTGTCTAGAGCTTTTAGTACACAGCAGATTTTTCACTCTGCCTCCAAAGGTGTCAGGATTCGAAAATATGAGTGGGCATTCAGAACTGTTATACAGCATCTATACTTTTACCTACTAGGCACAGAAATTTTTTAGAATTTTTCTGAAAATAGCAAAAAAAAAAAAAAAAGTTCATTTATTGCCAAAAAAGCTTTGATTGAGTTTGATTAGCAATGTTAATGAGGTATATAAATAGCAGGTAGCTACAATAGCTTCATGTGTGATACATTATTTTAAATTACTGCTGCACTATTTTACCATCATGGAGGTGCAGTAAATTAAAAATGTTGGACCTTGGCATTTAAAATCAAGGTTGCACTCCCAGCCTGCACTGGCTGATGCAGCTGTCCAAGCAGCATGACTGTTTGTTATATCAATGGCTAGCATTTTCTTTCTGTGGCTATAGTATCCAATGCCTCCAATTACTAACGCATGACTATTTCACTTTCCTTTGCGCACTCCAAAGTTTTACTCAGTTTTTTCTTTATTGCCACCCGGCATAAAAGTCAGGTTTGAAACAGCATGTTTCTATTACTTTGCATTTCAGCAGTCTATGCAGTGCACTTAGCTAACATATTGTGAACAGAGCTATACAGTATACTGTATGGAAACTTGAAATGAATAGATTGTGAATACTTCAAAACTTCCCTTAAAATGAAACAATACAAGTAGCTTCATTTTAATTGCCTGATTTTATTTCTTTTTTCAAGTACAATTTCATTTGAGTGAGAAGCATCTACTAAGTAACAACAAAGCCACACTGCATATTATCAAGAGTATTAAATGTGAAATGCTAAACGTAAATTTACGTATTTATACCACATAGGAAAAAAAATCATCTAATTTTATGTTTATTGGATGTTTCAAGTGATTGTAGAGAGACCTAAGAAATGATTTCACAAACTATCCAGCAAAGTGCTTGATTCATTTCCTTTTCCAAAATCCATTACTGTAAAAGCAAAACAATCTGCAGCCCTTTCCATTTTCTGTACAAGAGGTAATTTGATCTACAAATAAACACTTAGCTTTACTTTCCGCTGACCAAGACTGCCTTACAACAATTAACCTGCAAATGAACTCATCCGGTCTCCTAAGCATTCTACTGCTATAGCCTGGCATGAAGAAAGTGAACAGCTTTATTTAGAGAACTTAACAAGATCTTTAGAAGAAGAAAAACAAAGATTAAAGTTACATGAGCACTTCTTCTATATTATAGTTACAGCTGTGACCCAAGTACCTCATTGACGAAGAATGTTTCAGAGGGAATGCTTGTAGCATAATTCCTTGCTTTCCAACATGTAAAATTTTGAACCTACTGGCATACTGCACCTTGGCTCCTGATAGGTAGCCTCTCATGAGGTAACGCATGAGAATTAATATCAGGGTAACTTATGGTGTACACTCTGCTGTAATCACATACTGTATTTCAGTTGTTTCTTCAAATTAGGGAAGCGGAAACTCTTCTACCTAAACCTGTGCTTACTTTCCAATAACACATCCATGATAGAAAGCTGACTTTCAAACCTGACTTTTACAGACACTTTTATTAGCTCATGGACCTAACTTGCAGTTAGTTAGTAAGGTCAGTCCACTCATATTTTTTACATGATGGTACAAATGTTACCAAAATCCAGCCATTGATACATATCTAATCATTAGTGTCAGAACATGGAGATTTTTTTTGGTTTTTAGCATTTTTAAACTCAACAGCCTATCACTTTCTACAATCTCCAAATTATTTCAATATGACTTTAAAAATGCCTTATATTAGGAATGGTACTAAAATTTTGACTTTGGTACCAATACCAGCTTTGGCACCTCAGAACTGATACAAAAATGAAACCAATGCAAATAACTAATAACTTTGAATTTTTAAAAAAACAAAATGCAAGATGAACTGAGAATTCACAGTCAGCACAGCTGACGTGGGTCTAAGGAACACCGAATGCTAAAGGGCACCAGCTACTTCAGTGCTATCCACTTGTCTGATTATTAGCAATAACAAGAGCATTAACAAAGAGCAAAATACGACAAGAGCAAGATAAAAGGAAATAATTCATCCCTATCTTACACACATGTACTAAGTTTTCATGTGTTCACTTTGTTGTTGCTTATCCTCTTTAATAAAATCCCTTTGTGCGTCCAGGTGTCCGTGTGTGTGTGTCTTCTGGTGAAGTGCGCATGCACGAGGCTTCTGGTAAAGTGCGCATGCGCGGGGCACGATGCGATGCGTGATATTACTGTCAGAGAAAGTTAGAGGCGTTTTACGGAAATACAAACCAGTATTACTGCGAGAGGAAATTAAAGGTACACAATACAGTGACGCATATTACAGCCACATACAAGCCAGTATTACTGTCAGAGGAGATTAAAGGCATATTACCAACGCGCACTCCTGAAGCAGAGCAGGTAGGTCTGAACAATATTTCAACTTTATTTAAAGTTGGTCCCAGGACAACATCAACTGCAAATCTCCTTTATACTTGCTTTCTCAAAGAAATGAAAACCTGAAGAGTTCATCTCTTCTAAACTACAGCAGCCATGAGGGGGAAAAATACTTTCAGTGCCTAGTGTCGTAAAGGTAAATCCACTCCAGAGAAGTACAATGCAGGCAGGTCTGTTTCACAAGTACATACTTGTTTCTTCCACCAATTTGTAATTTCTGTAGAATTTAAAAGAAAACATGAAAACTGGAAAATGATAGCTTACTTAATTAATAGAGGAGACCACTAAAAAAAGAAAATGGGTGAGATGAAGGCCTGAAGCCACAGGGGGACTAATTTGAAAACCCCAATTTAGACAATCTATGAACATTAATACTATCTTAGATTTGTGATATACAGTACAGTACATATAATTAAACAAGTGCATAGAATATTTTGCCTCCATTTTGCAAGACAAGATTTGTAACACCGTTAGCAGTCACTGTAATATCTTCAGGTTCAACATTATCATATACCTTGTAAGCAAAGTATTGCCAAATTTTACTTTGACTGCCTTGTTTATTAATTGCTTGTGGATGACTAGTATTATCAACCATTTCCACCTCTTTTGTTTTTTTTAATAAACAAATTTGACATGTAGGTAACTGTGACCCACCTTCAACACTGGATCCAGGGGAGCAGCCATGGGATGCACTCTACGTCCCCTGGAACGCATGGTGGCAGCCCTCCTGGGTTACATCGGAGCCCCACAGGTCTGAATCCTGAAGTCTCACCTCTGTGGCCCCAATGTAACCCAGGAGGGCTGCCACCAAGCTAAAATTAAAATTATAACTACCTCAGTATAAAACGGACTTAAATAAATGTCTAACATCAAGAAACAGCAAAAGTTACTAACACTGTTTCATTGTGGCTTATCTTTGTTGCACATAGTAATAATATGCAGGTACACAATAGCAGCATTGGATTTAAAAAAAAAAAATAAGGTTTTGGTTTGATAAAAAATGTAATGTCATCATTTCATATCAGAATTATTGTCATGTGTACACAGTGTGATGAAGTTCTAATCTGCATATTTGAACAACACACAGCACACCATCACTGTCTTTGCCCAGTGGTCCGAACTCCTTCCATTAGTTACATACAATATCCATCCATCCATCTATTCGTCCAAATTGAAACCTACTTATAATATGAAATCACAAAAAAATAGATAGTGGTGAGTAAAAGAGTGGACATTCATCTTGCAAGTTTCACGAAATTGATGCTAAACTTTGTCCTGAGTGTAATTTTGCAACTACAAAACTCACTAAAAATGGTGTTTTGGATTTATAAATACTTTTTGGGGTGTTGAAAGAAAAGAATATTGCTCCTTAAGAGTTTGGGAACACCCACACATCCTTTAGAACTGCATATTTCTCAGGTAATGGTCCAGAAGAAATTAAACACCAAAAAACTGTCTTTTGGAAATTCAGCATGGTTAAACACAACCCATGATGAAAGAAAAATATGCCCTCTTGTAAAAAACCTGTAATCCAGGAAGACAATGAGACTCATCTATATAGTTGAGGGGGAAACACTACAGCTGTGGGTTTTACTGTAGATGAGATCATGCATTGGCCAGTACAAAACATTGTGGATGCAGGCAATATCCTTCCATCAGCCCCAGCACACTCCTGTGGCCTGACTGGAATTGACACCCTTGTGTTAGCACTTGTTTCCAATTACACTATTCATCTCCCCTATATCATATACAGTAGGCTATGTTTAAAGTTGGAGCAATGGCGCAGCATCTGCTAAAATTCATGAAAAGTAGTGCAGCTGGTTTTGTGTGATTAGCAGCAAACAAACAGCTTACAGTGTTATTTATATATATTTATGAGCTGAGTGAATTGAGGTGAACTGTGGCCAGGTTTGTAAAGCTATTTAGCAGCTGATGTACTAATTAATACTGAAAAAAAAAGAATTTGTATGGATTGAAAATGTGGGGTAGTTGGTGCACGTTACCATTTACGTATACAGTATCAAGTCATAAACTTATCCCAAACTGTTAACATGATTCACCTTCGCCTTGACCATCTTTTCATTTCAAACATTCTTTAAGAAATATTTGGGGCTAGATTGTGCATTATCAGTAACATTGTTCTGGAACTGACTTACGGAAATCTTTTCTAATTTTACATTTTAAGCTTTACTTTAATATTGATTTTTTTGGGTCAGGATAATTTTTCCTTATTCACCAAGGTACAGTATTACTCCTTTTCAGGGTGTAAAATCATGGATCGTGAAAAGAAACAAAACAGTGTATTTACACACAGAAGCACCTATGAAATGGGGTAGCAAGCCTCTTTTTAATTGTTTTAAACAAAGTCCAAGTTTTAATGATGTGAACCATATTAGTCTCATTAACATGGGGAAATATTCTTCTAACAACTGTAAAATGACAGTAAAAATGCACTGCTAGTCTTCTGCATACAAATGTCATTGCTGTTTTCTAAATATAACTTTTAAAATATAAATATAATTTTTGCACAGTGGAAAAGTGGAAAGCATGTAACAGACTTAAACTAAACTCAGGCCACAGAATGTCAATTATTATATTGGCTACCCTTCTCAAAATGGTATTATTTAAGAGCACATTATAATTTAAATGAGAGCACTTTACAAGAAATAGTTGCCTATTTACAACAGCTAATTTTTCAGTTTTGAGTTAATGGCATTGCTGCTTCTGGTCAGACCAGCGGGAACATTCAGTCTCAGAGCCCTTGTTATTCCTCGATCCTAGTGCTAACAATTGAACAGACCACTGAGGTAACTAGGAAGAGAAAAACTGAAGAAAATAAAAAAAATATATATATATAATCTATACTTTGCCTACAACAAGTTATGCAATGTTTTCTTCTTTTCCATCAACAAAAGAGCAGGTAAACATTGTATTTCGTATAATACATTCAAACAGACACATTTACACATTTAACAGACTCAAGTTAACAGTCTATGCCATTGATCACTTCCACTTTGCAATGGAGAAATGACACACAAAAGCACAAGCATTTTTAAGATTTCAAGCTACTTATAGGCAAATGTAGTCAAAAATGCATGACAAAAATAAAATACACACTGGAGGACCACTCTGAACCAGCCTTATGTGGACAGACACTGAAAAATTAGTTGTGTAAAAAAGAGAGATTTACTAAATAATGGTTGTAACATTTGTTCATTCTCCCTTAAAAACATGTAAAATTCTAGATAAAAATTTGTAAAACATAATATATTTGCCTCAAACTAATAAATATTTTAGCATATGCCTTTATTTGTATACATTAAAAAGTCATAGGATTTCCAGCTCAAGCTGTTACCATTATCTGTGCGCTTCAATAATTTAAATCTTTACTGCATAATTCTGTCAATCAATGCCTGAACATTTTATAAAAACAAATGAACTACAATCAGGGGGAGGTTTAAGATTTTGGAAATTCCTGTATAAAGTGACTGTTCTATGAATCTGCAGTTAAGTAATAATTTCTTTGCAAAGAGAAGTACCTGTAAGTATTTATGGATATGCCAGGAAGCTTGCTTGCCATCGTTCACAGACTCTACCGTAGTATTAGCCAGGCCTGCCACATCTCCCCCTGCAAACACCCATGGTTCACTGGTTTGCATAGTCTCTGGATCTAAATCTGGAAGACCCCATTGGTTAAGTCTGATAGGTGACATGGCTTCTTTCACTGCAAAACAGCAACAAAGCAAAATCATTTTACTTATTCACTTAGTATATTATATTTTTACATACAGTATGCCTAACATTTAACAATGACCGTGTAATCCCAAACATCCACATTCTCTGAGTAGACACATAATTGGAGTTATTGTTTTCCTCTCCTCTGCCCATTTCTTTGGCTAACTAGATCTTTTTTACAGTATATCTTTGATTTCACTTTAGTCATAATTTAAGTATATACTGTATCTATTACTTTGCACTTAATTACAGCAGATGTGATCTTTCATGTAGATGTTACTTGGCTAAACAGTGTTATGTTGTATAATATTTGTAAAAGAGAAAAACACTTTGATTCTTTCTTCATATCACATATAAGCAGAAACAGTGTAAAGTCAGCTTAGTCACTTGAAATAAGATACCTTGGATAAATGTGTCTACTAAATAAACAATAACAAAGGTGGACTGAGAAAATACATTCATAAAAATGGATCTTCACTCATATCCCTCACTCTGTCAGAAGCCCCTCTTGATAGCTCCAAATCCTCTTCACCAATCCTTCACATGCAATGATCTGCTAAAATCACAAATCTTCTTTTTTGTCTTTAAGCAATGCTTTGCCACAGATTTGCCTCTGCCATTTTTAGCTGCTGTTTGTTTTAGGGAGTTTCTGACTTTAGCAAGTGAAAGGTATGATAGAATGGATTCAGATAAGTAGATTGGCCTTTGCAAGTTTGTTCATTTTAACCACTTGATAAACTCCTTGGTTGAGCCGGCAGTGTGTTTTATGGATGAATATCTTGCTTTATGACAATATCCACCTGTCCTTGCAAGGGTCTTTGAAGACCAAATCTCCAGTGTAGCTCTTGAGTTTCCTGTGTCCATCTTTCAAGCTTAATACTAGAATTACCAGAGTCTACGAAAAAACTCATAGATCCGGCCCACCTTAAAACCGTTCTCAGCTCTCCTTTATCTTCTAAATGTGCCGATTAACAAAAGCAGCTGGCTATTCCATTCCCAACCGCCGCAGAATGTTCACTAAGTTTTCCTAGCTCATGCCTTGTTTGATTATCTAGGAGTGACTGAAATGCTGGAGTTTTAGAGTGGAAATAATAGATCACTATGTGGAACACACGCAGTTCATGTGTGTTCCGTTTCTACAGTAATCTGTGTAAACACATTTTTAAAACAGAAAAGTTTTTCATATTTTAGTAGTAAATGACAAAATGTAGGCATAAACTATACAATGTATGAAGCCTGAAGTCCAAAGATCAAGTAAACACTTTCACAAAAGGTTCAAGGATGCTACAACAGCTTCCGTGGCGTAGCAGAAAGATTTGCTGACTTGTAATCAAGAGTCCCCGGTTCGATGCCCACTCACTCCTATATTTGCCGTTTTCAGTAGTGAGCTGATCCTTTGTTAATATTATACAGTACACACATACATTTGGTTTGCATCTGTAACACACGGTGTGCATTTATAGGACTTGTAAAAGTTATCGTTTTTTTTACTCCTCTCTAAATCACGATCACGATACATTATTTTTTATTTGAAAAGGAATAACTGGTGAGTTGTGTTTTGAGACAATGGAACTGGACATTCTTTCATCTGGAGGGATAAAAGCTGACACACAAACGCTGGCAAATCTGCCTTCTTTGTATCTCACCGTCACTTGATTATTTTTTTTTTATTCAGTTTTATTGAGTGTTCCTGCTCATGCTGAATTAGTGTGCACCTTATGGTGTATGATGTCAAAAAAACAAAAAAAACACAGACGTAGGTATATATGATATTTGGAATTATTCATTGTATGACCTGTATAGTACTTTTCGGAAAACTCTGTGACATGGGTGTAACATTATTCAAATTATTCATATTCATTCGCATAACATCTTGTGGTTTGTAATCAGTGACTGCATGTTTTTTTCCCGATCTTTCCAGTCCCCACATGTTGCTGTATGCTGTTTCTTTTGTACTCCAGGACATGCAGAGGATAGAATAGTACAGAACAGTAAGTTCAGCGCTATATGCAGTCATCAGATTCAAATGTTAACTGTTCACACACACGCAAGGATAGTCTTTCCTACATTTACAACGTGTGTACCTGTTACAATGTACACGCTTCTCTCTATGCTGTGGTTCCTATTACACACCTGAAAGAAAGACACAATATATGTGAAAACATCATCGCACTAATGCAATATTATTTGAAAACAAACAGATCGGGTGTGGATTTATGTTGGCACTATTACTGAAAGAAAAAAAGATCAACATGTGCATTGATCCTGCAGCACTGAATAAGCTCACGCGCTCTAACAACCCCCCCCCCCCCCCCCATCCCAAAAAAAAGAGCAGCTTACTACTGAAAATGGCAAATATAGGAGTGAGTGGGGATCGAACCGGTGACTCTTGATCACACTTGGTTTGCATCTGTACTTGCACTGTATCCTAGAGTCAACATAAATCCACACCCAATCTGATACAGTACCTGTCAGTACCTACTCTTCTACCACTGCTGATTTTATTATTTGGAAGGTTCCTGTGGACAAATCAGGTGCCCTTTCCAAGACTGGAGGTGCCTCATAAAATTATATATATATATAAAATAATTTAATAATAATAATAACACAAATAGTACATGATATGTGTTTCGCCCTTATTGGTGCATGTCAGGTGTACGCACTTTTGCATCCCCTTATGGGGACTGAATCTTGGACATCAGTGTCTGAGGTGAAGCTTCAGATGTTGCATCATGACGGCTGGTTCACATATTTGAATGGGTGAAGATCGTAGTACAGTATTACATTCCTAGTGGTGAAAGGTGAAAGGATGAAACATGTGTCATGTACTCTTTGTATTATTTGGCAGATATTTTATCACATATCTATGAGCTGCTTCTTGCAACTGAGAGGACGTAGTGGATGTCTGTGAACTGGTTGACAATCACAAGCATTACCTGACAGGTAACCACCTAAATAATCAGAATAATTCAGAACTAGGAATGTAATATATATATTGTGTCACACATGTGTGTCAAAGGGTCATCTTCCAGGCACATCATCAATGAGGGCAACTGACTCCGCCCCTTCCGGTCTAGTGACAATAAAGTCAAGATGTTCGCAGAAGGAGTATCACTTTAGGAAAGAGCGAACCACAGAAAGAAGCTCCACACTGGACTTGTGTGCTTTCTCAGTTGACATATATATATATATATATATATATATATATATATATATATATATATATATATATATATATATATATATATATATATTGTGGCAGGTGATCCCCCAGATCATCGCCCTGGTGGCTTTGGGGATCACGGGAACAGAGCTTAGAAACTCAACCCTATCGGGGCCCGTGGTCACCTCCAGGGGGTGCCCCAATGCCTATGGAGCCCTGGCCATCAGCACATCCGCTACACCAAGAAGTGTTGGGTAAAAAGACCAGGGACACCTGGAGTGCTTCCGGGTGCGCAGCCAGTACTTCTGCCACACCAGGAAGGGCTGGCGGAAGCTTATCAGGAGGCACCTGGAGCACGTCCGGGTGTGTATAAAAGGGGCTGCCTCCCTTCATTCGATGGCTGGAGTTGGGAGAGTAGCAGGACAGAGCTCGGAGGAGAGGAGTGGAGGCGGACCTGAGGAAAAGGCATTGCGGAAGAAGGCCTGGACTTTGGGGTGAAGTGGTTTGTGTGTGCTTCATTTGTGTAAATAGTCTTGTAAATAAAGTGTGGTGGTGCGTTAAACAACGTCTACCTGTCTGTGTCTGGGCTGTTCCCCACAATATAAACATTTACATATACATGTGCATATACAAACACACACATATATATATATATTATTATAACATACTTGAAGAGTAATCCTGCTACATGTGTGAGACAGCACTAAAGAACAGTTATCACAGTATCCTTTTAGCAGGTAATACCCCTTAACTCAGAAGGTCAGGGCTTTTACATTTAAATATACAAGTATGTAAGGGGCAAGTTTATAGGTGTGAGCCAGAGGCAAATGGTGTCAGAAGACAGACACTTCACTGCAGATTGAAAATCCGAAAGAGTGTGACAGTGCCAAATTGGAAACCTGTTATATTTCTCATGTATTGTATTTGTCATAATTTGCTTTTGCTTTCTTTCTAGTACTTTCAGACGAACAAGAGTAACGACTTTATTAGATAAAAACACAATGTGCCTCAGAACAGTTGTGTTGTGCTGCCACCTCTAACAGAGTAATTATAATGCAGTGACTAGGAGATGAAACATATGATGAAGTGGCAGTGTTGTGCTTAGAAAAGACAAACAGAACAAATGGAAATGACGAGGAGAAGAAATTTTTAAAAAGCCAGAAAGTTGAAACCAAGAATTGAATCTATCTTTCATCTAATTAAAATCGTAATCAAAGTAAGAAAGAGTAGTCAACAGAAACAGAAGTCAAAAGTCAGGAACTGGGATGTGTAAGTAACACTACTACTACTACATGCAAACTCAGATAGAGATGAATTTGTGATGATGTGCATGACTTCTGGAATAAGTGACTTAGCAACCTGATGTCATGTCCAGGAAAACACAGTCTCAAGATGGTGAGGTCCAGGGAAAAGATGAAGAAAAAAAAATCAACATACTTAGCTGTTATTCAAATAAAACTAACGACAGAAACTAATTCAAAATATGACACCACAACCCAACCCCCCACCCTCCCCTCCACAAAAATCTTGAGAAAAGAACATAAAATAAGCAAAATAAAGGCAGGTACATCACAACAGATTGTCCTTCTCCACAAGTCACATGTTATAGAGGTTTAACCAAAATTCCATCTAGTGCTGCTACCTCACTGTTGTAGAAGATTGCCTCCAAATGCTAGTATGTTTAACATCTGTATGCATGTCCTCCGCAAGTTCATGTGGGTTTTTCTCCCACCTTTCAAAGACAGGCATGTTTGCGACAGTTTAGAGGCCTCAGTTACCCTATGTGAGTAAACGACGAGATGTGCTTGAATGTGCAATGCAATAGCCTCACGTTTTCTGCAGGATTAACTCCTGCCTTGTGCTTCACATTAAGAACAGGCTTGATATGACTGTGAAGAATGTGTTCTATCATGGATGGATGGACGGATGAATGATAACTATAAAACAGAGCTGACAGGCTGATAGAGAGATTCTCACTGCCCAGTTACTGTGTGTGTATGGAATTTGCAAGTTCTAACCATGTCTATGTGTGCTACTCTTCACCAGCTTTCCAAAGATATGTCAGTATGAATACACCTAACAAAGGACTGGCATATCAACCAGAGTTCTTTAATGGCTTGAACTATTGTAAATGCTTCTTTCTGTCCCCCTGCCATGTGCCTTTATTCATACAAGAAGGGCTGCAAAATGAACGTATAATAAAACTTCCTGAAGAACTTGCTAAACATTTACAAGTGTTTAGAATGCCATGCAGAGTTATGATAATAAATCCAAGATGTGAACCACATTCTCTTGTGGTTGTGTCAGTTTTCAATACACTGGTTGATTACTCTTTTACTTCAATGTTGTTAATTTCTTTGTAAAGTACACTTTGTGAAAGTACTTACTATGAAAAGTGCTATATAATTGATTATCCCAGTTAAATGTTAAAGAGACTTGTTTAAATGAACAGTATTTATAATTGCAGTTCCTCACTGAAGACGCCTGGCTTCAAATGCTTTAATGGAAATTAAAGATGGTGCATACTGTGGTTGGCAAAGCAGAGCAGCTGAAAATAAGAAACTTAAGCATCTACATGTGGGTGGGGAAAAATGGTCATTCAGGAATACTTTAATATTAGGAGAAGAAAAGGGAGCATCAGACAAAGAAGAAGTAGGAGATGCTAAGTGTATTTACATCAAGTAGAGAAACATGCTGATAGATTTATAAAGACTTGGTGATTGATATCTTTTAAATTTGATAGAAGGAAATAAATCAAAAATTGAGCATGCAGGAAAATTTTCCAGTACTGTCTGAAAAGAGATTTATAGGTCATGGCTTCACTTATCAGCATGCCAGTGATCTGTCACATGCTGCTGTAATAAGATATAATAATTCAAATCACAAAGAATAATCTGAAAAAATCAAATTGAAGCAACAGACTCCGCTGAGAATGCATCTCATCTCACTTCAAGCCAGGCAGGCATAGGCAATGCAGTTTCACCTAAGGCAAGGCTGAGCTCCCTCGTGTTATGCAGGACTAAAATAATGACACTTTAAGGAAGTACTAAATTCAACACGGTGTGCAGTTAGCCAGCTGTTACGGCAAGGCTGCCATGTGTGCATTCTGCTCTCCACATCACCCACTACATTGTTTTCTTCTAAGGTAGCCAAGCAGCACATAAAACTCACCAATTTTCTTTTTCAGGACTGCATTTGCAAAACCACCTGACCACAATCTACCAACAATGCACAGTTTTCAGAAATAACTGGCAGAAGACAATGCGTGTATTTTTGTTTTTTATACATACCTAACCTGCACACAGGCAAGATACATAGGATCCTTCTTCATGTCACATTTAATGTCAACCATTCGTGTTACACCATCCAGAAATGACACTGATAAGACAAGCTGTGACATTAACTGGCTGGTGGCTGTAGAGATGACTTCATGCCAGCAGCCTTGTGCTTCAAGCAGTTCTATTTGAAAATTTTAATACACTTTCACGCTGTGCACAGATTAAATGATTGCATTTTACTGCTCCCATTAAAGCCTTTCATTGTTAAAAAGACACATTTATTTGAGTAATTTTTGTAGAAAATATGCTATGGAAAAAATAAAAAACAATGTTTGCCTACCTGCTTATATAAGTAGGAAAATAATTGGGATTTGCATTTTAACAAAGCAGATCACATACTGGGTGACACTGTGGCACTGTTCTTTGGTCTGCTGCCTCTCAACTCCTGGACATTAGTTTAAATCTTGACTTGGTCACTATCTGTGAAGGGCTTAAATATTTTCTCCAGGTATTGTGGTGTTCCCCTCTCATTCCAAAACACATGCATGGCAGATTAATTTGTGACTCCAAACTGGACTTGTGCAAGTTATGTGTTAATGTTCATTCATATTGTAAGAGGGTAGCCATAAGGTGGAGAAAAAAAAAAAAAAATATATATATATATATATATATATATATATATATATATATATATACAGTGATCCCTCGCTATATCGCGCTTCGCGGCTTCACTCCATCGCGGATTTTATATGTAAGCATATTTAAATATATATCGCAGATTTTTCGCTGCTTCGCGGGTTTCTGCGGACAATGGGTCTTTTAATTTCTGGTACATGCTTCCTCAGTTGGTTTGCCAGTTGATTTCATACAAGGGACGCTATTGGCAGATGGCTGAGAAGCTACCCAGCTTACTTTCTCTCTCTCTCTCTCTTGCGCTTACGTAGGGGGGTGTGAGCAGGGGGGCTGTTCGCACACCTAGACGATAGGGACGTTGCTACCTTCTGTGTGCAGCTGCTTCCTGAAGGACATGCTTCGCATACTTAAAAGCTCAAAGGGCACGTATTGATTTTTGACTTTGTTTTTTCTCTGGCTCTCTCTCTCTCCCTGCTCCTGACGGAGGGGGTGTGAGCTGCCGCCTTCAACAGCTTTGTACCGGCGGTGCTTCGCATACTTAAAAGCAAACAGCCCTATTGATTTTTTTTTGACTGCTTGCTTTGTTCTCTCTCTCTCTCCTGACGCGCACTCCTTTGAAAAGGAAGATATGTTTCCATTCTTTTAATTGTGAGACGGAACTGTCATCTCTGTCTTGTCATGGAGCACAGTTTAAACTTTTGAAAAAGAGACAAATGTTTGTTTGCAGTGTTTGAATAACGTTCCTGTCTCTCTACAACCTCCTGTGTTTCTGCGCAAATCTGTGACCCAAGCATGACAATATAAAAATAACCATATAAACATATGGTTTCTACTTCCCGGATTTTCTTATTTCGCGGGTGGCTCTGGAACGCAACCCCCTGCGATGGAGGAGGGATTACTGTACTGTATACCACTAACGGCGCACTTCACAATAACATGCAGTTATTGTGCATTGACTTAAGCATTTATAGTTGTCATACTCTTTCTCTGTACGTTTGGTATTCATTTGCTCAGAGTTTGATGTGCTTGCTGCTTCCTGAGCAGCTCTTCTTTTCTACACCCTAGCGGCCCACTTCTTCTCTTCTTTCGCCGGCATCTTTTCATGTTAAAACTGATTAAGTCAGTGTTTGTGTTGCAGTTACTTAGTACGTTTTCATTAATTTTTCACATAAGCTGGCACTTAAGTCTTCAATCTGCCTCAAGAATGATTTAAGATATGAAGAGGTAGGGGAAGTGACAGCGAAGGTGGTAGGGATGAGAACGGCACTCATACGCATGTGTCACATGGCTGCCCTGCTGGCTGCTGCCGAGAGTTGATTCTACAATAAAAATAAAAAGAGGAATAACCTTGGAGGTCAATCGTCACCCCGAAAGCGGATAGTAAACGTCACATAGTATATCTGTACCAAATTTCAGGTCAATAGTTCAAACGGTTTGCGAGCTACAGGTGATTTAAAATCTTGGACAGACAAACAGACAGCCACGGTAATGTATTATATAAGAATATACATATACAGTATATATCTGCCCAAAGATTTGAATTTTCGTCTCATCAGACAACAGATTTTTTTTCTTCATGCTCTCAGAGTTCTTTAAACAGTCATGTGACTTCTACTCAAGAATGCCTTCCAGTTAGCTACTCTACCAAAAATGTATGATTGATGGAACGTTGCTGTTATGGTTGTCTAACTGATATGTTCTCCCATCTCAGTAGAGGACTTAGGAAACTTTGTTAGAGTGACCATTGAGTTCTCGGTGACCTCCTTGATGAAGTCCCTTCATCTCCCTTTTACTCAATTTGGTCAGAATGGCCTATGAAGAGTCCTGGTGGTTCCAAATGTCTCCGATTTCACCATTATTAAGGCCACTGTGCTCCTGGGAACATCCAGATCTTTAAAAATGGTTCTATCCCCTTCCCCTGATTTATACCACAGAACAATTTTATCCTTGAGGTCTACAGAGAGTCTGTTGGACTTTATGGTTTGGTCTTCATCCTGACATTCAGTGTGAATTGTTGGACTTTAGACACACAAGTACATGTGTGCCTTTCTAAACAAAGTCCAATCAATTCCGTTTTCGACAGATGGACTCGAATAAAGTTCTAGACGCATCTCAAGGACAATTACAATAAAAGAATTGCATCTGACCACAGTTTGGAGTGCCACAGCAAAAGGATCTACAGTAAATACTTAGAGCAATGAGAGATTTCAGGGTTTGATTTTTTGTAAATTTGAAATGTTTTCACTTTTTCATTATGGGTTTTTGAGTGTAGACTGATGAAGTTGAGCTTTAAAGACGATAAGGGCATTTTTTCTGATGAGGAGCTTTGTATTCAATGGAACTGCCAATGCGTATCTAGTCCCACCTTATAGTGAGTATGAAATTCAGTTGGTTAAAGAAGTGTCCTCTGCCTAGATGTTTTATAAATGAGGTAATGTGTCCCTGGTTAGTTAAAGGATCATTGTCTCAGCTGGATGTTTTAAGTGCTTATGGCATGTCTCATAAATGAGAAAATGCTTCTGAAGATGCAGAACTTATTACCCATCTAGAAAGATTTGGCACGTGAAGTGAAGGAAATATTCAGACCCTTACACTTCGTACACACTTTATTGTGTTGTAGATTTAATTTTCAATGAATGAATCTGGAATTTTTGGCAATGAATCTAAACTTAATAAGCAATAATGACAAAGTAAAAACATGCTTTAAAAAATTATACAAATTTATTTTAAAAAAAAAAACAGAAATCTGTCAATCATTTAAGTATCCAGACCCTTAATTTGATACTTTGTACAAGTCCCTTCTGCTGCAACTACAGCTTTGAGTCTTTAGGGGTAAGACTCTAAATGCTTTATATACCAGTATTTGGGACATTTATCTCATTCTTCCTGGCAGATCCCCTCAAGCTCCATTACATCAGATACAAAGTGTCTTCTGGTGTCTCCACACACGTTCTCTGGGGTTTAAGTCAAGGCTTTGGCTGGGCCACTTAACGGCAGTCAGGATTTTGTTCTGATGCTACTCCACTGTTGTGCTGGCTGTGTGCTTCAGGTCATTGTCACGCTGAAAGATGAACTGTTGCCCCAGTGTGTGGTCATGTACTCCCTGGAGCAGGTTTTCTTCAAGGATCTCTCTCTTTTAGGTTGCATTCATCCTTCCCTCAATTCTGACTATTCTCCTTATCCCTGCCACTGAGAAGCACCCCCATAGCATGATGCTGCCACCACAATGTTTCACAATAGAGATGGTATTAGGAAAATGATGAACACTGGCTAGTCTTTACCAGAAAAGTGCCTGGAATTTTATCCAAATAGTCAAAGATTTGTCCTGAAGCCACTCCACTGTTATCTTGGCTGAATACTTCGGGTCACTGCCGTGATGAAAGGTGAACCATCACCCTAGTCTAAAGTAGTAAATGACTTGCAGGTAAATGCAGACAGAGGCCATTTATCTGTTCTCATCCTCTTAGATCTAAGTGCCACATTTGATACCATTGATCACAATATTCTTAGAAATCACCTTAGTCAATGGGTGGGCCTCTCTGGCAGTGTCTTAAATTGGTTTGAATCCTACCTGGCAGGTAGAAAATTCTTTGTTAGCTGTGGTAATTACAACTCAAAGACACATGATATTCTATATGGTGTTCCACAAGGCTCTATCCTGGGTCTGCTGCTCTTTTTGATCTACATGCTTCCGTGAGGTCAGATTATCTCAGGGCATAACGTGAGTTACCACAGCTATGCTGATGACACACAACTGTATTTATCAATGGCGCCTGATGACCCCGACTCTGTTGTTTCACTAACACAATGTCATACTTGTGTTTCTAAATGGATGAATAGTAGTTTTCTCAAGCTAAACAAAGAAAAAACAGAAATTTTAGTGATTGGCAATAATGGATATAATGAGTTTATTAGAAACAAACTTGATGCATTAGGATTAAAAGTCAAGACGGAGGTAAATAATTTAGGGGTAACTGTTGACTGTGACCTGAATTTTAAATCACATATTAATCAGATCACTAGGACAGCATTTTTTCACTTAAGAAACATAGCAAAAGTTAGGCCTCTTATATCATTGAAAGATGCTGAGAAATTAGTTCACGCTTTTGTTTTCATTCGACTAGATTACTGTAACGTACTCCTCTCAGGACTACCCAAAAAAGACATAAATCGTTTGCAACTACTACAGAATGCAGCTGCTAGAATCCTAACCAGGAAAAGAACATCTGAGCACATTTCTCCAGTTTTGATGTCACTACACTGGTTACCTGTATCTTTAAAATACTGCTTATTGTTTACAAAGCCTTAAATAATTTCGCTCCATCTTATATATCGGAATGTCTGACACCCATCCATCCATCCATTGTCTCCCGCTTATCCGAGGTCGGGTCGCGGGGGCAGCAGCTTGAGCAGAGATGCCCAGACTTCCCTCTCCCCAGCCACTTCTTCTAGCTCTTCCGGGAGAATCCCAAGGCGTTCCCAGGCCAGTCGAGAGACATAGTCCCCTCCAGCGTGTCCTGGGTCTTCCCCGGGGCCTCCCCCCAGTTAGACGTGCCCGGAACACCTCACCAGGGAGGCGTCCAGGAGGCATCCTGATCAGATGCCCAAGCCACCTCATCTGACTCCTCTCGATGTGGAGGAGCAGCGGCTCTACTCTGAGTCCCTCCTGGATGACTGAGCTTCTCACCCTATCTTTAAGGGAAAGCCCAGACACCCTGCGGAGGAAACTCATTTCAGCCGCTTGTATTCGCGATCTCGTTCTTTCGGTCACTACCCATAGCTCATGACCATAGGTGAGGGTAGGAACATAGATCGACTGGTAAATTGAGAGCTTCGCCTTGCGGCTCAGCTCCTTTTTCACCACGACAGACCGATGCAACGCCCGCATTACTGCGGATGTCGCACCGATCCGCCTGTCGATCTCACGCTCCATTCTTCCCTCACTCGTGAACAAGACCCAGAGATACTTGAACTCCTCCACTTGGGGCAGGATCTTGCTACCAACCCTGAGAGGGCACTCCACCCTTTTCCGGCTGAGAACCATGGTCTCGGATTTGGAGGTGCTGATTCTCATCCCAGCCGCTTCACACTCGGCTGCGAACCGATCCAGAGAGAGCTGAAGATCACGGCCTGATGAAGCAAACAGGACAACATCATCTGCAAAAAGCAGTGACTCAATCCTGAGCCCACCAAACCGGACCCCCTCAACGCCCTGGCTGCGCCTAGAAATTCTGTCCATAAAAGTTATGAACAGAATCGGTGACAAAGGGCAGCCCTGGCGGAGTCCAACTCTCACTGGAAACGGGTTCGACTTACTGCCGGCAATGCGAACCAAGCTCTGCCACCGATCGTACAGGGACTGAACAGCCCTTATCAGGGGGCCTGGTACCCCATACTCTCGGAGTACCCCCCACAGGATTCCCCGAGGGACACGGTCGAATGCCTTTTCCAAGTCCACAAAACACATGTAGACTGGTTGGGCAAACTCCCATGCACCCTCCAGGACCCTGCTAAGGGTATAGAGCTGGTCCACTGTTCCGCGACCAGGACGAAAACCACATTGTTCCTCCTGGATCCAAGGCTCGACTATCCAACGGACCCTCCTCTCCAGGACCCCTGAATAGACTTTTCCAGGGAGGCTGAGGAGTGTGATCCCTCTGTAGTTGGAACACACCCTCCGATCCCCCTTCTTAAAGAGGGGGACCACCACCCCGGTCTGCCAATACAGAGGCACTGTCCCTGATGTCCATGCGATGTTGCAGAGGCGTGTCAGCCAAGACAGTCCTACAACATCCAGAGCCTTGAGGAACTCCGGGCGTATCTCATCCACCCCCGGGGCCCTGCCACCAAGGAGTTTTTTGACCACCTCGGTGACCTCAGTCCCAGAGATGGGGGAGCCCACCTCTGAGTCCCCAGGCTCTGCTTCCTCATTGGAAGGCATGTTAATGGGATTGAGGAGGTCTTCGAAGTACTCCCCCCACCGACCCACAACGTCCCGAGTCGAGGTCAGCAGTGCACCATCCCCACCATACACAGTGTTGACACTGCACTGCTTCCTCCTCCTGAGACGCCGGACGGTGGACCAGAATCTCCTCGAAGCCGTCCGAAAATCGTTCTCCATGGCCTCCCCAAACTCCTCCCACGCCCGAGTTTTTGCCTCAGCAACCACCAAAGCCACATTCCGCTCGGCCTGCCGGTACCTATCAGCTGCCTCCAGAGTCCCACAGGACAAAAGGGTCCTGTAGGACTCCTTCTTCAGCTTGACGGCATCCCTCACCACCGGTGTCCACCAACGGGTTCGGTGATTGCCGCCACGACAGGCACCGACCACCTTACGGCCACAGCTCCAGTCAGCTGCCTCAACAATAGAGGCACGGAACATGGCCCATTCGGACTCAATGTCCCCCACCTCCCTCGGGATGTGGTCGACACCTTATATTCCAAATCATAACCTTAGATCCTCAAATGAGTGTCTGCTTAGAATTCCAAGAGCTAAATTTAAAAGAAGTGGTGAGGCGGCCTTCTGCTGTTATGCACCTAAAATCTGGAATAGCCTGCCGGTAGGAATTCGCCAGGCTGATACGGTGGAGCACTTTAAAACACTGCTAAAAAGACATTACTTTAATATGGCTTTCTCATAACTTCAATTTAGTTTAATCCTGATGCTCTGTATATTCAATTAATTATCATAACTATTCATGGTGGCTCTAAAATCCGTACTAACCACTACTCTCTCTTCTGTTTCTTTTCCCGGTTTTCTGTGGTGGCGACCTGCGCCACCACCACCTAATCAAAGCACCATGATGTTCCTACATTGATGGATTAAAAGCCAGAAGTCTACATGACCATCATCATCAAGTCCTTCCATGAGAACCCTAAATACAAAGAGGACTGATCATTTATGTTAGGTAGAATACCCATAGGGAGCTGGGTAGTCTCATGGTCTGGAACCCCTGCAGATTTTATTGGAGTTTTTTTGTTTTTTCTGTCCTCTCTGGCCATCGGACCTTACTCTTATTCTATGTTAATTAGTGTTGTATTTTAATTCTTACTTTGTCTTTTTTTCTCTTTTCTTCATCATGTAAAGCACTTTGAGCTACATTATTTGTATGAAAATGTGCTATATAGATAAATGTTGTTGTTATTGTTCATCTTTAAGGACCACTCTTTTTTTGGCTGCATTCATCCTTCCTTCAGTTCTGACTAGTCTCCTTGCCCATACCACTGAGAAGCATCCCCCTAGCAGGATGCTACCACAACCAGACATGGTTTCACTGTAGAGATGGTATTAGGCAGATGATGAACAGTGGCTGGTCTTTACCAGACATAGCACTTGGAATTTTATCCAAATAGTGCAATTTTTGTCTCATCAAACCAGACCAGGCTCAGTGTCTTAGAATCTTTTGTAATGTAATTTGGGAAACTCCAAGCAGGAGTTAACCACTCTACCATAAATACCTGATTATTAAAGTGCCGCTGATATGGTTGTCTTTCCAAAAGGTACTCCCATTTCAGCAGAGGACTTCTGGAGCTCCGTTACAGTAATCATGAGGTTCTTGGTCACCTGCCTAAACAAGGCTGTTCTTGCCCCATTACTAGATTTGGCTGAAATGCCAACTCTAGGAAGAGTCCTGGTGGTGCCAGACATCTCCATTTCACAATTATTGAGGTCACATTTCACTCCTGGAATGTTCAAGTCTTCAGAAATGGCTTTATCCCCTTGCTCTGATTTACACTTCAGCATAATTTTATCACAGAGGATTACAGAGAAGTCCCTTGGACCTCCTGGTTTGTTTTTTTTCTAAATTTACTTTATGTGCTGTAAAAGTGGAAATGCATCTGACATTAACACAATATTTCCTTATCTAGAATGTTTTGATGCTTGTGTCCCATGATTAAGAGGTTACAGTTCAGATTACTTAAACAATCAGTCACTGGCTTAGAAAGTTTCAGCACTTATGTTCCATGAATGACACAACGATTTGGACTTGATTAATGGCTTACTCGCTGACCCTGAAGATTTTGGTACTTGGGCCCCATATATGGAGCAGTTCATCTAAGGTCAGTTAAAGACTAGTTCACTGCCCAGAAGATGTCAGTGCCTATTCCCATGAATGACATGATGCATCTGAAGTCATCCAAACAGTTAGTACCTTAGTATGAAAGGTCATATATTCCATAAACAAAGTATTGTACTTCAAGGGAGTTAAAGGAATTATTGCATAAAAAAACTGTGCTTGTATTTCTCCCATCCATATATCTATCTTCCGAACCCGCTTTATTCTCAGTTGGGTCATTGGGAAACTGGAGCCTATTCCAGCAACTACAAGGCACAGACAATGCATCTAAATTTGATTAGGTTGTTGGCCCCTTTACTAGGAGATTCGATTCACAAATAAAACAGTGGTTCTCAGGTTAGTTAAATAATTTCTCACCTACCAAGACATTTTTGGTCCTCATGCTGCATGGTGTATGACAAGTCAGTTTAAGAATTAGTTCAGCAATGAGAGGCTTTCACTTCTTAATTTCCACTAATCAGATCGGTTAAAGGACTCATTTCCCACCTGGACTGTTTTATGTTCCACCAATTAGGTAATTCATCTCAGGTGCCCATTAACATTCACCTATTGGAGCACTAGAATGGTGTCATCTAAAGTGCTGAAGACATAAAACAAGATCACATCCTTCATCTTTAAATTTCAGCATTTGTAATAGACTAGGAACAATGCAACCAGAGGTAAGGGCACTAAAAGAGGTAGATGCTGCAATATTTAACTCCTTTTGTAGACCTCTTTCACTTTTTTGAAGGCTTTAAAACTTGGGCATTCATGATTAACAAGTAAACTGAATGACATGTGTGTGTGCATAGGGGACAGCTTTAGCCAGGGCTCTGGTGATTGTAATTTCCTGATGCCCTTGGGGTTGGTGTTGTGTCCTGATGCCTTTTCTCATCCTCCCTCTGCAGACTGACATCTAAAAAAACCTTTGCCGGAAGGACTTAAGACCAGAAGTTCCGCCATCTTGAGACAGTTTAATTGGGAACTTGTGTCTGGAAAGATGTTTCTGCAATTATTGCGTGTTTTGTTTGTGGTTATTTAATTTCAGTTATACAGGGACACCAGGGCGGTGCCCCAACTGTTTATTGTGGTCTGTCTGTTCTCTTACAACTGTTTTTTTTTCACAAAGTAAGACTATTGTTTCATTCTTAACCAAAAAAAAAAAACAATGCTTTTATAATAAGCAAGGCTCAGTGTGAAAAGGATGCAAGGATGCTCCTGACATTTTACATCTCTGGCCTGCAGGGCATCTCACATTATTGACTGACACAATGGCACCACGCCTGATTGAATAGATTACAATGTAAAAAGTGTCAATATACTTGGTAGAAGAAAACAACAGCACAGATAACATGAGAAAGAACTTCTAACTTAATGCTTTATTTTTAGGGCAAGAATCAACTTTCAGTTTATGCCAATTGGTACAGCTTCCATAATAATATGCTTTTAAGTTACAAAAAACCTCTTTGTCCTTTCTTTACCCAGGCAGACTCACATATGTTACCCTTAATATAAGACAAAAAAACTGGTTAGAATTATTACAGAATTTCAGGTGACCTTGAATAAGATGTTTTTTCTCAGATTTTTTTGCATTCATTTTTCATCTGATCCTAGTGTATAGCTGTACTGTGGGTGATACTCTATTTCTAGCTAACGTGAGGAGCGTAAAGTCAAGAGTAATAAAAGTGTGATCTGTTGTTTTCACACGTTATTAAAAACAAGATGCAGTTTCCATAAATATCAAGCTGAATAATACCACTTCATGACGCACAATTTCTTCTGCACAGACTATCCAAATAGAAAACCAGAAAACTGCATTCTGGGGCCCACCTTACAAAATAGTTTAAAACTTCTGTAAGATGATAAAATTATGCTACATAGTGGGTATTAATCTATGCCGTATGTCTAACATCCAGACATTAAAGTCCATGACATTCTTTTTTTCATATTGGAAACAAAAAGTAAAAGTACACCCCAAACACAATATCGGCTTGAAACATCCAGACAGGTAGCCCTCTATTCATGTAACACTAGAGGGACCCAGTGGAGGAATTCATGAGCAGACCTGCTAGACCTGCTAGATTTGGGAACACATGAAACACCACAGTATAGATTTTGAACTTTAATGGGCATAAAATTATATTTAAAGTGCACTTTTTTTTCAACATAAGAAACTGTTTTGAGGTCTGCAACTGAAACCAAAACTCTCTGAACTCTGCAACAATTAAACACGGAAAAAATTGACTTCTCTTCGTAAACATTGATTACTCAGTATTCCTATGATGGGAATTTTGTTATGATATGGGAATAATTTTTGCACATTATCAGCATCGTTGTAGGGATCGGAAACCGTTGCAGTTAGAAAGGTGCCAGAAAGGAAGCTGGATGCTACAGAAATGATGATGTGGAGATGGATGTGTGAAATAAAAAAAAAAACTTTGTAAGATCAGGAATGACAGATTCAGAAGTACAATTAAAATTGTGAAAGAAAATACAGTACAGAAGGTTAAAGTGGTACAGGCATGTCATAAGAAAGGACATAAATAAAGTGGGAAGAAGAATCATGGATATGGAGGTGTCATGGTGGAGGAGAACAAGACGACCAAAGACAAAGACAGTTGTCACATGTGTGTGCTTGGGAGGCAGCTTAAGGGCTCTGGTGATGGAAGTTACTTGCCAAACCAGGGGTTGGCACTGTCAGCTAAGGTCTTCTCTCTTCCTCCCTCTGCAGAATGGAAGATTGATGGACATTCCACCTCTGATGTCACTTGTTGTCCAAAATCATAGACTCGCCTGTTCCTGCCAGGAACCCATATGTCCAGCAGTTCGGCCATCTTTGAGTTAGTTCACTATGGAACTACCATCTGAAAAGACGCTTACTCAAATTTTGTAAAAAGATTATTTCACTTTTAGTTTATTTTCATTATATGGGGTTACGGTTGTGCCCCAAACCTTTTTCAGTGTCTGCATCTTATTTTATAGGATGGATTGTGTGAAGAAGATCTAATGGAGAAAGTGACATTAGGCGATGAAGTATGCAACAGATGATGGTGGAGGAGGATGATCAGATACAGGGACACGAAAGTGTTAATTGCACCATTTTACAGCCCAGTTTATTTGATGGATATATTCTGTCCCATCCCAGCAAACATTTTTTTTTTAAATCAGTAGGTTTAAGCTGTGCTCTGGGATTAACTTGTTTAAATATACAATGAAAGGGGAACTGTTTAAGTTCAAGAATATTGTTCCTTATGCTCCTGATCAATTGTTCATTTCTGTATTGGGATGGCCTCAGCGGGATTGTCTACTAGATTGATTATTTATGCTTGGCAACAAGGAGTAGCAGAAGTCCTTGACCCAGTGACTCAGTCCTGATAAAGCTAATGTGGAAAGAGTCAGGAGTCAGGGTTTCTGTTATTATTTTTCCTTTTCCAGACTAGGAAAGGGTGCAACATTTACACAATGAATAATCAGCAACCATGTCAGGACAGTCCCCTAGCAGTGATAGTACAGTGACGTTTCTGGGTATGAATTCTGCAAAACAAATAAATTTTATTAAAATTATATTTATTTTAAAAATTCTTTGTAGTTCAATTATACACACCAAGTGTTTATATTTTTCTTAATATTGCACAGCTTGTTGTATTTTTAATTATTAATTTCATTTTCATTGTAAGAACACTCAGTGCTAACGTCATACACACCAACATAATAGAACACCACTTTCTCAAACCGACTTAATTCAAATGAGGGTCAGAGAACCGGTGTCCATCCTAGCAGCACTATGCACAAGGCATGAAACAGCCCAGGACAGAGTGCAAGTCCACCACAGTGCCCACTCTCATATATGGCCAACTGAGAGTCGACAATTAACCTCAAACACATGTATTTGGAGATGTGGGAGGAAAACCCACGCACACATGAGGAGAACATGCTAACTCCATATGGACAATGTTCAGGCGTGGGATTCTACCCCAGCATGCTACATCTGTGTAGTGCTAACCAATGTATAACCATGCCAAAATTTATTTTTGAATATTGCACTAAATATAATTGATGAAACACTACACTAGTATCAGACACAAAAACATTTTTGCTGAAATATATATATTTAATAATGAACCTCATATATATTTTTAATATCTCAATGTCATATAGATTGTATGAATACTCTGTACTAAACACCAGACAGAACAATTTTTGTCCAAAAATATTTTTTTTAAATATTGCTCTGCGCTGCACACAATTTTTGCAAACTTTCAACATTGTAATTACAAAAAAAATCTATACTAATGTCATTTACACAAAGGTTTTACAGTGAAAAATATTTTATATTGAACTGCATGTTGTTCTTTTAACCTTCCAATATTATATTTATTCTTTAACATCATGCACACCAAGATTTCTGCCAAAAAATAATTTTTGCATAATCACATCATTTTCCATAAGACCTCAATTATTACTTACATCCGACCTGAACCTTAAGCTTTAACAGCTCTCTTCATTTTTCAAATGCATCAAAGACATATACTGTAACTATAGCAACGAGTTTTGAGAAAAATGTTTAACACACATCATCTTGGCATGAAACAAGACCTTCTGGGACTTGTAGTAGGTGATCATTGTGACCTAAGCCCACACTCAGCTGCCCATTGAATGCCGCTATTTATGTACTTTATTGCAGATGCAGTGAATAGTTGATGGCACTTTGTTGGCTCGAAGCTCTCATGTCTGAACAAAGAAATATAAGAATAAGCGCACATCATATGGGTAAGATGAAGACAATCAACCTATATAGGGTACCACTATAAACATGGAATCTGCAGCAATTTAAATCACTGATTTTTAGTCTTTGTTATGTTTAAGATAATATAAAGTTAAGCGTAAACTCTATGTACTAATGTACTAGTATATTTACTTGCTTATATAATTCTGAGGTATCAAGGACAGTGTTTCGTGAAAGCAATTAAACCTGCTTTCCAAGAATATATTCAATAGATAATAAAATACTATACTGTACATAAGGAAGCATAGTGGCACAAGGGTCTGGACTGCTGATTCACATCTTCAAGAGAACGGGTTCAAATTCTGTCAATAGTGTAAAGTTTGCACGGTTACCCAAGTGTCTTGGTTTGTCTTCTTCTAGAAAATTGTATATCCCAGATAGTTAGGTTGCTTGGCATTTCTAAATGAATCCAGTGTAAGTGTGGACATCCCCCCTTGCTTCCAAAGCTTCTGTTGATCTCAAGTTGGCCAACTCTGTGCAGGAAGTTGATTGCTACTTTATACTATACCCACAGTGGAATCAGAAAGTATTCAGACCCCTTCACTTTCTTTACAATTTATTATGTTGTAGGAGCACTCCATTCATCAAGCATTTATGGCAGAGATGCTAACTCCCACTCGGAGTTTCTCAAAATATATTTAAAAGACTGTAAGACATTGAGGGAAATAATTCTCTGGTCTGATGTGACAAACATTGTAGTATTTGCATAAAACTTCAAGTGCTATGACTGGTATAGACCAGCCACTGTTCATCATCTGCCTAATCCCATCTCTACAGTGAAGCTATTTCTGGCTGTGGTAGCATCATGCTATGGGGGTGCTTTTCAGTGGCAGGGGCAAGGAGATTAGTCAGAACTAACGGAAGAATGAATGTAGCAAAAAAAAGAGTGGCCCTTCAAGATGAGACCTCAGACTGGGGCGATGGTTCACCTTTCATCACGACAATGACCCAAAGTATTCAGCCAAGATAACAGTGGAGTGGCTTCAGGACAAATCTTTGACTATTTGGATAAAATTCCAGGCGCTTTTCTGGTAAAGACCAGCCAGTGTTCATCATTTTCCCAATACCATCTCTACTGTGAAACATTGTGGTGGCAGCATCAGGCTATGGGGGCACTTCTCAGTGGCAGGAACAAGGAGAATAGTCAGAATTGACAGAAGGATGAATGCAACCTAAAAGAGAGAGATCCTTGAAGAAAACCTGCTCCAGGGAGTACATGACCACAGACTGGGGCAACTGGGGAAAGATTGTCATCATTGTCATCTTTCAGCATGACAATGACCTGAAGCACACAACCAACAAAACAGTGGAGTAGCATCAGGACAGATTCCTGACTGCAGTTAAGTTGCTCCGTAATCCCAGACTTAAACCCGATAGAATATGTGCAGAGACCTAAAGATGACAGTTTACAGATGCTTCCCATGCAATCTAACACAGCCTGAGAGGATCTGCCAGGAGGAATGGGATAAACTGCCCAAATCCAGGCATGTACAGCTTGGAGATACTTACCCAAGAAGATATTAAGCTGTAATTGCTGCCAAAGGGGCTTCTACAAAGTACAGAATTAAGGGTCTAAATAGTTACATGAATGAGAGATTTCAGTTTTAGGTTGTTAATAAATTTGCAAACCTTTCTGAAAACATGGGTTATGAAGTGTAGATTGATGGGCAAAAATTACAGAATTATCCATTTAAAATTATAGCAAAAATTACAGCACAATAAAGCATGAAAAAAGCGAATTGGTCTGAATGCTTTCCCAATCTACTGTACATAATAAAAATGTTAAGGTCATTAGAATATTAAATCAGAAATGCAAAGACAACCATGCATGACTTTTTTATTTTATTGCATAATTATCAAAATTAATATTGTGAAGAAAACTCTTCTTTACTCAGAGTTGTGGGAATTTGGAATAAAATATCATGGTACGTTGATGAAGCATAAACCTTGACAAGCTTTAAGAAGTATCTGCATGAGATATTGGGACAGCTCAGCTTTTAGCTAAACAAACAAACTTGGTGGACTGAATGGTCTCCTCTTGTTTGTGCAATTTCTTGTGTTCTTATCTTATATATAAACATCTACTCATGGAAGTGTGTGTGTCTGTCCAGTCCAGAAGTGAGAAGTGAGTCGGGGTAAGGGCTCCACCTCCGAGGAAACAGAAAACTCGCTTAGCTGCTAATAACACAAGCGAGGCGAGTACGTGAGCAAAACAAAACACTTGAAGAAAGACAAAGTCTCTTAGCTGCTAACATCGGCAAAACGAGATCTCTTTAACTTTTCCTCCTGCTGCTAATGCACAAGCGATGAGAGGATGTTGGTAAAATGAATCCTCCTAGGAGAGAGATGTCCAGAGTAGTTCCTGTCAATTGCCTGACATCTCTACATTTCAGTTTTTTTTCTGACGATTTCAATAGTTTCTAGGACCCCGGGCTTTTTACAGCACAGGTTTACACAGCTAATGTTCTAATAATATCTTCTGTTCTGCCATAATCTACAAACCGGGAGTCCATGCTATAACCTTCTATAATCTCATTCATTCTTTAAATAGCCAGATTCATTCCACACCTTTTCTGGGAGGTCACCACTGAGTAATCAGGTGAGAATTTATTACGGGTCACTCATGGTCCATTTCTGGCATCTTATGGGTCTCAGCCAACACAAGTTGTTTATCAGCATATTAAAAAAAACTGAATGTGAATGCACAATTTTGTTAGAATCTGATTGATTCAAGTAGATGCTGTGGGCTCTTTCAGTCTCCAGAGTGATGCTGTTTTGCTGGACATCACTTTAACTAGGCTTTAAGAAGAAAAGATAGTACTACATATTGTTTTTGTCTTAGTTTTCAGGAAGACCTATAATTTTCAAGTTTCTTTTTTGACCACAGTCCTTTAGGTCAAGGGTCCCCAACCACCGGTCCGCGACCCACTATCGGGCCGCAGCCATCTGACAGCCGGGCCGCGAGAGAACTGCCAGCAACGGAGACTCACTCAGACTTTTCAGAATGCTTGGCGGACGGGGCTTTGCAGCGGCGCAGAGAGAGGAGAGAGACCAAAGTGAGAGAGTATTACAACAAAGTTTTGTTACGGTCCCGACAGTTTCCCCATATGACACGAGTCTATAGAAATCGTGTTACTACGAAGTACATTCAGCAGATGCTTTCATTACAACGAAGTGACCTTGAAATGCCTGAATGAATCATCCACAGAGCAGTTAGATCTGTGGTCGCAGCTCAGATGTGCATGTTTGCACAACAATCCCCAAACAGAAACATTGTAAAAAAAATTATTTCTTCGAACTTTCCTCGTACTGTTCTTTTTTTGCTGTTTTTGTTTTCTGTGGTTTTCAGTGATACCTTTTGCTTATTGCTTGTCAACATTTGAAAAACATCAATTGGAATTTAACTCATTGTCACCCTCCTATAGAAACGGCAGACACGAAAGAAAGATAGCAGTGTTAATGTTTGTGATGTGCAGTCTGTTGGAATGGCAAATGCAAAGCATATGTCTTTGTTATATGCAAAAAAAGAAGAAAAATCTCAGGTTGCAAACGTATGCGAACTGCTTAATAACTTAATAATAATAGAAATGTTATGTAAATTGTGTATAAAACTGCCCCCAAACCCCCCCCCCCCCCCCGACCGGTCCGTGGAAAAATTTGCATCTAATAAAGTGGTCCTTGCTGTCAAAAAGGTTGGGGACCACTGCTTTAGGTCATGAAAATTAATCCCAAAAATCCCATTTCCACTGCTGTTGTGAAGAAGGCTCAGGGCACCCAAGAAAGTTCAGCAATCACCAGGACCATCTCAATAATTTGATTTAGCTGGGGGATCAGGGCACCACCAGTGCAGAGCTTACTCAGGAATGGCAGCAGGTAGGTGTGAATGCATTTACACGCACAGTGAGGCAAAGACTTTTGAAGGATGGCTGGTATCAAGAAGGGCAGCAAAGAAGCCATTTCTCTCCAAGAAACACATCAGGGACAGACTGATATTCTGCAAAAGGTACAGGGATTGGACTGCTGGGGTAAAGTCATTTTCTCTGATGAATCCCCTTTTACGATTGTTTGGGGCAGCAAGAGAAAAGATTGTCTGGAGAAGAAAAAGTGAGTGCTACCATCAGTCCTGTGTCATGCCAACAGTAAAGCATCCTGAGACCATTCATGTGTGAGGTTACTTCTCAGCCAAGGGAGTGGGCTCACTCACAATTTTGCCTAAGGACACAGCCACAAATAAAGAATGGTACCAAAACATCCTCCGAGAGCAACTTGTCGCAACCATCCAAGAACAGTTTGGTGATGAACAATGCCTCTTCCAGCATGATGGAGCACCATGCCATAAGGCAAAAGTGATAACTAAGTGGCTCGTGGAGCAAGACATTGAAATTTTGAGTCCATGGCCATGAAACTCCCTTGACTTCAATCCCATTGAGAACTTGTGGTCAATCCTCAAGAGGTGGGTGGAGAAACAAAAACCCACAAATTCTGACAAACTCCAAGCATTGGTTATGCAAGAATGGGCTGCCATCAGTCAGGATTTGGCCCAGAAGTTGCATCAAACTGCAGATGTCTTGAAAAAAAGGGCCAACACTGCAAATATCGACTCTTTGCATAAACTTAATGTAATGGTCAATAAAAGCCTTTCAAACTTATGAAATGCTTGTAATTATACTTCAGTGTACCACAGAAAAGTCTGACAAAAAGATCTAAAAACACTGAAGCAGAAAACTTTGTGAAAACCAATACTTGGGTCATTCTCAAAACCTTTGGCCACGATTATATAGTGCAGGGTTTACCAAGAATAATATTCAAAGCACAGAAAAAAATGTATATACAAAAATAAACAGTGCACCATTAACCATAACCCAATAAATACCTCCACCAAAGTTTATCCAGAGATATTTATACAAGAACAAAAAAATATTTACAACAATCAAGGCACAAGCCACAATGCTTGGTAAACTCATGAAAACGCTTTACCAAGTACCTTACTCAGCATGATCTAGACAGAAGGGCCCCTCTAGAGGCCAGAAATTCCCTTTTGTATTCGGCGCTTTTGTGCCAACCAATTATGCTGTTGAATGTATCCTTCCATGGGCACGTGATGACGTGTATGCGTCTACGAAGACTACCATCTCCTGCCACACAAAACTCCTATAAAAATGCTAGCATTCTGTGCTTTCCCCAAAAGTGAAAGTAACCCTTTTTTTTCCTCACCCAGGCTACCACCCAGACAACTACAAATACGGGATCCCTTAATATGCCGTGGCAAGCTGATACTATGGCCAAGTTTATACTTAATGTGACGTGACGCGTGCACCTGTGGACACTACTGCTACACAAGCATTGTACTGTTTATACTCGCGCGCATACTTTACGTAAATCTGGAAGATTCCACCAGGTGACAGTGCGAGATATCATCACAGTGAGAACATATTCGGCTTCACTGTGTTGTGAATTGCCTGAAACACCCATTAAATTTTGAGGACACCTTGCCACAATATCTCCAAAAAGGATGGATGCTTAATAATTAAATCCATCAGTCTAAGGATGCGCCCATTCCAGCAAGCATCGGGTGCGAGGAAGAAACAATCCCTGGACGGGGCATCAGCTCATTGCAAGGTGAATATAAACACTCACATACACTAGTGTCATTTTAGCATTAACAAATCCCCAAACTTACACATCTTTGTAAGGAAACCGGAGCACACTGTGGAAACTAAATGTGCAGAGAGCTGGAATATCATACATTTAATGTGTTCTGTGTGGTGATTGCTGCTTGCCGCTACTGTCAATGTATGAAGAAGGCCAAGAAAGCACACAGCGATTGGGTCGGTTTTAAGATGACATTTACGACGGTCTACTTCAATGATAAAATAAACTATGAGGTTAAAGTGGACATTTCAAGATTTAAGCCAAAATTTCCACTCTAATCACAAAATACACCTTTTTACTGTGTTCCTAACTTTTTTTCTCTGTGGCTCAAATATGTTACCGTACATTCTGATGCTGTTGTGAAGGTGCAAAAAAAAAAAAAAAAAGACGGCACAGAAGATGGTATGTTGAGACTTTTAAAATGTATTGTGCCATTACAATGGGGAATATACAACGCTTAAATATAAAATCACCACAAATGCATTTGCATGTCAACATTTTGCTTCACCACATCGAACCATTCATCAAACATCGAAGCATGCACATCGATCCCATAGGATCTGCAAAGTGGTTTTCTGTCACATGTAGATAGTAAACTGAGACTCTGACGTCATGTTTTGACTTTATCACACCTATTTCTCATTTTTTATTTCCAAACTAATGCTTCTCTCTTAACACAAAACTTACTTTATTTAATCGCTAGTAATGCCGGTAAGGCACATTACCACAAGTCCTGGTAAAATAACTCGGTGGGGTTTTTATTTTTATTCCTAGACATAGAACAGTCTTTTGCTAACAGTTGCTTTTCAGAAATTACAAAACATTCTTTTGTTAACAGTTGTTGTCACCCTGCTTTAAATATTCTTGCTTACACACACACTTATAGTAGTCAATTGCTTATATCAGTATATCAATATCAGTACATTAGTAATACATATATTGTAGCATTGTATTATATATTATAGCTTCCACAATGATGATGAGACCATTCCAAAGCTTTATATTCCAATTTCTTCATAAAGTTTGACGTTGGCTTGCTTATTTGCATTCTGGTTAATTGTCTGGCTACACATTTTGTGGTCTATGGAACTATGCCACTCACACGCCATAATTCAACATGCCATTAATGGACAAATATTGCTGAGATCCAATTATGTTAATCATCTTTATAGTACTTTGTTTTCCTGCTTGTTTAAACTCCTTAGCATTAGACCCAGGTGTCACTGGGGCTTTAAAAAAAGTGCTAAAAGCGTTAGTCCCGAGTAACACTTGGGCAACTGTATAGATGCGTCTTGCATATGACCTGAGGATTACTTGGGCTGTAAAAGTGCCAACAGCATTTGTGCCGAGCATTACTCAGGCAACGGTATTGGTGTGTCTTGCGTAAGCGTCAGGCCCAAGCGTTACCTGGGCAGTGGCGTAGATGCATCTTTCCCTAGCCTCATAATGGCGTCTCATAAGAAACACCTCTCATCAGCAGTCTGTCTTCAGGCAGTGAAATTGAAACAGACAGTGAAACTCAAAGTGATTCTGGGAATCCGAAAGTGAAACATGTGTAGTGTGCTTTTCATATTATTACTATTATTATTCATCATTATTATTATTACAGTAATCCCTCCTCCATCGCGGGGGTTGCGTTCCAGAGCCACCCGCGAAATAAGAAAATCCGCGAAGTAGAAACCATATGTTTATATAGTTATTTTTATATTGTCATGCTTGGGTCACAGATTTGCGCAGAAACACAGGAGGTTGTAGAGAGACAGGAACGTTATTCAAACACTGCAAACAAACATTTGTCTCTTTTTCAAAAGTTTAAACTGTGCTCCATGACAAGACAGAGATGACAGTTCCGTCTCACAATTAAAAGAATGCAAACATATCTTCCTCTTCAAAGGAGTGCGTGTCAGGAGAACAGGCTGTCACAGAGATAAAGAGAAAAGCAAACAAATCAATAGGGCTGTTTGGCTTTTAAGTATGCGAAGCACAAAGCTGTTGAAGGCGGCAGCTCACACCCCCTCCGTCAGGAGCAGACAAAGAGAGAGAGAGACAGACAGAGTTTGTTTTTCAATCAAAAATCAATACGTGCCCTTCGAGCTTTTAAGTATGCAAAGCACTGTGCAGCATGTCGTTTCAGGAAGCAGCTGCACAAAAGATAGCAACGTGAAGATAATCTTTCAGCATTTTTAGACGAGCGTCTGTATCGTCTAGGTGTGCGAACAGCCCCCCTGCTCAATCCCCCTACATCAGGATCAGAGAAAGTCAGCGCAAGAGAAAGAGAAAAGTAAGCTGGGTAGCTTCTCAGCCATCTGCCAATAGCGTCCCTTGTATGAAATCAACTGGGCAAACCAACTGAGGAAGCATGTACCAGAAATTAAAAGACCCATTGTCCGCAGAAACCCGCGAAGCAGCGAAAAATCCGCGATATATATTTAAATATGCTTACATATAAAATCCGCGATGGAGTGAAGCCGCGAAAGGCGAAGCGCGATATAGCGAGGGATTGCTGTATTATTATTATTATTTGAGTCATTATTATGCTTTCTACAGTTCTGACTTTTTATACGTTTTACAGTAGAAAGATGAGATTTAATAAAAATGTCATTTTTCAAGCCAAAAAAATTTTTTTGAGAAAAATCGTAACGCTAAGGAAGTTAAACAAATCAGTGTCTTTATGTGTACTTATTACGTATTTAGTCATTTGTAAAATGTATACTTGCAATTTACCTGAGAACTTGTCACAGCTCTGCACCTAGACACAGTGATGAGCGCCATACAAAAATAATCTGACCCGAACCTGTGGAAATATGATATAAGTGACATCTACTTATTAATAAAAAGGCATCAAAATCAAACCAGTCCAGGGATGTCCAACTCCGATCCTAAAGGGTAGCAGGTTTTCATTCTAACCCTTTTCTTAATTAACTCTTTGTCTTAATTTTAATTGACTTGCTATTTAAGACTCAGACCCCTTAATCCTTTCTTTTCTCCTTAATTAGAAGACAAACAATAATGAGATACAAAATGAGCCAACACGTGGCCAGCTAACCCGTGGCCATCATACAATATATTAAAGTAAAGATAAGTGAAGGTCTCAGTAATTCTTGATCTGCTCAGGTCCATAAAACATTTTAATGATGTCCTTAGAAAAAAGAAAATCAACCGTTTTGGAAATGTCTGCTGCAGTAGAATGAGAGCACCAACAAGCCATGAAATTAAATAATGGGTTTAATTAGCAATTAGCAATTAGAATCAGCTTCTAATAAAGAAACTAGCTGGAGTCCAAATTGGAGTTTGAGACTCCAACTTAGCTGGTCATCTGTTGGCTCGTTTCATATTTCATTTTTGTTAGGCTGTCACTTAGTGAAAAAGGGGGATTCAGAGGACTGAGTTTTAAAAAAAAATACAAGGCAATTAAAATGAATGGAAAAGAAGTAAATTAACAGCAGAAGTCAGTCACTGATAAAGAAAGTGGCAGGAAGGAAAACCTGAAGCCACTGCTGCCCTGTCAGAGTTAGAAACACCTGAACTAGACCATCATCTCAAAAATGTTGTGTTACTGAGGCTGTGGTTATGAACATTTCAAACCAGTAGACCACCGAGTCAACTGTCCACAAATATTCAGCAAAATAAAGCTGGGAAAAAAAAAACTGAGTGACACGATATTACAGAATTCCCCATATAATGTACATTGCATGGGGGTTGTTTATATTTGTACTTCAACTTTATGTTTTTAGTTTTGTTGCACATTATTTTATGTTTTATATTATTCACACTTTCCTTTTAATTCTTATGAATCACTTTACTAGAATAAATTAAAATGAATTTAACTTCCAGCTGCTGCATACTACTACAGTAATCCCTCGCTATATCGCGCTTCGCCTTTCACGGCTTCACTCTATCGTGGATTTTATATGTAAGCATATTTAAATATATATCACGGATTTTTTGCTGGTTAGCGGATTTCTGCGGACAATGGGTCTTTTAATTTCTGGTACATGCTTCCTCAGTTGGTTTGCCCAGTTGATTTCATACAAGGGACGCTATTGGCAGATGGCTGAGAAGCTACCCAACTTACTTTTCTTTCTCTCTCTCTTGCGCTGACATTCTCTGATCCTGACGTAGGGGGATTGAGCAGGGGGGCTGTTCGCAAACCTAGACGATACGGACGCTCGTCTAAAAATGCTGAAAGGTTATCTTCACGTTGCTCCCTTCTGTGCAGCTGCTTCGTGAAGCGACATGCTGCACGGTGCTTCGCATACTTAAAAGCTCGAAGGTCACGTATTGATTTTTGATTGTTTGTTTTTCTCTGTCTCTCTCTCTCTCTCTTTCTCTGCTCCTGACGGAGGGGGTGTGAGCTGCTGCCTTCAACAAGCTTTGTGCCGCGGTGCTTTGCATACTTAAAAGCCAAACAGCCCCATTGATTTGTTTGCTTTTCTCTATCTCTCTGACATTCTCTGCTCCTGACGCACACTCCTTTGAAGAGGAAGATATGTTTGCATTCTTTTAATTGTGAGACGGAACTGTCATCTCTGTCTTGTCATGGAGCACAGTTTAAACTTTTGAAAAAGAGACAAATGTTTGTTTGCAGTGTTTGAATAACGTTCCTGTCTCTCTACAACTTCCTGTGTTTCTGTGCAAATCTGTGACCCAAGCATGACAATATAAAAATAACCATATAAACATATGGTTTCTACTTCGTGGATTTTCACCTTTTGCCGGGGGTTCTGGAACACAACCCCCGCGATGGAGGAGGGATTACTGTATACTGTGATGGCTATAATGTCTGGGACAAAGACACATTTTTCCTTGATTCAACCCCTCTGCTCCACTGTTTAAAATTACAAATCAATCAATTCAGACATGATTAAAGTGCACATTGAAGACTTTCATTTAAGGGCATTTGCATACATTTCAGTCAAACCATGTAGAAATGACAACACTTTTTTCACATGGTCCACCCATTTCAAGGAACCATAAAGTTTGGGACAATTGATGTCATGGGCGTTTGTGATCTCTGAGGTGCGTTTCATTGTGTCAGTAGTGCAGGCATAAGATACCTCGGCTTGCTTCTACCCCGTGGAGGCTATAATTACCATTGTTCAACATAAGGACAAGAGATGTGATCAGTGAAATTCAAAGAAACCATTATGAGGCTGAAAAACAAGAATAAAACCATTAGACACACATCGGTAAAACCTTATCCATCCATCCATCCATCCATCCTCTTCCGCTTATCCGAGGTCGGGTCACGGGGGCAGCAGCTTGAACAGAGATGCCCAGACTTCCCTCTCCCCGGCCACTTCTTCTAGCTCTTCCGGGAGAATCCCGAGGCGTTCCCAGGCCAGCCGGGAGACATAGTCCCTCCAGCGTGTCCTGGGTCTTCCCCGGGGCCTCCTCCCGGTTGGACGTGCCCGGAACACCTCACCAGGGAGGCGTCCAGGAGGCATCCTGATCAGATGCCCGAGCCACCTCAACTGACTCCTCTCGATGCGGAGGAGCAGCGGCTCTACTCTGAGCCCCTCCCGGATGACTGAGCTTCTCACCCTATCTTTAAGGGAGAGCCCAGACACCCTGCGGAGAAAACTCATTTCAGCCGCTTGTATTCGTGATCTCGTTCTTTCAGTCACTACCCATAGCTCATGACCATAGGTGAGGGTAGGAACATAGATCGACTGGTAAATTGAGAGCTTTGCCTTACGGCTCAGCTCCTTTTTCACCATGACAGACCGATGCAGAGCCCGCATCACTGCGGACGCCGCACCGATCCACCTGTCGATCTCACGCTCCATTCTTCCCTCACTCGTGAACAAGACCCAGAGATACTTGAACTCCTCCACTTGGGGCAGGATCTCGCTCCCAACCCTGAGAGGGCACTCCACCCTTTTCCGGCTGAGGACCATGGTCTCGGATTTGGAGGTGCTGATTCCCATCCCAGCCGCTTCACACTCAGCTGCAAACCGATCCAGAGAGAGCTGAAGATCACTGCCTGATGAAGCAAACAGGACAACATCATCTGCAAAAAGCAGTGACCCAATCCTGAGTCCACCAAGCCGGACCCCCTCAACACCCTGGCTGCGCCTAGAAATTCTGTCCATAAAAGTTATGAACAGAATCGTTGACAAAGGGCAGCCCTGGCAGAGTTCAGCTCTCACTGGAAACGAGTTCGACTTACTGCCGGCAATGCAGACCAAGCTCTGACACCGATCGTACAGGGACCGAACAGCTCTAATCAGGGGGTCTGGTACCCCATACTCTCGGAGTACCCCCCACAGGATTCCCCGAGGGACACGGTAGAACGCCTTTTCCAAGTCCACAAAACACATGTAGACTGGTTGGGCGAACTCCCATGCACCCTCCAGGACCCTGCTAAGGGTGTAGAGCTGGTCCACTGTTCCACGACCAGGACGAAAACCACACTGTTTCTCCTGAATCCAAGGTTCGACTATCTGACGGACCCTCCTCTCCAGAACCCCTGAATAGACTTTTCCAGGGAGGCTGAGGAGTGTGATTCCTCTGTAGTTGGAACACACCCTCCGGTTCCCCTTCTTAAAGAGTGGGACCACCACCCCGGTCTGCCAATCCAGAGGCACTGTCCCTGATGTCCATGCGATGTTGCAGAAACGTGTCAACCAACACAGCCCTACAACATCCAGAGCCTTGAGGAACTCCGGGCATATCTCATCCACCCCCGGGGCCCTGCCACCAAGGAGTTTTTTGACCACCTCGGTGACCTCAGTCCCAGAGATGGGGGAGCCCACCTCTGAGTCCCCAGGCTCTGCTTCCTCATTGGAAGGCATGTTAGTGGGATTGAGGAGGTCTTCGAAGTACTCCCCCCACCGACCACAACGTCCCGAGTCGAGGTCAGCAGCGCACCATCCCCACCATACACAGTGTTGACACTGCACTGCTTCCCCCTCCTGAGACGCCGGACCAGAATCTCCTCGAAGCCGTCCGAAAGTCGTTTTCCATGGCCTCCCCAAACTCCTCCCATGCCCGAGTTTTTGCCTCAGCAACCACCGAAGGATTACCTAAATCAACTGTCTGGAGTATCATGAAGTAAAAAGAACGCATTAGTGAGCTCAATAATCACAAAGGGACTGGTAGGCCAAGGGAGACCTCCACTGCTGATGACAGAAAAAAGCCCCAAATGCCTGTCTGACAGATCAGAAACAGTATTCAGGAGGCAGATGTGTGTGTCTGTCAGAGATGACTATCTGCAGAAGACTTCATGAACAGAAATACAGAGGCCACACTGCAAAGTGCAAACCAGTAGTTAGCCGCAATAACAGGATGGCCAGATTACAGTTTGCGGAAAAGGACTTAAAAGAGCCTGCAGAATTCTGGATAAAGGTCTTGCGGACATACAAGACAAAGTTCAACCTGTATGAGCGTGATGGCAAGAGCAAAGTGTAAAAATGAAAAGAAACTGCCCAAAAGTATACCACCGTATCTGTAAAATATGGTGGGGTGGGGAGTGTTAAGCCTTAGGCATGTATGGCTGACAGCGGTTGAACAAGGAATTCTGAGGTGTATAGAAACATCTTACCACTCAAGTTCCAAACACGTTGAATGGTGCTTCATCTTACAAGATAAATGATCCCAAACATACTGTTAAGGCAATACAGGAGTTTTTAAAATCTAAAAAATGGAAAATTCATTAATGGCCAAGACAGTCACCTGATTTAAATCCAACTGAACATGCCTTCCATATGCTGAACAGAAGGCAGGAGCTGAAGATGGCTGTGTTAGAGGGTTAGCAGAGCATCACCACACAAGATCCTCAGCACCCGGTGATCTTTCTTTTCATTTCACAAAGATAATTAAATTAGATTTGGTCAGATATCAAAGTATATATAGAAACATTCGTATGGTGCACTCGGGTCCCAATCCAGGTGGTTTGTCGTGTGGTGGGTGCAGCAGCGTGCTGTAATCAATGCAGGATCCTGTACCTGTACCTGTGGCTGTGGCTGTCTGCTGCACCTTGTCCCTATATTAGTTTTAAAGGTGCTGTATAAATCAAATATATTATTATTATTAATATTATTATTATTATCTGAGCAGTGCTCTTCAAGATTCAGCTTAAAGTACCAGTAACGTACCCACTTGCAGTTTCACGTGGGAACCCCTCTCTCCACTCTTTCCACTCCCATCAATCGAATGTCATTGAATCCAGCCCTGTGAATTTTCACGAGGGACCACTGTTTGATTAAATGCACCATGCCACATCACCTCCACACCATGACCCAGAACTGGAAGAAGCTGATGTTTGTAGTTAATATATTCCAAATGTGAAATGCATGAAAAAAACATAAAAGACATACTAAACATTTGTGGGGCAACTACAACAGAAGACAGGAGTAGATGTGTAAATTGCAGCACAAACATCCCGCTGTACTGTACAAAATGTAATGTTTTGCTGTGTGTAGTGTTAAACCAAAATTTTTTCAAGGGCTAGCATTAAAAATAATTTTAAAAGTAAAGGTTTGGATGAGTACATAATTATATGTACATATAGTAGTTACAACTTTAGAGTTTAGGTGCAAGAGACTATGTGTTTCCAAAAAGGGTTTCCACCTTTTGCCAAACAATATAATTTTGCAACGATATGGGATATGACATCTAAACTTGGTACAATGCTAGCTTACAGATTGGGTGCAGAAAAGAAAATTGATTCCAGGGTTATGCATTATACAATTTCTTGGTTATGTAGTGTAAAATCAATTTCCTTTAGAGGGAAATTCCTAAAATGCCTAACATTTTGTGTTTTATTTAGTTAATATTGGTGTGAAGCAAAGATTTTTATTAATATAAAGACTTTTCTTTAAAGATTTGGAGTGTTATACTCACTACTCTTCATCAATTTGCAGCTCCTTTATTACATAAGCAAAATAATAGCCATTCATTATTGGATGTGTAATTTAGGTGCAATAATGCCAAATACTTCTTAGGGTATAAGGGGTTATATTATATACAAAATGTAAATGTGGCCTGCCGTTTGTGACATCATCTTTATCTACAGATACTCTTTAGATGAAAATCAAATTTTGATATATCCAGAAATGTAAAAAAAAAATTTCATGGGGAGCACTTACTTTTTCACAACTGTATTTTTTCATTCAAATAGCATGACATTTTCTGCTTTCTATTTTCAAGCATTTTAAGTATTTTCAATTTTCATTTCAATGTGATAATGAATATTATTTTTAAAATGAAATAAATCTGGTGTTCAGGGTCTGTTGACTTTTTTCTTATAGTAGTGTATTTAAACTGTTTAATATATGATAATGTTCCCAATAAAACCATCATAGCCAATCTTTTATGTTTATTGCCATGTGCTTTGTTTGTGTGTAAAAGCTATGCCATTCAAAAATCAGAAAAAATATTTTTGAACATTACATCAGAAATTATTTCAATAAATACAGTACATGGAAAGTAAACAATTTTGGTAAATTGCTTTCTTAAAAAAGTTAATAAATTTGTTTTCCTGTTATTATATAAAGACTTTTAAAAAAGGATTCATTTTAACGGGTTGGGTTTGATTTGTTTTCGATCTTATTTTTGTAAATATTGATTTATGTATATAGAATGTTGTGTGATTTCAATAAAATCAATAAAATTAAAAAAAGGATTAATTTAAACTGTATTACAGATATTTAAAGTGACAACACAACCTCTAGTTATATTAAATAATGAAGTTACTGCCAAGACCCTTATAAAAATCCAAATGAGTCTTTCATTATCTGCTGAAGAGCCACCTCTACACTTAGTGAAGGTACAGAAACGGCAAAAAGAATGGTGGCCACAGCCCAGTGATGGCTCTGTGAAGTCGCCTGTGTGGATTCATAGTCCAGTTTCCAGATGCCTTCCTGGTGATGATCTTCTACATTATTCTTTTTAACAAAAAAAAAAAAAAGAAAAACTCTTGTAGAGGGCTTGTTTGTTTCTTTTCTGCTGTGAAGAGGCTACAGAGTGTGACAAGGCTTTAGCACTCAAGAGAGATTATTCTTAAGTAAAATTGCTTCCAAAGAACCCACTGACAGTCTCCGGGGAGAACTGTACTGGCAGATGCAGATTGCCAAGGTCCATTAAACAGAAGGAGCCATGCTGTCTTGTATAGTACAATAAGGAATGCATCACTATTCAACAGATTTTGGAATGAATAATAATAATAATTTACCTTACAAAAAATATATCTTTTGGCACAAACTTGCATTGTTTATATTGGCAATTTTGCAAAGAATACTTCAAAATAATTCCAATTAAAAACAAATACATATGTGTATATGCAGAATGAATCTACAGACTAGATCACACTTAAAATAAAGAATGTGCACCAACATCAAGGGGTAAACTAGGCTTACTAACAGTTGCTTAAAGTGTTCTGTAATATATATAAAAAAGGTCTTATTGTTACTCTCTTCTGAGCCAAGCAGTAATGAATCATGCTGTGTAGTGCCCAATCTGCATGGCACAACAGGGAGCAAAATAGTGTGACATAAAAAAAAAAAAAAGAGGGCTTACATTTTTTGCCTTCTGCAAACAACACAGGCATAGACACTATGCGAGGATAAAACATAAAATGAACTTAACCAAACCACAAAATGTAATTTTACTGTTTTGTGAGTATTGTGATTAATTTCCGTTTGTGCTGCTATGGGAGTCTGTGAAGGTTTCTGTCAAGCAACTCTCCAGTTTTGTAAACGGCACAAACTGCAGATGAGCTTCGCGTTCTCCTAATTGAAACTTTCTACGTGGGCCAAATGTCCTTTAAAGTGGAGGATCTAGCAAAACCATGATGGTGGTACTCAAGAAGGGAAGAGTAAGAAATAAGAAGAGTGACAACATGGCATAAGGTAGTCTTAAACATACAAGACCGGGCCAGTTACCATATTCAGGTCTTAATAATGAGGGCAAAGACATTTAATGAGACATTTTGTTTTAATTTTGGAAGTGTATAGGCCAGTATTTTTAAAATTATGGGTCACAACCCAACTGTTTGTGATGGGTCACCACATGATTGTGTAGTCTTAGCTGAATTCATCCAAGTGTGAATTCTGTGCTCAGCGATACACAGCCCTCCCTTTGGTGTAGCATTTATTACGGCATTATGTAAAACAACACTGCTGACACATCATGGACAGCCTTTGTTTCTATGACACAAAAAATATAAAAAATATTCTCTACTGCACGACATCCTCCTCCTCACAACCTGTGAAACAATCAGCTAAGATGACTGCCAAGCAAAGACACAAATAAGAAACAAGGAGTAGATGAGAGAATAACAGCCAAGACTGAGAGGCATTTTGAAATGTTGAAATGAAAATCACGCATACAGCATAGAAATGTGACCATTTGCAGGGTGTTATGAATGGCAAGTAAACAGCGGGGTGGCTCAGCTTGCGCCATGTTGTATACTCAAAGCCATTTCAGTGGCCATAAACAATTGTTCAATGCTTTACTGTGCGTTTGCTGTTAAGGAATAAATTCAATCTAAATGTCTAACAGAGGTACAAAGAAGATTTTGTTTTAGGTTTAATGTGCTTTGGCAAATAAGAATTTCTTCTTATAACATTTGGTTCAATAAAATTTCGATCTACTTGTTGTGTGAAGGACATGTTTGGACCATTGAGATTGATAAGAACATTAGGAAATATCGAACAGTTGAAACCAAGATGTAAGTATTCAGCATAATTCAGGTGGTAGCGTTAAACATTTCACTCTGTACGGGTTGACAAATTTTTCATCAAGATTTATCTTAACAGATGTATAAAATACAAATAAGTGTATAAGAATAATTTTGTTACATTTTTTATTCAGTTTGATCAATTTTAAAGAGAAAACCGGGTGTATGTTGAAGTATTTGCAAACTCATTTAGAACAAAATATTGTTATATTAATGGTGGTGCTTACCTGAGTCAGGTCAAGATTATTATTTTTTGACTACTTTAGTCCTTATCTAGTGCCATGTGTCAGGTGACAAACTTAAGTAAATATTTATTTTAGTCTTTCAAAAATCATTAGTATTAATTTATCTCTGTCAGCTTTACTACATTTATAGTGGGAGTGATTTATTGTACCCCAGGAATCTATTCCATGTTTTGAACAATAATTATTGTTATTTTAACAATACATTTGCTTTCCATTTTCCTCTTTTAGCAATATGCGTGTAATCGAGATACTTGAAACAAAAATTTCTACTGTATTTTTATTACATGGTCATTGTTATTGGTCTTTTTATGACCCTACTGTCATTATAATAATAATCTGCTTCTTGGGTTCCCTCTTGGCTTTAGTCCTAAATGCAAATCCCATAAATTTGTTCTTGAGTACGTGATTCACCATTAAGCTGAAAGAATTCTGCTGGATCTACTTTATTGACACTTTTGTGGATTTTGAAGTCCTGAATTAGGCCCCCATGCAGTCTCTTCTGCTCGAGACTAAACATGTTTAATTCTCTGAGTCTGTCGAGTAGGACATGCCCTTAAGTACCGGGATGCACTTGGTTGCTCACCTCCTCACAGCTACAAGTTCTGCTATGTCTTTCTTGTAGTGCGGTGATCAGAACTGCACACAATACTCTAGATGTGGTCTTATTAATGCATTATAAAATCTAAGCATGGCATCCCTTGATTCATATTCAACAGATTTTATGATATAACCTGACTTTTTAATTACTTCTACACATTGCTTAAATAATGAGAGTCAACATAAACTTCTAAATCTTTTTCAGAAGTTGCTAGCTGTATGATAGTGTCTCCCATCTTGTATTTATAATTGATGTTCCTTTTGTCCACGTGTACCACTTTTCCCTTTTCTTCATTTAACGACATGCTCCAAGTGTTCACCCAGTTATGAAGCTTCTTCAGGTCTTTTTGAATTGTTTTTACTGCCTCCTCGGTGTCTGCCATTCCTAAAAAGTGTAGTTTCGTCTGCAGATTTCACAGGTTTACTTAATATAATGGAAACTATGAAATCAATACAAATTAGAAAACGTTACACCCCTGAGAGATTCCTCTCATGATCTCATTCCATGTGGAGCATTCTCCTTACAGCTGTACTCTTTGTCTCCTGTCGGCTAACCCAACTTGAGATCCAGTTTTGTAGGTTACTACAATGATGCCTACAGTGTCTAGTTTCAGAATAAACCTCTAGTGTTTGTCCATATGGAAGGCTTTTTGAAAGCCTACGTAAAATATGACATATGCTTTGTTTTTGCCAAGTATTCCAGATGCCTGTTCAAAAAAACCTAAAAGATTGTTTGGGCAAGATCTTCCAGTAATAAACCCTGGCTGGCTTTAATAAACATATTACTAGCCTGAAAGTGTAAGCCAATAGCTCTCAGCTGTACTTATCTGTTACGCTGAATTAAAACTGTTCAGTGACATCATTAACTTGCTGCTTTAGTCAGGTGAGAACAAAAAAAATGAATTAAAACTATTTGACCTGAAAGTCATTCCACAAAGAGACTCCCAACTCAGTAGACTTGAATTTTAGCTTGGCTCAATCCACTCAGAGCATAGGTGTTTTTTCAAAGAGATTTTACCATTAATTGTCATATTTTCATACTTTCTTCATCTTATATTGTAAAATTACAATGGTTTCTTAATCTTCATCATTTTGAAAAGCTAGCTCATTCATTCATTTCAAAGAGAACTGACAATGGTTGAGTTTCATTTTCAGTCGGTTTCTGATCATTTGCTTATTACTCCACAGTGCATTCAAAACAGAGTTGCGGGAAAAAAAAAATTACAGTTCAAACTAAAAAAAATACAAAAATATTTCCCCTTCACTGAAATCACCACGCTGGCTTTTGAATCGGTTCCAAACTAATTTTACAATCCACCTTCTGACATTCAGGTCTTAAATGGCCTTGACTCTGCTTGCCTTACTGATCGTTAAAGGCCCCCAAGGTGTAGAATGATACATCTGCCAAAATTTAAGAGGCTCTTTGTGTCTTAGAATTTCAATCAAGGCTGAAGACTCATTCTACCATAGCATGCATGAATCACAGTGGATCTTGATCCTGTTATTGTGTCAACTGTTTTTGTTTGGCAAGTTATCTTTTTTTTCATGTAATGGTGCTATCTGTGTGCCTTGGATGACCAATGAAAATGGCTAATCTGTGACTAATAAAAAAAGTAATTTACAATATGATGCATATATGATGCATTAACAGAACATTTCATTAATCTTTAACTAAAAAAAAGGAAAGAAAATCTTCCAAAGGAATGCAAAGAAACTGAAATTAAATGAAAAATATCTCCTAAACTATTTTATTTGAATCATTATGTTCGTAACTTTTGCTTCGTTATCCATGGAGTCAGTCCAAAACTCGGTGACTGCTTATGCTATCACTAGCATGTATAGAATGCTTTTTGACAAGCAGGCAGAGCCAAGTTTTTTTTTTTTAGTTTGCAAAAAAAAAAAAAAGATTAATAATGATATGTTCTATAAATGCATCACAGAGGCCATTTTCAATATTGTGAATCTTCTGTCAGCTGATTTTTTTTCCTCTCCAGAAACTAATCATATTGTCATTCCTGTGATCTAGCCGCCTAGTCAAGTTGCTAAAGATTTTTTGACTACCTCAGCTTTTCTTACTACATATACTGCTGAGCTTCGTCACTGGACATGACAAGACACTAAAGTGGATAAGTAATGTGTATCTGTGGCAGAAAGGAATTGAGCAACTGAAAATACTTTCATCAGCAAAATATACTAAATTTCTTTAACTGCAACTTACTGAATGCAGATGATGAGTCCAATAGAGACAAGGATGAATTATCATCAGTAATTTCCAATGGTTTTGTGAAAAACAGATATGTTACTTTTCTACATTAGTTAATCACTTGGAATTTTTGTTTGCTATAAAAATGACAAATGTATAATGATTAAAACAATGAGTATAATCTATAAATTGCTGCTGATACATCTCTAGGACAAATAAACAATGCATTCTGTGCCCCTAATTCACTTGTGATAGATCTCTCTGAACTGATGTTTTTATTATAAAAAACAAAAAGTATACAATTTATTGTGTGAAAATGTAATCAATGCTGAGTAAAAATAAATGCATGGAAACAAATGAGATTTGGATGCCTATGTAGAAGCAATAAATAAACCATGCAGCCAAACAGCCAAAGGCAGTCTTAACAAATGAAAGCTGATATTCTTATGACCTGCAAAGGACTTCAGCCAAATCCACGGCCTCTGTCGATTATCATAATCTCTAAAACACATTTAGAGAATGAGTAAATTTAACTATTTATGCCAAATATTTACAAGCAGTCACCTTTTTGCTAGTCTTAGATTCTCTGAGTTTTTTTCCTTGCTATGAGCATACATGCTGGAGCAATTGTTCAGATCCAAGTAGCATATGATGATGATGACATACTTTATTTATCTCTGAAGGGAAATTGGTTTTTTGCATGACCTTTGGGGGTCAGAGCACAGGGTCAGGCATTGTATAGTGCCCCTGGAACAGTTTTCAGGTTAAGAGCCTTGCTCATGGGCCCAATGGAGTAGGATCCCTTCTGGTGGTAATGGGATTTAAACTGGCAACCTTTCAGATTCCAGTGCAGATCCTGCACTACAGAGCCACCACTCCGCTAATTGAGATGTGCTAAAATATGTGTAGATAATATGGGATAAGTACTAATTTAAGTGATTAATATTTTTCTGACCATATTATTGTAAATACTTAATTTTACAACAAATCTTTTTACTATAACATTATGATTTAATGTTTTTCACTTCTGAATTGCTTACGGTTGTGGTTTGCTGTTATAATTTTACATCATTACTATATTCATTGTTTATAGATGCCACCATATTGTTGCTGGAATAGGCATCTATTGCTAACAAGAGACCAGCTGTGGTATACAGTAAAGATGGTGGCATTAATTTTTCATTTGAATTTTCCTAAACACAGGCTCACAATGGGGTAGAGTTAGAATAAAACAAGAAGATCAACAAAATGAGAATTACATTTAGTTTGATTAAAGCTTTGATTTAAACTTTGTGTTAGATTAGTAAGTTACATTTTGAGTTAGATTAGTAAGTTACATTTTGGATTTGGTTAAAGTCATTAGTTGATTAGCGTATTTTCACATATGCCTGTAAACTGACTACTCTTCTGATTAGCCCTAAAAAGAAATTCACATTCACCAAGCCTCTCCTGTCCAAGGTCTGTCCTTTTTAAAGAAACATGATAGATAGATAGATAGATAGATAGATAGATAGATAGATAGATAGATAGATAGATAGATAGATAGATAGATAGATAGATAGATAGATAGATAGATAGATAGATAGATAGATAGATAGATAGATAGATAGACTTTAACAAAGAACAATCCCTCAAACAAACACAAGAACGTCTAGCTTGGTTAATAAGAGAGCTGCTGCCATCTAATAACAGGCTCGTAAGTTAGAGTAAAGTGTATTCAGATCTGCTCAGATGTGTCATAGATTTTCATTTAAAGGCATTTAAAATGTAAATAAGGCTGGTCCAGCATGTTGAATCAAGGAATGCAACAGGACACAAACTGATGGAAGGTTGTCATTATTCCTTCCCTTGAAGTTACCACCATTCCAGGGTTGGACCAATTCATTACTTTATGTGTTGATAACAGAGTGAATGATTTTTGTTACCATGTTCCTATTTGCAGAATGGACGATATCTTATCTTCCTTGCCAGTAATGTGGATGAATTCCGTCAGTACTTCCACGTCTGGATGTCAAGTTCCACTCCTGCCTTTTCCACTCTGTCTGATCATATCAGATTAAATCCTTTTATCAGTAAAATAGTGCCTGGAATAAGAAGTTTAAGCTGATTCTCTGCAGTACACAAATTGTCACAGTATATGAACTCCCCGTGAGATGTGTCATTCAATATATGTAAAAGTAATCAAACATTTCTCATTATAAGGTGGCATCCCTGTTCTGGAACCTTTCCACCTTTCTTTTATCTTCTCTCCAGATCTTCTTCCTTTCCATCTTCAAACAAGCTGCTTTTCCAATAAGGTATAACAGAGCTCCATATGTGGCAGTGATCACAGTGCTCTAAGCGGAGTACGGGACTATTTAATATACCCCACTCTATGTTCCTTGGAGTCTCTTACATTCTCAGATGTCGCAGACGTGAAGTAGCCCTCAGATCCTTTTTACACTCTCTGTGACATCTCCCTAGTTCACAGCTTGCCCAAAAGGTAGTTGAAACAAGCTGACACTTGGCTTTATGATGACAGTAGCATATCATCAATTTAAACATCCATTTATATATTCTTAGTGCCAAGCCAGGTGCCAGATCACTTCTAATCTTAACATTAATGATTGTTAAAAAAAATTGATAGAAACAAACACAGGAGAAACACAGTGCTTATGTAAAAGGCTGCTGCCTGCAAAACGCCCAAATTGAGTAGATGATCTTCCTAATTATGTAACTTCAAACATTCAAATTTGTGTTCAAAGACTTTAGCATGGAGATTTAACTTGTTTACTCAGTGGATTACAGAATGAAATTTTACAAACCAAATGTGGGAGAATGCAAAATTCATGACTAGTTTATTAACTATTTTGTTATTTACTGTACTTCTATCAAGAAAGTGAAATGAAGAATGCATAGGGAGCACCACGACACAGTCTTCTCTTAATGGCCTGATTGAAAAAGAGAAGGGACAATAGCACTAAAATATGAGCTCCACAACCAATTTAGCTGAAAATCTCACGAAAATACAGTACATCCTGTATGGGCAACTAAATATGGTTTATACAGATTAAGCTCTGGAGTCGTCTAGTGTCTTTATTTTTAATTGTGAAGCCAATTAACTATATCAATAAATCATGTTGCATTATTGTTTTAACAAGAATATTGAAGTTGTTATTCTGTATGTAACTGTTATGGATTAGCTGGAGTTTGATCCCTTACTCATATAAATTGTTGTTTAATGTATTATTTTTTGTTTTGTTGGATCTTATTCTGTGTCTTACGTTATTATTCATAACACATATGATGGCTGAATATTAGGTTATTTGGTCTGTTATATGTTGTATGTTTAGTTATGTGCTCTGTTCCTTTAAAACAGAGTGTTGGAGGCCTTTATAAGTCCAGGCAGAGGGTTGAAAGTTTGTATTTTGCAGAGTTGTAAGTACTTGGTGGATTTCTTGAGTTCATTGATTGCCTTTGACTAACTACTGGTTTTTTTTTGCCTTTCCATCCTTCTTGTTATTAGAAATAAACTCTTCATTTATATAGATTTTTACAGTTTTCTCTCCTTTGAAGGGTATTTGTGTGCAGTTTTGAAATATTTGGGCATATGCGGTCCTGAAGGCTGCCTGTCGAGTTTGGGGTCTGGCTGCCTAGGGATAAGCCTGCATCTGGGTTCCAGACGTGGTGAGCACTGTTCTGGTTATGGATATTTCAAGGCCTGCACCCCACTTTTGTCAATTTTCTGTGTCAAGAAATCATAACAGTAATATGTTAAATACAATATATTAATTGACATTGATAAAAAATTATTAAGATTTTAAATTTTTCCATACACAGTTTAGAAAAAAATATTGTAGGAAAGTATAACTTATAGGTTGAAATTTTTAATTTAAACATTGTAGACCAATTAATGCATTTTGATCATTTTCAGTGACATCTGCTTATTTGCTTGTGCCTCTGTACAGCTGTGCCAGTGTATATAACTCATGAAAAAAATATTAACTGATTGCTCCCATGGAATTTTTCCAGTCATTAAATGTTGGGACTAATTTTGAACAAAATTGGTTCATGGGAACATCTTGTTTTTAATTTATTTATCAGACTTGCCCCTAAAAATCCGTTTTCAAAGATTTTTTGTGTAGTTGTGTAGCTTTCGTTCATAACATATTTTAATGTTTTCAACTGTTTCTGGTCTGGGGTCATTTTATGTTTATGGTTTTGCCTTCCTTGACATAATCACTTTGCTTTTCAAAACAAAAAAATACATACCGTGTTTGGGATTATGAATATGTTTATTATCTGCTTGAAATGCATATTGTGTCACACACGTGCACGTAGGAATCAACTAATTGGCCTTAATAATGGCAATTCCACGTCTGACCACGTCCGTCCGATTGTCTTTCTCGATCCCTTGCAGACTATTCTCGGAAAATCCCTCAGGGTTCCAGTGACTGTGATGACATCACTTCTGACGCCTTCGATGATGTCACTTCCTGTTCTGTCTATGATGAGGTCACTGCCATTCCTGCCTCTGAGGATGCCACTTCTAGTCCCGCTTATGATGTTGTCACTTCCGGTCCAGCCTATGATGACGTCAATTGCTACACTGGCCTTTAAAGCGGGCCATCTTGTCTCTGTACCATCAGTTCAGTTGTGGACTCTGATCTGGAAAGATCTGTATTTCAATTGTCAAATCCAGTTTGCAGCCAGGTCATATTATATGGGTGGCTACGTTAAACATTCTTCATGTCTCATTGTGGTTTTTGTAACAATTGATATTTGTAAGCATTTTTGAACAATAGAACAAATCAAAAAACGATCTATGTCAAGATTTAAAATGCAATAACTCATCCATTTTCAGTCTTCTGCATTTAAAAAATGTTTACTTCGTGACACTTGTTTCACTGTTCATAAATTTGTATCACAGATATGCTTGCAAAGAGAGTAATCAGAGTATGGAAAAAGCTTCATGACCCATTGACCAGATTTCTAGGGATTCACAGGGGTGACAGAGTGGCAGATAAGTTAGTGATGCTACCTTAAGTTCCCAGAGACTCTGATAGAAATACTCATTCATCTCCTATTTCATTGGAGCTCATACATTTGTTTTTTATTTTCAAATCCCAAAACAATGAAAAACAAATCTAACCTGACATTATGTGTGTGGCTGTCTGCCTCAATGCCAACGTGCATTTGAATAATGATTTTACTTTATTTATAGGGCACTTTACATTAGCAGTAAATCTCAAAGTGCAACATAAAAAGTTTAAACAAAGGCAAAGCAAGATAAAAACAGAGATAAAACAACAATAATTATAGCATTCTTGTTAATAAGCTTTCCTAAATAGACAAGTCTTTAGCTGTCAATCTGCTGTGTTCTTAGGCTCTCTGGTAGGGCATTCCAGAGCCGTGGAGCAGCGGCTGCAAAGGCTCGGTCTCCCATTGTATGAAGTTTGGTCATGGTTGGATCAGGGTTAGGCAGGATTGGGGGTGAAGGCGGTAGGTATTTGTAAAACGGAGGTTTCTTGTAGTGGATTGTAGTATAAGGAGTTCTTTAAGACATTGTGGAGCTTTTCCATGGATACGCTGGTGAGTAAACAAACAGAGTTTGTATTCGATACGGAGATGGATAGGGAGCCTATGAAGTGATCGAAGGATTTGTGAAATGTGTTCATATTTCCGCACCCTCATCAGGATTCTTGCAGCACTATTTTGAATTTGTTGTAGCTTTTGAAGGCTCTTGTTGGGTATCCCAATGAGGAGTGCATTACAATAGTCCAGTCTGGATGAGACAAAGGCATGAACCAGCTTTTAGGTATAAAATATATATATATTTTAGCTTTTAGGAATAAGTAGGTTTATAAAATAAATGTATGAACAGTTCACAATAATCTTGTTAGAAAGAACTGCAATGCAATTTCCTGCATTAACCAAATAGTAAGTCTCAGATACTGTAGCAGCAGCCTTACACAATATATTATTTTAGTGTTCATAACCCATGTTACTCCTGTGCTTTTGCTGCTACGTTGATTGGCATTTGTAAATTGGCCCGATGTGGATAGGTGTATTTGTATATGTACCTATGTATTAAAAAACACTGGGACACCCTCCAGGGTTATACCATAGCTACTTCTCATCCTGCCCAAGAATAGGCAGGTACAGAAAACAGAAGTACAATATAATAGCCCATAAAATTATAGAGAATTCAGAATGTTAATGTTTTCCATAAATGTGTGGAACACACAAAAACACAAGCTTTTTTTTAATAAGTTGAAATTTCACTATGACATTATTAAGAAACATTGATAAAATAAAAGGGAAGCTCTAAATAATATTTTTTAGTTTATTTGCATTGACTCTGTGCAGTAAAAACGAACTGTCTCAAGAAATCTTAAACTTGAAAAACATTTCATAGACTATACAGTGGATTCAGAAAGTCTTCAGACCCCTTCACTTTCTGCACACTTTATTGTGTTGTAAATTTAATCTGAAATGGATAAATCTGCCATTTTTGCTCATCAGTCTATACTCAATAATCTATAGTGAAACCTACAGTGAAAACGTTTTCAAAAAGTTTGCAGATGTATTAAAAATCAAAAAGTTAAATCTGTCATTCATATAAGTATTCAGACCCTTAATTTTAGTGGTTTATAGAAGTTCCTTTGACAGCAATTACAACTTTGAGTCTTTTTGGGTAAGTCTCTACAAACTTTTCACACTTGGACTTGAACAGTTTATCCCACTTCTCTTCACATCACATGATATCTATTATATATTGTTATGTCGCCTTTAGAGTTGGGAGAAACAATCTATCATGAGACACTTTCTGGCCCGGGATGTTTGTATTCATATTTAAAAACACGGGGGACATGTTGGAACAGCGATTGGCTCAACAGTCTAGTAGCTATAGAACACTGAGCTGAAATCCTTCCTTGGCCACTGTTTGTGTATGAAGTTTACACAGTCTCATCATATCCAGGTGGGTTTTCATCACTTACCCTCCAACATCTCAAAGTTATGAAGAATAGCTGAGCTGGTGACCTAAAATTTGATGTGCACATAACTGTGACCTGCAAGGGACTGCATCAGCTGAGTGCTTTCCAATATGGAAGTTTTTTACAAAACTGAATTGTTAGAAGCCTGGTGAACATTTATGTGTTTACTGGGATTGGCTTTCCGAATGTGATCTATTTTTTATTTATATTTTTATTAAACCATAAGAGACTTTTAAGGCTCCCTTTAAAAAAAAGGTTTCATATAAAACATGTTGAAAATTAATTTTAAAAAGGTACGCACATTTAATTCAAAACTTTTTTTCGAATGTTTTCAACAATTTCTTGTAGGCAGTCATTTTACATTTAAAGCTTCCAGGAAGGTTGCGAGTTTTGTGTCTGATGGTGCTGTGAAATGCGTTAGCCTGCTGAGTGAATGAATAAATATAAATACATTTCAAAACGTGTGAGAAGGGATTCTGAAAGCCTCACATATTATAGTAACCCTCCCTGCTCTGACTCAATGCTTAGAGCACTCAGTGACCTTTTAGTAGTCTCCTATTTTTATGTTTTCATACAGAGGTCCACAGTCTGAATGCCAATTATTTAATTTAATGGTTCATTTGTATGTAGAGCAAGTCAGAATGACACTGTTACCAAAAAACATCCACATCAGGTGCCTTTCAAGGCACAAATTGCATTTTGAGTTTTTTTTTTGACCTGTAACTTAATCAAGAATGGAAACAGGAATACACAAGAAGTTAAAGAAAACTTGTAACTTTTAGGTTTTAACCTTTTTCACTTCACACTTAACACCTGAACGCATTATCTTTTCCAGTTTTAACTTATATAGTTTACGTAGCCTTTTATATTTTGCCATCTTCAGCAACCACTGATTTTATTTTTTTTTTCCATTCATAAATGCTATATATAACCTTATTCATGTAAATCTAATATTACTGTATTTTCTGTAAATCTACTGCACACAGGTTTCATGTACTGTCCAACAATAGGAAGTTAAAATAAGAATCAGTTCTGGGCTGCCTTAAAAGAAAATAAATGAATGACACTGGAGAGGTAACAGCAATAGTAATAATAATAATAGTAATAATAATAATAATGGCAGACAGATAACGATTAGCCTGCATTGAAATAAAAATAATAAACATTAATTTATTTAACAGCCTATCGACTTCAACATATTCACAGTCACAGTCTACAGGTAACACACATTTTTGTAACATGTATCTCTGTTCACTCTTTCACTTGTCTGTTTATTTTATCTTGTTAATAAAACTGACATCACCATCTTCACACAATAATGTGTATTCCACATTTTGCTATTGATTCTCCATGTGTGTCTCTTTTGAATAAAAGTACCTCCTGTTGCTAAACAATGGCAACCAAAGCACAAGATTTCCACAGCATTGTCTACAAGACAAGAGCTAACCGTAGACTGCATGCCAGTCTATTGTACAAGTGCTCAAGCTGAGCAAATTTAGACTTGTTAATCCGTTTAATATGCATATCTGTTGAGATGTACGAGGAAACCAAAGCAGCCACAGTAAAATCAAGAGAGTAAAGAAGGAAGATGTGAACCCTGCTTGGTGTTAAGTTTGCAAATCAAACCCACCTCTTAAACTGGACAGAAGGTGTGCTAGTAACTGAACTGATGTGTCATCCTGCATCTTGAAAACCTGCCACCAGTTAACATCAGATTTTAACCAAATCTCCAAAAAAAAATCATTTTCATGAGTTCTTAATGCTAAGCACATGTTGTTGATTCTTGATTTGTGGCATTTGTTAATTGGTCTTCTAATTCTAGGTAGTATAGCAAATACTGCCTATTGAGTTCTACTCTTTTCAGTGTCTCAGCTTTATGTCTTGCTTGTCTCCATTCAGATTACAAACAAAAACTGCTGCAGGTCCATATCACTTTTTACTTTCAAATTTCAATTAAGTCCGCATACCCTTGGAGCTGCCTAAGGAACAATGGACAGATAAAGCAATAAGTTTTAAAAGATGATCCTGAGGCATAGACATAAACTAAGAAATCTGTTAATTTATTGGAATACATGGTGTCCCATACAACGTAGGAAAAATATTCATCTTTCACACAATTCAATAAAACCATTTTCGATTTCTGTATGCAAAACCTAGGAAATCATTTAATATGCTTTGAAATAGCAAGTAAACAAATGTTTCAACAGGCAAGTATAAGAAAAAACATTATCTTTCCAAAATGATTGATTTTCTGTATTAGAGTTCACCAGAAAGAAATTGTCCTGTGCTATTGCCACACTGCAGCTGCCTCTGATGTTGGAAAGAATGAAGAGGTCTATACAGGATGCTTCTTATGTGGATGTGCTAACTGAATAATCCCTGACAAGTATATACTGTAAGTATGCAAGGTTGAAGCTAGGTGTTTTGAAGTCGGTATGCAAGATTTGCTTTTTGGTCTCATTGCAATGTACTTCAGCAGTGCACTTTAATCTGTCGTAGCCATTTCCCCTTGAAGACAGTAATGTACTTTCGGCCTCCACTCATGGGCGGTGTGGGGACCGCTTCACAAAAGAATGTGTGAGGCTCTTTAAGGACTCCCTTTACTGTGGACCCCAAGTATTACATCCTCCAAACCCCCCCTATTTGCACCCTTTTATGTATGTTAGAGTACACACAGGGTGATTGGATGAGCACTTTTTTGGCCTTGGAAACCCTGGAGTTTTATTTTCTCCTGCTGCAAGTTTTTGCTTTCCTGTCCTCTTTTTCCGTATGATCATAATGTATGTTAATAGAGCTGGACATTTATTTTCTCCATCCAATTTTTAAAAACCTGATGTTGGCTTTATTTATTATATTTTGCTAGGTATTAATTTATGCAGTATTATTTTTTCATTTTTTCTTTTACTCAAGTCTTATACTTTTATTATGCAGTATATTTATTCATTTTTACAAAAAATGGAAAGCTACATTTTTACATATGAAAAGTGCAAAAGATAGTTGGTACTATTATCATTACCATTTGTAATGATAATATTATCATTGCCATATTGTGGGCGAGTAATGAAATACTGGATTTCTAATTACTTGTCAGAAGTTAATGGTAACGGGTTAAAATAGCAAAACATGCAAGGAGGATATCAATCAAGATTTCCTTTCCATAGCTTACAAAATGGGTACAAGATAATTCCTCTCTGATCCCTTCCATTGGTGCTGTTTGCAAACTGTCCCTGTTTGCTTCTGATCTCTGAATTATCGCTATTATTATCTTTCTTATATATCTTTATATATTCCATACAAATGCAATTACAATTTCTCAAAAAGGATTTGATAATATACTGTATATATATATATATATATATATATATATATATATATATATATATATATATTGTCACACATGTGCACATGGAAGTCAGCCACAGGCACCAAAAGAAGGGAATTCCATGCCTGGCTGGGGGATGGCGGGGTGCACTCAACCCTCTTATTTTGTCCCCGCAAACCAGACACAGGAAATTCTGCCCAAGTATGAAGACGTCACTTCCACCTCGGCTCTGAGGACGATATCACTTCCTGTCCTGGCCCCGAGGACAACATCACTTTACGTCCTGGCCCAGAGGACAACATCACTTCCTGTCCCGGCCCTGAGGACGACATCACTTCCTGTCCCAGCCCTGAGGATGACATCACTTCCTTAAACCTCCCTATTAAACCCAACTTCCTTCCACCGTTGGGCAGTTCTGTTTTGGGCTCTCTTCTGTACTCTATTGTGCTGAAAACACTTCAAGTACATGGGTGACTGCCCCAAAACTTTGTCTTGTGTCGAGACTCATCATTTAACAATATATATATTGGAGCAAACTAGAAAGTTACTTGTTTTTTCCAAAAATATAAATTTAATGTTACTGAACCACTTAGTAACTTCATGTAACTGGTCGACAGCATTTTGTTTATAGATGACTTCATGCATATTCATTCTTAAAGTCTGGTGAAATTGCACATTTTAAGTATGTTGGCAGCAGTGAAATAGTGAAAAATACTTTACTAGATAAACTCATTTCAAGCTAAATCCAATATTCTGTATTAGATTATATTAAAATCAGTGTATTAAAAATGGAAGAAAATGTTTACATTTAAGGATTAAAACCCACAAAATCTTTAAGTCCATTAAAACGTATATTTTGGAATGATGTTTAATACATTTTATAAGCAAACATTTACTTTTGCACAAAAGTGGATGATAAGAATAATGCTTTTTCTTGCTCGATTTTTTTCAAAACTGCTTTTAGGGGTTTCAATTTGTATATTTCACTCTAGGTGAAGAAAAGAACTCGGAAACACAGATGTTTCTTTTCTTTTAAGACATAGGGCAGTCTCAGTGTGACCTTAAGAAAATCATTTAACCTCTTGTACTCTGCCCTTCAGTTGGGTTGTGAAAGCTGACCTTTAAGTGTGAACGACTATACAAGAGCTGCCAATTTCCAGTTCACATCATAATTGTTGTAGGCTGGTCTAAAAGCTCCTCCGTAATTATGTTGACTATACATTAGCTGTCCTTTGAATGAGTAATTCCAGAGCAAACTGCTCTCCTCTCCGCTTGAGCTTTTCATGAACATGAAGCACATGTCTGCTAAACACAAAACAGTATAGAAATGATTATATTACCACATTTGTGGATTAAATAACCTGCCATTAATTGTAATTCGTAAACAGTTACATAATGTGTACAGCTGCTAAACTATTTACTGGTGTATGCAGTAAACATCTGCAGCATCCCGTTTACCTGTCTCTAGGAAATTAATCCATACTAACAATACACTGGCTGAAAAAGCTTTCATGGTGCCTCGGTGATTTAACTATAAATATTTAGACGCTTTTATTTTTCTCAAAACAAACCTCATTCCGACAGTTTGTTTTTAACCAATTATCATAGACATATGGACATTACATTTTATCAATTAATCAGTCAATCTTTATTTAGCATACTTAATAGCATACATCATCACAATGTACTATAGAGTAAGGAGTTAAACAAGCTGAAAATACAAAACACAAAAGGTATAAAACAGGCTTGTCTTTATCAAGATTCTCTAAAAATCAGTAAAACTCTTACTTGCATGTTTCCTGCAGAGTAGTGACAGTAGTACAGAATCAACAGCAGATGACACAAAAAAGACAAAATACATATAACAATAGAATACAATATGTGTGTGTCTGTTGATATAAAATAATTGTTCAATATTCAGGACATGCAAAATGTAACCTTGTGATCTGTAGTCAAAAACATCCTGAATTTTGTAGTGCTTTTGCTAAAGGCTATAAACCATTTGCCAGAAACAGATAGGCAAACATTTTATTAAAGCGATCAGCCATCCTGCCAGTCTAACACGGTGTGTCTTATGTATGTCCTGAGCAGAGGGGAGCTGTGCCCTATAATTGTTCTGACACAGAGAAGGTGGCAGAGAAATTTTAAATAATGGACCGGAAGAACAGACAAGAGTTAAAACAGGCAAAGAATCATAACTGTCAAGTCAATGAATCACAACCGTCAAGCCAAAATCAAAAACCCACAATCGTAGGTGAAAAGTATACAGAACAGAAGTCGTTACCAATAGCATGAGCTAAATGAACACTCACTAATTTTTTGTTATTTTTCCACAAATGTGGATACTAAATGGTCGTAAAGACAATCTTTTAACCTTTCCCAAACTGACCCCTCAAAGTCCCCACACCCTGGCATCTGGGACCTGCATCAAGAAGACAGGATTCACAAAATGGCACCGGTGAAAGAAAAACAAAATGGTGTTGCAGAAAAATTCTAATAAATAAGTTCTTCAAAATTGTGTCAAACTTCAATTTTTGGTTCAGAATCGGAATCCCTGAGTTTGAATATCACAGAAATTAACAGGATCCACTCAGACTATGGCATGAGATCTGAAGCAAAATGGAAATCATAATAGTAATATTCAGGTCCTCCAACTTGCAGGGAAAACTTGGGGGTTAGTGGCAGGATTGGCACTTCAGCCACTGTATAAATCCTCACACTGTTCCACTCCATTCAAACTAGTGGGGTACTGAGGAGTCACCCAATGCACAGCTGTGCTCGGGTCCTAAGGATCTGTGCTGGTATCCAGAAGGTTGCTGGTTCGAATCCCCGTCACTGCCAAAAGAGATCCTACTCTGCTGGGCCCTTGAGCAAGACCCTTAACCTGTAATTGCTCCAGGGGCGCTGTACAATGGCTGACCCTGCGCTCTGACCCCAAGGGGTATGCGAAAACTAACAAATTCCTAATATAAGAAATTGCATAAGGCGAAATAAAGAACAAAAAAGTAAAAAAAATAAAATAAAATAATTTGGGATCCCGAGGTGATTCGTCGCGTGAGGGGGACGTCAAAGTGCTGTATCAGTGTATGCTCTCAACCTCCTCCTTTGCTAACTCTGCCAATCTCTGCAGTGCTTTGTGGTCTTAAGCTTATTAAATGATATATCAGGATGTTATGCCACCAATAGGTCGAGTCCACGGAGCACGTGCAGAGGTTTCTGAGCAAAGATGCAGACATACAGGCTTTCCTTAGACATATGTGGAAGTATAGGCTACTGGTGAAAGCTGAGGTGTGTTATGCCCACTTTTGGTCATCAGGGATCAGTTATCTCCAAATTATTTAAAACTGTTGATCCTCTCCACAACATTCCCTTCAATGTAGATGGATGTGTGGTCTGCTTCCTGCTTGATGAAGTCTTTGATTAGCTTCTTGCTTCTATGTCATTAAAGAACACACTACTGCCCTAGTATTACAGTGTCAAAAGATAATCCTCTTCTCTGTAAGATTTCTTCCTATTGTTGGTGATCAGACTCACAATGGTGGTATATAATCAACAAATTTAATGACGGAGCTGGAGCTGTCTCTGACCACACAGTCATAGGTGAACAAGGAGTACAGAAGTGTGCTTAGGACAATATAATATTAGGTCCTGTGTTGAAGACCACTGTGGATGAAGTGATACCAATCTGCCCTAATCTAGAGTCTACCAGTTAGGAAGCCAATAATCCAGCTGCAGAGAGTGCCAGACATAGGAGTTTGGTGTACAGCTTTGATGGTGCAACAGTGATAAATACTGATCTGTAGTCTTTAACGGTACTTTGGTAAACTCCTACCCATATTTATAACACAGGTGAGTAGGGTTAAAATGAAGTTCAAGAGAGTATGAGATCGTCTGTGGATTAGGTGTGATGATTTGCAAACTGAAGGTAATCCAGATTATCTGGAATTCTCTGATTAATGCATAGCCTCTCAAAGCATTTCAATAGCAATTGGAGTGAGTGCCACTGGTCTGTAGTCACAGAGTGAGTCCAATTGATATGCTTTGGCACTGGAATAATTGTCTTTGAAACTAGTAGTAAGTGGGGATTTTTTTATGGAGATATAAAAAATATTTCTGAAAAGGCCAGTTATTTGGTCAGTGTAGGTTTTTAAAATGTCCTAACCCTTCTTTTCACATCTTGACCGTCATTTTTCTCAATGGTCTTTTGTGTAAAGCGCAGTTTTCACCTTCCAACTAATCACTATCTAAACCGCACTACTGTTAAGTGTCCCCTGAGTAAGATGTGGTGTGCTTTCTAGTTTCCGTTTTCATTGGAAAGCCAGACACAAACCATCTATAAGGTGAGACAGGCCTATTCGTTTTTAAGTCCGAAACGACTGCCACCAGGATACTGGGTGAAGAAAAGGAGGATGAAGGAATAAGGCTCGCCTCTTGTCTGTACACAATGTTCACTGTTTTTGAAGTCAAAGTCGGTGTTTCACAACTATGACATACATTCATTTTCCTTGAAGAATGGTGCTGTTAAGGAAAGAAAAAATGTGTTTTGTTCACTTTTTCATTCAAAAATACAGCTTAATAATGCCAGTGGAAAAAATTAATATGTTTTATGACTGTAAAAAAGTGTAACCAACATAAACATTCTGAACAAATCTTTTAATGCTGTATGTATTCCTACATGCAAAGAACCCTTTGCTCTTTGGCATCACGCTGCCCATGTTGACTTCATTTTGGGTTCTTCTCTCCCCAGTATGAGCTCTCTGTTGGTCTCTACTGATTCTGCTTTCCCACCCTCAATGTCTCAACCTATGCCTTCTGTTATTGTCTTTTTTTCAAGGCAGACCTTAGCCAGCAAGGCAGTCATTTTATGTTAGATGTGCAAACACCAGTTTACATTTCCTGTACTACTCAATTAAAGTCTTATTCACTTTTAAATTGCACACCAAAATGGCTCTGCCCAGCTCTGAATAATATAATATTGCTAATACTCTCAGAACACAGTTTCTTTCCCAAACATTACATACTCTTAAACGCCCACTTAACTCTTAATCTGAATCAATATCTCCCTGACTGCACAGCAAATTGTATAAGTAGCTCTTATGACCAAGAAGGTAAAAGACCACACTCAGTGCTCAAAACACTAGGAAAAAAATCCACTCAACATTCTAGAAACTCCAAAGACTGAAAAGGCTGTCGTATTAGAACACTGATGGCATAAACTAATAAATTTCCCTCTGGGATAATAAAAGTCTCAAAAAAATGTGATTATTTAAAGAAAAAAACCCACAAACCTCATCTGTACGCACAGGATTTCAAAAACTACAGTACATATTAACTGATCAGGAAGATCTCATGGACTACAAAAGACCTCCCTTTGCCACTTTGTTTTATTTTTGGAAAATATTTATGTTTATTTTTTTCTGATTTTTTTTTAATTCATCATTATGCTGTTGCTGCCATTAATTTTTTTAGAAAATTAAAACAGTTATTGACAAGAACAAATCTCAACATTTTTAAGCACCTAAAAGTAACAACAAGTTGAGTTTTGAATCACCCTAAAGTCCTTCTTGTACTGTCCACCACATTACTTGGTAGCTTATTCCATGTGTCTGTCTGTATTCCTCTGTGTTTGTACGAAGTTAACTCTTAACACGTTTCTAACTGTGTCTCTGTGTTCTTGTTGAACTCATTTTAAAGTAACAGTCTCAATCAACTGTACTAATTCCTTTTATAATTTTCGGTTATTACTGGAGTTTCCTCTAAGGCGACACAGAGTGGGATTAATGCCAGGCCAAGCCTTTACTACCTGTGCGGAGAAGGCCTCACCCCAATGGGCTTAATTTCAGTTCCACTGGCCTGCCTCAGGCTTTGTAGGCCCAAAGATGAGGAAATGGAAAAACAGCTCGAAGCCTTTCAAAATCTATTATGAAAACCCCACAATAGGAAGGTAACCATAGAGTAAACCTTGTCTTGTGCACAGAGGAACATGCAAGCAACCTTTCTAAAAATAAGATTTATTAACAAAATATCAAAAAAGTACAATGTACAATTCCCTAATCCATTAATGTAGCCAGATGGACTGATAATTTCATGGAACATAGTCACATTTAAAGAGACAGTACACAAATGCATTATCAAATATGAAACTAATACAAATAACATGAAGACATGTAAAATAATAACTCTAAATAAAACAGAAGCAACAATATAACATAAAATGCACATAATTTCCTCTCAATGAATAACCATATTCTGCCATCCTGGAATCAGCCAAGTGACTCTTATCTGGAATTTCTGTAGACTGCTATGTCTTTTTAATAATAATAATAATTCTTTGCATTTATATAGCGCATTTCTCACTACTCAAAGCGCTCAGCAATTGCAGGTTAAGGGCCTTGCTCAAGGGCCCAACAGAGCAGAGTCTCTTTTGGCATTTATGGGACTCGAACCGGCAACCTTCCGATTGCCAGCTTGGAGACCAAAACTGCACACAGTACTCCAGATGAGGCCTCACCAGTGCGTTATAAAACTTGAGCATAACCTCCTTGGACTTGCACTCCACACATCATGCTATATAACCTAACATTCTGTTTGTCTTCTTAATGGCTTCTGAACACTGTCTAGAAGTTGATAGTGACAAGTCCCCTATTACTCCTATGTCATTCTCATGAGCGGTACTTTCAGGTTTCCTGTTGTTTATTCAAATCTATTTTTTCATTACATTGACTGGCACCTGCCACATATCTGCCCAAGCCTGTATTTTGTCCAAATCCATCTGTTTGATTCAACTGATTCCAGATTATCTACTAGTCCACCTACCTGTAGCTTGGTATCTTCTGCAGAATTAACCGGCTTGTTGTTTATATTCCTATCTAGATCATGTATATGATCTTTGACGGACACCACTTTTAACATAACCATAATTCTGATAAGGTTCCTTGCACCGTAACCCTCTGCTTCCTGTGTTTTAGCCAATTATGTACCCATCTACACACTACACTGTAAACTCCCATTTCTTTTAGTTTGATGCCCAACTTGTCATGTGTGACCTTATCAAATGCGTTCTAAAAATCTAGATAAATTATACAATATGCGTGACTTTGAGAGTATACCTTTGTTGCTTCCTCATAGTATTCCAAGATTTTAATAAAACATGACCTCTCTCATCTAAACATGTTGACTGTTCAGTTAAACTTCAGATCTTGCCATGTCTTCTCCTTAACAATTTCTTCCATTAATTTACTTGTGATGCAACCTCAACTCACCAGCCCATATCTACTTGGAACTGCCTGATCACTCTTTTCATACAATAGGATACTATTTGTTATGTCCAGACCTTAGGAATTTTCCCAGAGTGCAGCAACTTTCAAAAATACACATCAAGGGTTTATATATATGTTTTCACTAACCTCCTTAAACCCTCTAGGATTCATGTAATTCTTTCATCTATTATAGGGACACAGTGGTGCAGTGAATTGCTGATTCACAGTTCCAGGGTACTGATTAGGATCCTGACCCCAGGACTCCCACATTCTCCCTGTGTTTCTGCTGTTTTTAATCTGGTATTCTGGTGGGTTTTTTTTTTTTTTTTAAGTTGTGCATTGAGGTAGAGCGACACAGTGGTGCAGTGGGTAGTGCTGCTGCCTCGCAGTTAGGAGACTCAGGTTCGCTTCTGCGAGTCTGTTTGGGTTTCCACCGGGTACTCCGGTTTCCTCCCACAGTCCAAAGACATGCAGGTTAGGTGCATTGGCGATCCTAAATTGTCCCTAGTGTGTGCTTGGTGTGTGTGCTCGTGCCCTGCGGTGGGCTGGCGCACTGCCCGGGGTTTGTTTCCTGCCTTGCACCCTGTGTTGACTGGGATTGGCTCCAGACAGACCCCCGTGACCCTGTAGTTAGGATATAGTTGGATAATGGATGGATGGATGTATTGAGGTAAGTGCTGTTATGGACTAGCGTCTCACCATGAGTTGGAATGCTCACTTGAACCCAAGGCTGCTAATACAGGCTTATGAAGTTTGTAGTCACTAATTGGATGATATAAGAGGCACCATACAGAGCTGCCTCTCTGTTACTGGGAATAACATCTTCTAAATGCATTTTTTAGCAAGCAACTTTCAAAAATAAACAAGAGCCAGAAACCAAATTAACTCTCAAACTGTTGTTTAAACTGATGCCCAAAAATCAAAGGAAAACTGTTTCTTAAATAAAGCTTTAGCTGTACAAATGCACATTTGACTGCCATAACTAATTATGTATCCATGTAAACTATGTTCAATTTGCACTTGTTTAAATAGCAGAAATTCTCATTAACTGCAGTATATCTGTGATGCTTCAGTAAGCAGTTTAATGGTTCTGATGGGCAACCCATTTTTAAAATTTCAGTGTTTCCAGCTTTAGCAGCTCATTATTGCATGTTTTTATTACACAGGACAGTTAATATTACTATAAATTGACACCTCTTACTTCACTGAAAGCTCTCAGTGTAACAATTTACACAAATGATGCTGCATTAAAACATAAGGATTATTTTTTTCATTATTTGCCACTTTTATGGCTCAGATTCTTAGCCACAGTCATGATTTATGCTCCAGCATTCTGCTTTTTATTTCAGTGTGTTAGTTACTTCATCTCGTTTCACTAATCTGAATACAATCAGTGCAGGTATCCCAATCAAAAACCACTAAGATTAACAAAATATTAGAGAGTCAATTAAAAAGACAGAGACCTAAACACAAAAAAGCTATTTCAGAACAAATAAAAAACGCATTAGCATTCCACATTATAGCACATTTTGTTTTACACGTGCATGCCAAATTCCACTGCAGTGGTGTTACTCATTCACACTGTTTTCAGATGTGCTAAACTGTCATTAAACACCCTGCTCATTTTGTTTAGCCGTCATTTAGCACAAATGCAATCCAGGAGAGTTGCAGCAGTTCCCATTGGGAGCACTTTAGGCTTAGCAATGCACAACAGAAACTTTAAAAATGATCAAGAGCAGCGATATGGAAAAATGCTAACAATATTTGAATGGGAATATGTGCGTCTTCCTCCTGCTTTATTATTATTTTTTTTAATTGCTAACAGTCGAACCAAAAGAGAGGAAGGTCAGTATGTAATTCTGATGGCTTCCTTGTCAGTTTCACACTTATTGTCATTTTCTCACACTCTTACGCCATTTTTAGATCACAATTTTTTTCATTGCAAATCAACAGATTCTTCAGGTCATCCAATTCTAAACTCACAAAGTGAGAGAACAGTAACTGATGTAGGAAAACAAAATCCATCTCAAGGACACGTATATACAAGGCACACCAATTAAACAGACAAATGGTCAATGAACTGAGAGAGAATGGAAACATAAGGGAGAACAATACGTGAACACAAACACTGGGCTGAAATCTGGAACGCAATCATCTTTATTTGAAATATAGCACACAGGGGCTGGGGTCAAACCTGACATATGAGTGCTGTGAAAGTGCAAATGAGGTCAATCAGCCTGTGTTTTATACTGGATCCTTTATTGAGCATATCACTACAAAGCAGTTAATAAGCTGAACAAAGACAACATTACTGTTAAGGACTTAGCCTCAGAGAAATAAATTCAAGTTATGGGTACTAAGTGGAATGAAATTCTTATTTGTATGTAAGCTTGGAACACTGATAAGAATACAACACCAATTTTGCTGTCTGCATGGAAAAAAGGAAACAAGATGTGAATCAACACTGTTAAAATGAACATCCTCCCCAAGCTGCTCTTCCTATTTCAAACCATCCGCATATACAGTAACAAATCTTTTTTTTTTAAGAAATTTGATTCAATCAAAACATCCACGCATCCAACAACATATAGCAGAAGGGAGCATGGCACTACCTAACTTAAAATTTTATTACTAGAACTACTCCTTTTGATTTATATATATATATATATATTTTTTTTTTGTTGTTTTTATATGGACATTTGGAGTGTCCTTTGGAGCCACAAACCTGTTTGTTTGTTTATTTCTTCTACCTTTCACAATACATTTGGTGAGACACAGCCAGTAACTTGTACTTCACTCCCCTTAATTAAAATGGAGGAGGAACTACTACAGGAGCAGTGACGTCACTTCCAGTCCAACCATGAAGGGGCATGTCTCTTCCGGTCTGTCCATTATACACAGGTGGCGCAGTGGTAGTGCTGCTGCTTTGCAGTAAGGACACTGTGGAAGATTGTGGGTTCACTTCCCGGTTCCTCCCTATGTGGATAGCGCTTTGAGTACTGAGAAAAGCGCTATATAAATGTAATGAATAATTATTATTATTATTACAAGACAACCCAAAACAGGAAGACATCATTAATTTTGGAACCAGTAGTCACCATCAGACAGCCCTAACAACCTGTCTTTACAAAACGATTATTTTTTGAGATGGCTAGGGTTAAAAGCAGTATTCCTGGAGAACCCCAACCTATATTTGTTGTCCTAAAATTATACATATATAGTACTGACCTTCTGCTCATTTTATATATATACAGTACAATATATAAAACAAGCACGAGGTCAGTTCAGCACTAGAATAATGGGAATAGGCCCGGGCAAACAAATCAGAATTGTTAATGAATAACTGATGTCAAAGAAAAGGCTACTTTTAATACTAATGAAATGAAAGTTTCTGAAAACTTTCTTCAAATCAATACATGCAGTCAGGGGAGGCAGGTGAGGCAGAGCCGAGTATATTCGGCGACGTACATTCATTGAACGCCACAACCGGCTATTGTCGGTTCCCAGTGTAATTTACCAGCACGCTGATCAGTCAGTGCCGTACATTCGTTAAGCAGCTCGCTCAGGACCACTGCCGGCCCCTCCTGCACCGCAGCCTCACTGTGTCTGGGATTGAGCCACTGCATTAGACTAGCCTGCCAGCGCCAGCGTTTACTTCTGTGTGCTTGAGTGCAGCCAGTTCAAGCGCAGTTGGCTCGGTGATTTACTGAATTTCATCCACTGCGTCAGTTGCACCTTGTACATATTGTTCCAGTAGTTTTTTTAAATCATTTTATACACTGCTAATGAACTGTAAAAACTATCAGTGTTGCAGTAATTGTGATGCTCTTTGCATGAAAAAAAGTGTTCTATTAAAATTCCACTTTTTCTTCGTGAATTGTGATGTTTACTTAAAAAGTGCAGCAAAAAAGTATTTGGTGTCCAGGGATGCATTAACCCCCAAGTATGTGGCAGTTTAAGAGTTAAAGCACCAAGATGCCATCAAAACGCCCTGCACCTTCTAAGGTTTCTGGCAATGAAAACGAGCTTGCATGAATTACAGTACATATAACGGTAACATCGGTATTTTACATTCTAGCACTGCGGGTGACATATCAGTACAGTACTGTGCAGTATACAGGTTTGACTTTACATTCTTTTTTTAAGTAATGTATTAAGCTGAGGTTGAAATGAAATTAAAGTGTTTTGGGGGCATATTTAGGGTTTAAACTATAAAAATAGACATTTTTTAACCACATCCAGAATTATTTTTCACAATTCGCGAGTGCTCTAGGAACGTAACCCCTGCGAATTTCAAGGGTGTACTGTAATGTTCTTTCTTGGCCAAATATTTACCTTTCCTATGTGTGTGTAATGAATGCTGATGAGATGTGAAACATAACCAGTAGTCAATGGACTAGCGAATAAGCTACTCTTTTGGGTTTATATATTTGTAAATCTGAATCAGAAGGAGTCAGTGCCTCACCTTAGCGCACGTCACTGATACATGCACAACTGAAACAGCACTGCGCCAGCTCCAAACAAGGTGACATACACACGTCAGGAGATGGAAAGAAGCCCCATTACATGGTAGCAACAGTGAATAGTGGCCTTTAACAAATAAGTAGTGATACTATGCAAAAATATCACACAAAATAGTTGCGTCAACAAAGAAAAGAAACAAGAAAATGGTACCATGACAACCACACTAACATAATAACAAGATAGATAGATAGATAGATAGATAGATAGATAGATAGATAGATAGATAGATAGATAGATAGATAGATAGATAGATAGATAGATAGATAGATAGATAGATAGATAGATAGATACTTCATTAATCCCAAGGGGAAATTCACATATTTAACATCTACAAAAAAATGGGAACATTAAAACTGATCAAAGTAATCACAGACTGGCCTCAATTCTGGAACAAAAGTATTGTCAATCAAAAATAAAATGAAATTAACTATTAAATTGTATAGCCCTTGTTCTATGAAAAGCAGCACAAGGACCTTCATGGATTGCATACAGAAAACATCCTAGTTTAGGGTCATTATTGGAACACAATTTTTGCAATTGTACACAAAATCAGTTACAGTATTTATTTTTTCTGTAACAAAGTGTTTTAAGGACTCGGATAAAGGACATCCCAGTCTGGGGTCAAACATGGAATGGTAGTGCTTTGTAGATACATATGACATAAATCAGTCTGGCCATCGGACCTTACTCCTTTTCTATGTTAACTAATGTTATCTTATTTTAACTTTGTATTTTGTCTTTTATTTTTCTTTTCTTCATTATGTAAAGCACTTTGAGCTACTTTTTGTATGAAAATGTGCTATATAAATAAATGTTGTTGTTGTTTATTGGACATTGCAGCCACATCTGAGCACATGTGACACTTTACTAATTCTACAAAGTTAATATGCCAGGTTGGTCTTAAACATGACGGATAAGAACGCACAAATGAGAGAAATTTATTTATTTGTTTATGTTTTTTATTTATTTATTTTTATTCCTATGGTGCCTATACTAGGGAAAGCATCACAATCCACTATGTGGATTCCATCAAGACAGCCTAGCATGGTTCACAGGCACTGTAAAATATAAATTTTAAAAGCTAACCAATTTTTAATTTATATACTGCCATTCAGTAAATACACAACAACTACAAGTCAGCCTGGGCTCAAACCTGAAACATTAGTGCAGTGTAGTGAAACCATACATGAGATCAATCAATCTTTATATTACTTCACTGAGTACACCACTGCAGGACGCTTTACCAGTTTTACAAAGACAACATCCCATGTTAGGGATGTTATATAAGCAATGAGAAACTGCAAATGAGATCAATCAATCTTTATTGTTACAGCATCCATCACTAAGCACATTATCACAAAGCGCTTTACCGGTTAGACAAAGATAACATCCCAGTGTAAACTCAAACGTGGAATATAAGAACTCCGAACTACATAAGATCAATTAGTTTTTTATTTTATATAGCACCCTGCTTTACCTATGCCATTAGAAGATGCTTTAAGGATAATATTCTAGCCTGGATTTTAATTTGCAATACAAGTGCTGTAAAAATGCAAATGAGATGAATAAATGAATAAATGAGTCAATAAATCTTTATTCTAAACAGCAAGCTTCAAAGAGCACATCATCAGAGGGTGCTTTATTTATAAAGTAAATAAGGATACCTTAAACCAAAAAAAAAAGAAAACTAAATACCGTACAAAGTCTGACAAATTAATCACTTAGTAAAAAAAAAAAGCTTTACAAGTTGAACTGGAACTTTGAAATAATGTTTAATTAGCACTGTGTCTGAAACACAGAGCATGATTAAGACCATCTCCGCTCACCAGAGAGTCTAGGGTCACTTGAACTCTTGCTCTTGTAGGAGAAGGTGAACAGATTCTGCAGGGGATGGTAGGCAACTGCTTGCGTAGGAATTCATTCGAGTAACAGAAACAGCAGCTGGCACTTCAGTTTATCACTTGTATTATGTCAGGTGAAAGCAATCCTTTGTCAGTTAAATTATAAAGTACGTTATCTGGAGGTTCTCACCTAGTGATTAAGAGCCTTTGTATGAAAAATAGCTGTGATTAGGATTACTGGGAACAGAGACTGGAAAATGCTTCACTTGACATTAAATCATCTGAGCTCAGCAAAATGGGCTTGTCTATTGGCTCCAGGCGAGCAGTGAGTGTAGCCTGCTGACTAAGACCACGGACTTGAATCACTGAATTCTTCATTAGCTTTAAATCCCTTTTGGTTACCACTGCTGGCTCACAGGTCCAGGGATCAGTGTTCAGTTTCTGGCCCAGTCACTGTATGTAGATAATTTGCATGTTTTTGTAATGTTTGCGTAGGCTTTTCTTGAGATGGTTTAGTTATCCGCCCACATCCTAAAGATATGTAGGTTAGGTTATGTTTTGTCTCTAAACTGATTCAACATGAACAAGTGTAAGTGTGTGGACGATTGTGACAAGCAAAAGACTTACATCCTCACCAGAGTTGGCTTCTGCCTCACACTTGGTCTACATGGCAAAATTAAGGAAACTAATGATAAACAAAATAGATGGCTGAATCATATTGTCTGCATTAATTTACAAAAAAAGATACACAATAGTACATTAATTGTAAAAGAAGTGTACTTTAATACCTTGATTAACAAAGCAGATGCATTCCGAGATTTTAGTTCATTATAAGAAACTTTTTTTTAACAGAGGTAGATTCCTCTAGCACCTGCAGCACCATTTCCCAGATTCTGCATCCACTTTATGATATATTGTAGATCTGAGAACTCAACTGTAGGCACTGCACAGCCTTCTCCCATCACTTGGGGCTTGCAGAAAGATGCAGGAGCCTGACACATGTAACAACTCCAAAAAAGACAACACAGAAGATGACAACTACCCTCTCTAGCAACTGCAGCACCGTTATACACTCTTGCAGGCTTTCTGCAGCCAATTCCAGCCATTTTTCCCTCATCCCCAACTATAGGCTCTCACACTGCCATGGTGCCCTGTTATAATCCAGTAATATGGTGCTTTGGACTCATGCCCATATGTATGCTAACACACAAATTGATCCACAGTTCAGGCACTTTTCTGGAACCCCACATAGGTAACTCTCTTCTGAAGTTTCTCCCTCCAGGCCTATTGACTGTCATGTGTGTCAGGAGGCACATGCAAGATCCTGAGGTCAGCTTAAAGAAAGATCTATGCTCTGATGAGACAAAAATTGAGCTTTTGGCCATCAGATTAAAAACCATGTTTGAACTCAGCACATCACAATAACAAACACTCCACAATGTGAAGCACGGTGTTTGAAGCAACATGCTGTGAAGAAAGCTTCTCTGCAGCAGGCCCTAGAAGGCTTTTGAGGGTACAGAGTACAAATAATGCAAGAAAACACATGGAAATGATAGAGAAAACCTGACGCAGTCTGCATGAACCTGCACCTAGGGAGAAGATTGGTTTTTCAACAAGATAATAACTCCAAGCAAAAATCCAAAGTTACACAGGAATGACTTAAAAACAACAATGCTTATGTGCTAGGGTGACCAAGTCACAGTACAGATCTTAATCCAATTGAGTATTTGTGGCTGGACTTGGAAAAGGCTGTTCACTCACAATCCACGTGCAACCTGACAGAGCTTGAGCAGTGTTACAAAGACAGATAACGGAAAATGGCATTGTGCAGATCCAATAGACACCTGTGCACACCAACTCAAGGCTGTCATGGATGCCAACGGTGCATCTACTAAATACTGTACTGATGTGAAAGTAATGAATACTTATGTAATCAATTGCTTTGTGTTTTATATCTGTCATTAATTTAGACCACTTTGCAGAGATCTGATTTCACTTTGACTTTAATTAAAGACTCTTTTCCAGTTGATGATTGTCAAAAAAAGCCAAATTAAATCCACAATGTTGTAAAACGATAAAATGTGAACACGTCCAAGGGTGTGTATACTTTATACAGTCACTGTATATGTACTGAATTGGTATCAAGTTCAGTACAATTCTTTACTGTAACCTCAAATACTCTGAGCTTATACTCAGGGAAGAGCATTATAAACAATAAAGTAAACTAAACTAAGTATTTAATATATTGTCTAAAATAAATCCAACAAACTGCAGTCATCTTTTGTTCTGAAGGACACTAGACAAAAGGAACACTTAAGTTATAACGCAGTAGGTCTTCTATCCTGAGTATTGAAAATAATTATCACAATCTCTGGAATCGAGGACAATGGCCATTTTATTTTTGTCTTTGCCACTGATGTAACAGTCAGCATGAAATTCACCACTTTGACAAAAAAAGAGAAAAGCATCAACAGTACTCCACACCTGAAAGATGAAAGCCATTACCCACAAATTTAAACCTGATGACAGGGGGCTGCCACATTATCACTGCTTTCACTGAAGTGATAGGAATCACGTTAAATACCTCTGAAATCTGGTAAACACAGATAAGTGGACTGACTGTAAACACTTATTCAGGAGGGAGCAATGTCTTTTCTTTATGAAGCAGCTAAGAAAATTTTCCAAGAATAATTCAAGGTACAGCATGTGGTACATGACTGGTGAAATATCCCAGTTGGCTTTCTTTGCTGAAGCTCTGATAATCTCTCATGATTTGGATTTTTAAACTCAGGAAAATGTGCCTTTCATGAAATGAAAAAAATAAATATACTAAAAAAGAAAGAGTAATATGGAGAAAATGTGGAGGGAGGCTTTTTACAATTATTGAAATATGCAGGTTAAGGTTATGCTACTGTACATTAGCCTGAACATAAGTATGAGTATGGTTGTGGGTGTGCGAGTGATTGGGCTCTGAGATGGACTAGCATCCTGTCCTGGGCTGTTTCCTCCCTTGTGCCCAGTGCCACCGGGATAGGCTTAGCCCCCTTCGAGACACTGAATTGAATTAAGAAAGTCTGACAAGATGATAAATGTTATGTTGTGCTGCACTTCACAGAAGCCATTACTTTGTACAAAAGGAAAAAAGGAAAGGTTTTTTATAGGCTGAAAAAATAATCAGAAGTGTAGAAGCACAATGTTCAACAGAGTAAATGGGTAAGGATATATAAAAGGGTCGGGGGGAAGAAAGTCAGGAAAGATGACAGTGGTAAAAGGCTGCTATCAGAAAAGATAATGGGAGAAATTAAAAGGTTTGCCTGTCATAAAGGTTGGATGAATGTGTGATCCAAGTTTAAAAATGAATTTCACTTTGGCCATTTTTCATTAACAACCCATGGACATGCACAAATATTACAATCAGTATGACTAGAACCAGGGGACATGAAATGTTCAACCATAGACACATTGAGGTCTTTGGTCTTGGCAACTCATAGACATGCTCCTTGTAATAATCTGTGACACATCTCCTAGTCCTACCTAGGCTGCTAGACACTTCCTACAATAAATGCAGTATTTAACACTTTCGGAGAGACAGGAGGCCTTATGAATGTTATTAAATAATGTTATTAAATAATCCAAACAACCACACATTCAAAAGAGATGCAGCAGCTCCTGTTGTAACAGAAGGTGCCATGTTAGAAGAGTTGTTGCGTATGTTGCATAGTAGGCAGTAAGAGCTCATGGATGGCACAAGCAAAAAAAATTCAATCAAAGGAGCCATCAATAAAATGGAAAAGATTTGATTTCTTTAGTGGAATAGAACTTGTGTTAGTGGAGATGAATGGGACAAGGATATCATTCCTGGTATTCCTGTTTACTAGCTCTGTACCAAGGTTGGATGAGGACCGTGTTCAAAACTGAACATAGAATATCTTGTCAATAAAATCATTCTGCTATCTGCATGTTGTATTATGGAAGCCAAGTTTCATCAAATCAACTTGGGTGCTTGGGGAGAAACACACATAGAAGAAAATTGGACTCATTGCACCAAGGAAGGACTGCACAGAGGTTAACACTGCTGCCTCACAGATCCTCTGTTACTATTCCAGTCTGGACACTGTCCATCAAGAGTTTTTGTTCTCCTTATGTTTGTTTGAGATTTTATTTCTGGCTACTCTGGTTTTCTCTCCACAGGTTATGTTAAACAATGAAATTAAATTTGCTCCAGCCTGGAATCAAACCAAATACCTGGAACAGAGAAGTGGTAGTGCCCTCTATTATAAATGATTCCATTTTCTTAATCTGCTTTACCTGTTTTGGAATTATTGATACAAGGTATGTAGCTCAATAGAGAAAATCACCATTAAATATTCAGTTGAAACTCTAGATGATCTGAAGTTTTTTATTTTACCAAGATATCAAGAGCGCCGAGCATAGTAACCTTGGACAGGTCTCAGGCTGAGCTGAAAAGTTACAAGTATATGTTAGTATATACAGTAGAATATTTGAGATACCTTATGTCATTCAGATTAATTAGCAAATAGCTGTAAATCAGAACATTACCGAATGCAGTTCCCTCTTTACTAAAGTTTATTATAGCATCCCATAGCTGGCATATTTATTGCTGGTCTTGCTGTTTTCCCAAGTTGCTGGTCTTACACCAAATGATGGTGACCTTTGTACAGATTTTCAGAGAGCACACCTCACCTCACCTAGCCTATTTGTTCAGTACTGCACATGAGGCTGACATGCATGCAGCACCGTTGGCATTTGTCTTTCACTGAAGATCTGGCCTGCTGCCATGCTGTCCATCTAACAGATGACAAAGAGCTATCTTGCTAATGGAGTTTCTTTTTCTGCTGCACTTCTCCAAGTCCTCTTTGGTCTGCCATCTTTTTGTTTGCCTTCTGGTATCCATGTAGATATAAAAGTTATAACTGCAACAATTAGTTGTTGGCATTCTCGGTCTACAGCTATTCCATCCCCAACAAGTTCTCTAAACTTCAGCGGTGACTAGTTTTTCATTCTAAATCATCCATGGTCAATGACTCTTGAATATCCTCCACATGCTTATAAAAAGGGTTAAAAAAAGGTATTCAATTTCCTGTTGTCACTTTGATTTTTCAGAGAATACACCCATACTTATGTATTAAGGCTCAGCTTGGAGACACCAATGGGAGGAAAGTGGAAGTTAGGTTAAGAAGGAAGGTGATGATTAGCAAGCAGCAGTATTGTTTAATGCCAGGAAAGAGCACCACAGATGCAATGTTTGCTCTGAGGATGTTGATGGAGAAGTTTAGAGAAGGCCAGAAGGAGTTGTATTGCGTCTTTGTGGACTTAGAGAAAGCATATGACAGGGTGCCTTGAAAGGATTTGTGGTATTGTATGAGGAAATGAGGAGTGGCAGAGAAGTACGTAAGAATTGTACAGGATATGTACGAGGGAAATGTGACCATGGTGAGGTCTGCGGAAGGAGTGATGGATTCATTCAAGGTGGAGGTGGGATTACATCAGGGATCAGTTCTGAGCCCTTTCTTATTTGCAATGGTGATGGACAGGTTGACATACGAGATTAGACAGGAGTCCACATGGACTATGATGTTTTCTGATGACATTGTGATCTGTAGCGATAGTAGGGAGCAGGTTGAGGAGACCCTGGAGAGGTGGAGATATGCTATAGAGAGGAGAGGAATGAAGGTCAGTAGGAACAAGATAGAATACATGTGTGTAAATGAGTGGAATGGTGAGGATGCAGGGAGTAGAGATTGGCGGAGGTGGATGAGTTTAAATACTTGGGATCAACAGTACAGAGTAATGGGGATTGTGGAAGAGAGGCGAAAAAGAGAGTACAGGCAGGGTGGAGTGGGTAGAGAAGAGTGTCAGGAGTAATTTGTGACAGATTGGTATCAGCAAGAGTGAAAGGGAAGGTCTACAGGACAGTAGTGAGAACAGCTATATTATATGGGCTGGAGACGGTGGAACTGACCAAAAAACAGGAGACAGAGCTGGAGGTGGCAGAGTTAAAGATGCTAAGATTTGCACTGGGTGTGACAAAGATAGATAGGATTAGAAATTAGAGGATCAGCACAAGTTGGACGGTTGGGAGACAAAATCATAGAGATGAGATTGCACTGGTCTGGACATGTGCAGAGGAGAGATGCTGGGTATATTGGGAGAAGGATGGTAGGGATGGAGCTGCCAAGTAAGTGAAAAGAGAAAGTCCTAAAAGGATGTTTATGGATGTGGTGAGAGAGGACATGCAGGTGGTGGGTGTAACGGAACAAGATGGACAAGACAGGAAAATATGGAAAAAGATAACTCGCTATAGTGACCCCTAACGGGAGCAGCCAAAAGAAGAAGAATAAGAAGGCAGGATTGTGTAGGTCAGATAAAACAGGTATAGGAAAATTAAATAAATAATAAAAAATATATTTGAAATATGCTTATGAACAGGTGTAACTGACACTGAACTTGACAAAATCGAAAATCGAGATCTGTAATTTGTAATAATGCCTGATGAATCCCTAAAGAACTTCTCAAAGAAAATGTGCTGGGAGTTTCTCTTGGACCTCATTGTGTCCAAACATTTTTTAAGAAACAAAAGTTAGAAAATTGTAAAGAATGCTAAAGGTAATGTCTCATGAAAACTGATACTGAGCTAATTCGAAAAAGTTTAGAAAGTTTACCTTCAGTTTTGCTGAACTTACCTTTCACATCTGTTAGTCCAGACCCAAACGCACTTATAATGAAATTCGTCTTGAGGCGGACAATTTGGTCTTCATCCTCAATCCATTTGCCCTCTTCGTCTTGTTCTGTTCTATAGAACTCAATGCCAGCTATATGCCCAGCTTTTGTTACTACATTCCGAGGTGAGAGGAAGGGCAAAAACTCACATTTTTCTTCTTTTGCAAGCTCCATCTATAATAAAAAAGCAATGAAAATAGCATGAACAATTGCAAGGAGGCTACAAGTTTCAAATATACTGAGATATATTTTTTTCATTGCAGAAATCCACATAACCATTCAAGTTAGCTTACAATTTTAGGCCTGTATGACCTTCTTGGCAGTCTGTGCCCTGATGGCTATGCCAAAAATGCAGAATGCTTAATTTTCCTCCTACAATACTCTTTAAGGCACAGAGGTTCACATTTTGCAAATTCCTTGAAGCTGAACACAGCAGTGGTGCGTCTTACGATTCTAATAATCAAGCAAACACAATTACAGCAGCAATATCTACCTAAGCATGCATAGTAATGTCATTTGATTTGGTGATAATGAGATAATAAGGATTGTTAAATTTTTTATAGAGCTCATAGATAATTTGGCTCACTGCTCATCTGTACACAAAGCTCACTGAAAGTTGAAGCTATACTAATTATTTTTTTTAAACCCACTGAGTTTACGGATTCCTACTGGGATTCTAAAACCAAGCACTCTCAGTAACCTTGCAAACAATTTTCCTCTTCTAGTGGGCAACATCTGCTAAACTATTTAAGATATTGTTATCAAAAGAAATATAACAATCAGCTCCATTGTTTTTCCTTCATATATAATGCATCATTTTACCCATCTGTCCCTATTTACACAAACATGTAGTGTATGTGTGCCTGCATCTCCATGGTTGACACTGTATAGCCTTATTATGGTTTCCATGGTAGCCCAAGCAACATGCTGAACTTCTGGCTTCTAAAACAATGTGAGACGATGAAAGCCGGCTGTTCTTCATAACTTCAATATCTTTTATTTTATAAGGTTTAAGTTCATTTTGTTATAGTCCTCTCCTTATGTTTGTGCATATAAATGTCACATATATATGAGTGAGAGAAAGAGAAAGGAGTGAATTGGTGCCTGGCTGATGAGAGGTTGCAAAAGCCAGGAGCACCAATAGGGTAGTATGGATAGGAGAAAATCCAAAGGTTTAAACAAGAGTTTGACTCACACTGGCATATTAGAGCACCAGAATGTAACAGCATGAGCCTCTAGGGAGTTACATATCTTATCCAAAGATAAACCTCGAGTGGCATCGGAACTCGAGAGAAAAAGAAACCATGTATGAGCCAGGGCTTCTCTTTAAGACTTTGGGCAGCAGGGAAATTACCGTGGAGCCTTTCAAGGATACTTTAAGAACACTTTATGGCTTAGGAATCCAGCAGAACCAGGAGCCTGTTCATTTTGGTTTAGTCTTCTGTCTGTATAGTCAATGGTGGCCCATTCCTGACCCTGGGAGGAGTTAAAACCCTCCTTGGACCAGAGTGCATGTTTAGTCTGTGGGCAAGACAGGCTTACTTAAGACCTATTTATGCTTACCACGTTAAACTTGCATGCAGACCACAACACAAAGCGCACACATTGTCAGCAATCAAAACACATTTACATTTTTGGTGGCTTGTGTGATCAGCGCATCTGTATTCTCCCAGTCACTAGGTGGCAGTGTTTGATAAAAGTCCCATACATAAAGATTTCAGAGCAAAGGAAGTGAATTGTTCAGATGTCTGTTCAGTGAAAACTGGCTACACTTGATGAGACTCTGCTGATGGAAGAACAGTTGTGTCTGTTATTACTGGCTTGAAAAGGAAAGAAAAAGGAGAACGGCAGACCCATTAACCAAAAGTGGTGAAGCAAGGGCGAGTATAATATTCTTGTTCAGCAAATGTGTAAACTAAATGATGAAGAGATGCACTTCAAATATTTTTGCCTGTCTTCCTTGTGTTTTTTTTTGGCCCGTTACATCATATTCATCCCCTCCATCATCATTCTAGCACCCACTCAAATCCAGTCACATTGTGTAAAAAGGTGGAAATTCCTTTTCATATTTTGCTTTCTGGGGCGATGCAGAGAATTGTAGCCACAAGCTATAAACTCAGATCTTCCACAGCGTGCTTAATGAAAGTGGGTAGCCACCCCATGTCATTTGGAATAGATAGAGCTCCACTTCGCCACTTCATTTTCTTTGTTTTGGCATTGATGAATCGGTCACATTTTTCCGTGGTTTTTTTTTTTTTTTACATACTGCTTCATTTAATCAAGTGTTATTTGCAATTTCCTTCCCTGAATTTGTTGTCAAATTTGGCTTCGGAGAGTTGAATCACACCAGCCTCTCCTTGAAATTTGGTATTTTGGGTAGTCAGGAAAAATTCTGTTGCAGTGTGCAGCAAAAACCCAGTATGTCCAGTTCATGTGAGGTAATTTCTCCATGTTTAAACATCATTTTTGCCTTGTGGCTTCCTCATGTATAAATAAGGTTTTACAGGAAGCACAGGCCAGGGTCATGAGACAAGGGAGTGGTCTGTTGTGAAACTTGCAAAGAGGACAAGTGGGCAAGCCAGCCCACCTGAAAGACAGGGACAGTCTGCTAAGAATTAAACTACAAGTAGCAGGATTACATTTACACACAGTATAAATAATTCATTCATTACATTTATATAGCGCTTTTCTCAGTACTCAAAGCGCTATCCACACAGGGAGGAACCGGGAAGCAAACCCACAATCTTCCACAGTCTCCTTATTGCAAAGCAGCAGCACTACCACTGCACCACCTGTATATACAGTGCCTCCGGAAAGTATTCACAGCGCATCACTTTTTCCACATTTTGTTATGTTACAGCCTTATTCCAAAATTTATTAAATTCATTTTTTTCCTCAGAATTCTACACACAACACCCCATAATGACAATGTGAAAAAAGTTTACTTGAGGTTTTTGCAAATTTATTAAAAATAAAAAAACTGAGAAATCACATGTACATACAGTAAGTATTCACAGCCATTGCCATGAAGCTCAAAATTGAGCTCAGGTGCATCCTGTTTCCCCTGATCATCCTTGAGATGTTTCTGCAGCTTAATTGGAGTCCACCTGTGGTAAATTCAGTTGATTGGACATGATTTGGAAAGGCACACACCTGTCTATATAAGGTCCCACAGTTGACAGTTCATGTCAGAGCACAAACCAAGCATGAAGTCAAAGGAATTGTCTGTAGACCTCCGAGACAGGATTGTCTCGAGGTACAAATCTTGGGAAGGTTACAGAAAAATTTCTGCTGCTTTGAAGGTCCCAATGAACACAGTAGCCTCCATCATCCGTAAGTGGAAGAAGTTCGAAACCACAAGGACTCTTCCTATAGCACTGCTCAATGGGTACGTCACCAGTCAAAGCCTGATAAATCTGTGACACATACATTAATAATCTAAAAATGTCAGTGAATGGAGCCTCAAAGAACAGAATGCAGGATGCTGGATATCATTTTTGTGAACATTGCCTCACACACATACAGCTCTAGTGGCTCACAGGGAAAGTTTGGCTGAAGACGTTGAGGAACCAGGTTGCATAAATAGGTGAGATGTTACTAGCAGAAGGAATCTTCTATGGTTAAAAAGGAAGAAAACTGTTTAAAACAGACAAGAAGATATAGAAGAAAAATGTCCAGTCAAAATAGCAAAGGGCAAAATTGACAGACTGAAAGTACCAACATATCAAATTCAGGGATGACCTGTGCCTGCAGTGGCAGTACTCTTAAACAAACCTTCTTTTACACTTTCTGCTGGACCACCAAATATCACTTTTTATGAATGATTGCCTTAGTTTTCCACAGTCGTATGTGTTGCAGTTTTCCAGATACAGTTATGAATATAATGTTTTAAATAATATGAGGCATAGTTAATTAGAAGGTAAATATTGCCATAAAAACATCAGTTACATGGAATCTAAATTTAACAAATACTACATAATATTAACAGAAGCATGTTGTTAAATTACAGCCAGAGTTATTTCCATCGCTTAACTTTATTTTCCTTTGTATTGCCAGTTTTATTATTTTCATGTTTTGTACAAAATGTCAGTTGTGTTTATTTAATATTGAGAATTTATGTATTGTATGTTTAAGTGTATTTTTGTTCTTTATGTTTTATGGGTGGAACCCCAAGGAGAAGGGACCACCCTGATGTCACTGCTGAAGGAACGTCCATAGTCTATATATTAGAGGCTGGAGACTACTTACTTGAATTATTGCTGTACTGGTTTCTGATTTATTACTTCTGTTTCTGGCTTTTGATTGTTTGAAACTCATGTTTGGATTTGTTTGCTACAGGTTGCGTTTTTAGCAGTATCTATCCTCTTATTTTTCTCCTTTTGCCATTTTTGCTTTGTTTTGAATTAATAATAAACATTCATTCATTTATAAAGAGTTTGTTTTAGACTTATCTCTCAACAAGAGTTCTTTTCCCTTATGGTGCATTTTTGGTGTTTTTTTTTAATTTGGTACGGCTTGGGACATTTAAAGTATATTTTTAATATACTTTTAACCCCAGGGCCCCATTGTAGGCCTGTGCAGGCTAAAGCCTGTTTGTGGGGTTTTGGGGATAAATGTCTGGGGTTAGGCTACTTTGTGCAGGTTAGTGAAGGTCCTAATCTGCTTAGTGTAACTTTTAGGAGGCCTCTCGCCCTTTTCCCTAAGTCTGTTTCCTCTAATCACAAAATATGGAATATAATGATAATAGTATCAGTGATTATCACTTCTCAACAGCACACAAATAAGTATACTTATGCTTATACTTATATGCCATATGTTATTAAAACAGCTTCCATACAGTATGTATGCGGTAACATGCTGTTCTAATATTTTCCAGGTAAGGAAGGCAGAAGATTTGAGATAAGGTATGTATACTCACTAATCATGGCACTGGAGAATGATGATGTCTTGTGTGTTGATTAGCACACGTAGGTAAGAATTTCACTGTTCTCTGTACATGTAACACTACTGACCCTATCAACCAAAGAAAGAGTCTTTTGAACTCTTTAACACCTTTGCCACCATATTCAACACCTCACAGAAGATGATGTCACACTGTTAAACCTCCTTGGTTCACATGATAATAGTGGAGTCCCACTGCTATAAACAACAAGGACAAAATGGTGGCATCCACACTAACCAAAAAAAATATACATAAAAACAACATACTAATGTATAAAACCAATTTAATGGGACCACACACATCCAGAAGGTACACAGATGAGATTTATAATGTCACCTCCTGCTCTATATCATTTTCATGGACAACAGTAAAATGATAACATCCTTAAATATGTATGGGGAAGTGATTATAATATTTTCATTATTATTATAATTATTATTATTCAGTCCACACCATTTTTAATATAAGCAAAGGCAAGTTAATAGACTTTTTCAAGGCCACAAAGCAATTTTAAAGCTCGGACTAAGCTTGGAAACTTTGTGGTTATATATATAGTGAAAAGTCTGAAGAAGGGGCCTGAATTGCCTCGAAAGCTTGCATATTGTAATCTTTTTAGTTAGCCAATAAAAGGTGTAATTTTGCTTGACTTATCACTACATTCATAATGGCTAACATGGTACAACACCCTAGTACTATATTATATATATATATATATATATATATATATATATATATATATATATATATATATATATATATATATACAGGTACTCGTCGACATACGACCTATGCAAGTTACGACTGTTCGACTTTACGACGCGTTTGACTGTTTCCCCTGCCAGCTGTTGGCAGCGCCAGTTTCCCGCACTCTCAAGTCTCGCTACGCAGCAGTAAAAATATACGCAGCAGTGTTGCCCCACGTGTGTTTGTGTCTTGTTGTTTTGGCAATTTTCGATAATAATATAACCCTAACATATAACCCTATAATATTAACACTAATAGCAGCTTTCTACTCAAAACGGCAAACTTGAGAAGCTGCCAGCATCAAACCCAGAAGCTCTTGATTGGGCAGTTCTTAGGATTGCACTACGCAAGCAGTCGCATCAACTGCTTACCGCAACCTGCTTTCTTTTTTCTTCTTGAATAAAAGCGCACTTGTTCTGTTATACTTGTACTTGTGAAAGTGTTTATTTGATATTTGGACTTCAGGCTTCACACCAGTCATTCTCAGTCACACACACCACTCACATCCACATCCACAGTTATCCCAGTCTCGTTCGTGCACAAGTTTTATATACAATCATCACATTCAAATGTTAACAGTTCCCACACACAACTGCTGACTCCCAATCAAGAGCTTCTGGGTTCGATGCTAGCAGCTTCTCGAGTTTACCGCTTTGAGTAGAGAGCTGCTGTTATTGTTAATATTATACAATAAAAACATACATTTGATTTACGTCTGTAACAACCGCTGTAAATTTATAGTGCTTGTCAAAGTTAGCGTTCACACTCGCCCCGATATGACACTGCTCTTTTCAAATAAAGACGCGCTATAACAGAGGTGAACTCAGATCAGAGAAAACAGAAGCCCTCCCCGCAAGAAATGTCGACTCACAGTGTATGAATGGCGTATGGAAGAAGTGTGTTAAGCGTTATGTAAATACTTTTGCTGGATTTAACAGTGAACAAGAACTTGATGAGATTCGTGAAGAAATAGTGAAACTGTCAAAAGACCTTTCATTGGAATGTGAAATGGAAGATGTCGAGGAGTTGCTAGACCGGGAATCAGGTGAACTTATGAATGAAGAGCTGATAGAATTGGAAGAAGAAAGAGTGGCGGAAGAAGAAACAAGAGAATTGGAGTAAGACGAAGAGGAGGAGGTGCCACAAACAATGTTCACCACAAAGGGATTGTCAGAAGATTTATCTCTACTGAATAAACTCCTCGCTCATTTTGAAAAAATGGACCCAAATATTGAACGATTTGCGAGGATTAAACGGATGGCACGCAACACATTTCGTCCTTATTGCGAAATTTATGAAGAGAAAAAAAAACAAACAATTCAGACGAAGCTCACTATGTTTATGAAAAGAGCAACTCCTCCCATCACCCCGTCCGCAGCCTCGCCTGATCTGATGAAGGAGATATCGACAACCCGCAGCCAAGCACCAGTGGTGCCAGGAATTAAATGTACAGTACAGTATTTCTTGTTTTGTACGTTTTCCACATATTAAACAAATTGTACTGTAGTATGCTGTGTTTGTCTTAGAAAGTAAGAAAATGTTGATAAAATATTACTTTAAGATGATTACAATATTATTACCCAGTCTAATATTCTTACCTTAAATTAACATAGGCCGACTTACATCCAGATCAACTTACAACCAGTCAGTCGGAGCCAATCGCGGTCGTAAGTCGACAAGTACCTGTATATATATATATATATATATATATATATATATATATATATATATATATATATATAAAAACTAATGCTGATGTTCTCTTTCACCTGGCCGAGCCCAGCTTGGACAGTCAATTTGCCCACACCAATGTGAAAAAAGCTAAGGGGGGGGGATGTGAGGTTTCTGAACTCTTTTAGGACAACCCCCAACCCCCCTCCACTCCCCAACAGGATGAAACACCAAAACACAACTGCCGCGTCTGTGGAAGACTGCTTGTCCGTTGCTGAGGCATCCACAGGTTGGCAATGCAACAGCATAGCACTGCGGAAACAACTACGAGTCGATCGAGATCACACTATCCTGTCGCCGATGGGTGATGCAAGGAACATTATTAAGGCAGACAACAATATTACTTGGCCACAGACCTGGCCCCGACTTTGCCCGCTTGCTGTGTCTGTGTATAGGAAAGTGGTAGCTCCCACTGCAATAAATAACTCTGCTGTTCCTGTTTCAAATTGAATAAAGCTGGTTTTGCTAAAGTACTGAGAAACAGCCTAGTGTTTTGGAGTGCAAGACAGAGACTCACGTGTCACTATTATATATATATATATATATATATATATATATATATATATATATATATATATATGAGAGAGAGAGAGAGAGAGAGACCAGCTCCCCAAACCTGACACAGACAGACACTAGGCACAAGTCCAGCAACACACATGCTCTATTTTCAGTGAGAAACTCCTTTCCTTTCATTTCCCACCTGCACAGCATAGTACAACATGTACAAGAAAACATCTTGACACCGCACTTGTCTGCTCTCCTCTCATGTCCTTCCTCTCTCAGTCTGCCTCCATTCCTCCTGGCAAGCTTCTTTGTCTTCTTCCTCCTCCTCCCAACTCTGGCACCCTGAATGAAGGCAGGCTGCTTCTTTTATGCTGCAGCTGGCAGTACTCCAGGTAGCTCATTTGCGATGTCTGGTTTCACTCCCAGGTGTAGTGAGAGCCCAACAAAGTAGGGCTCTGCAGCTCACCCTGGCTGCTACCAAGGATCCCAACAGGGCTGTCCCAGGCTCCAACTTCCAAGGAGCCCTGTGGGGATCCAAGTTACCGCTGCATCTGGCTATCTGGGGGAGGCAGTGCACTGTGCTCATCAGCTCTCCAAGTCCTTAATAATAATAATTCTTTACATTTATATAGCGCTTTTCTCACTACTAAAAGTGCTCTCCATACAGGGAGGACCCAGGAAGCGAACCCACAAACTCCTTACTGCAAAGTAGCAACACTACCACTGCGCCACCTGTTACAACGGCATCCTGGCCGGGAAAGGGCCCTGGCCGTCCTTCACAATATATATACTTACAAAAGATTATAAAAGATTATTAACTAAAAATTCCAGATATCCCGGTAGACCTTTGTTCAAATTTCATAAAGACTACCTAAAAAATGAATAATATGGAGGTACTGTTAAAAGGTATAAACAATATAGTATAGCAGGTCAGCACAAATGTTGGTGAGGGAAGAAAATAATTGGCCATCCACAACACCAAACATAGAGATCTGCTTATGGTTTTTTAAACACAACTGCTCAGCGTCTATCTGGGTGACAAGAAAAACTCAGAAAGACTTTAAAAACACAGTTGTTAGTTTTTGTGCTTCTTGTCCCGAATATTACTCCCTGGACCATATAAAAGAGGTGAACACTCCATTAATTCCAGAGCCGATAAAAGATGTTTGGTTTTCAGGAAACAACCATGCCGGATTTTGAGAATAGTACAAAAAAAAGAAAAAACTCTCCTTTTTCCCTTCCTTTGGAATGGCAATACATATTTGGCACATCACACACACATTTGCCCTTTGACGTTTTAAAAAGAAGACTTCCACCCACTCACTATCTAAGTGGTAAGTTTTTGCAGGCTGACTTGGCCTCAGTTGATCACTCATTTTCATGCCCTATTTCTGTGTGCCCTCTTGAAAGGATCTTAATGGATATACTGGGGCTAGCTGAAAAATCTGCTACAGAAATGTGTTTTAGACTCAGCGTTGGTTAACCCTGTGGTTGCAGGTTTTCAAACTGTTAAGAACCTTACAAAGTGTACAGATGAAGGCAAAACTGACTTAAGTAAATATAAAAACAGGTCATGATGATGTTACCGTAAAGCAGAGTCACTGTTAGCTCAGTGCTGTAGCCTCTATTCTCTATGTATATAATTGATCCACGAAACCTAATTGTTAGCCATATTATCAATTCTGCAAAGGACACTAAACTGGGGAGACCGGAATGAACTAAAATCAGCAAAATCATTACAGATGAACATATGCAGAATTCAATGATGGAAATATGCAGTACATAGCAGATGAAGTTTAATGCAAAAAGATTTAAGGTTTTAAATGTAGGAAGTTAAAATAATGCATATAATGACACAACGGGAAGGTATTCAACTTGAAAGTATGCCTTATGGGAAGAACTTTGGGAGTCCTAGTCTGTAATGCCCCGCAAGTTGTAACTCCCACACAGACTATACCAAGGACATCTTGTAGTTATGACTGAACTTACTAATGAGTGAATGAGAGACACAGACAAGAGAAATGGTGTAAACAACTGTTTCTTATTGCAGCAAATGTTGCAATCAAAAGTACTAGAAGTGCACATTGCAAAATTCCAAAAAAAGCCACAAACATGATACTAATGCAAAATGTAAAAAGAATAATAATTAACTAGTGTCACAGACAAAGGTATGGGAGGCAGGCAATGGACTTGGCTTAACGTGGTAAGCTGGAACAGGGGCTAATGGGATGCACTAATGCCTTTTCTCTCTCCCCACCAGACCTTCTGAACAGAAGCCTGCCTAACTCCACCTTCACTTCCAGAACCTTCCCTAACAGTGACCTCACTTCTGGTTCCAGCCCCTTGGACACACCCCCTCCTCCTCAGCAGCTATAAAGGCAGCCACTTTCTCCCATTCACCAGTCTCATTTTGGACCCAGGCAGAAGAGACTATGCAGCTTCAATGAGCATTTGTTGACTACATTGTAGATTTTTTGGGTGGAACCCCAAACCATTTTCGCATCTTTCTTGATCATTTAAACTGGATACATATTTACATGGTGGGAGGCACGGTGGCGCAGTGGGTAGCGCTGCTGCCTCGCAGTTGGGAGACCTGGGTACCTGGGTTCGCTTCCCGGGTCCTCCCTGCATGGAGTTTGCATGTTCTCCCCGTGTCTGCGTGGGTTTCCTCCGGGTACTCTGGTTTCCTCCCACAGTCCAAAGACATGCAGGTTAGGTGGATTGGTTATTCTAAATTGGCCCTAGTGTGTGTGTGTGTTTGTGTGTGTCTTGCGGTGGGTTGGCACCCTGCCCGGGATTGGTTCCTGCCTTGTGCCCTGTGTTGGCTGGGATTGGCTCCAGCAGACCCCCGTGACCCTGTGTTCGGATTCAGCGGGTTGGAAAATGGATGGGTGGATGGATATTTACATGCACAGCAAGCTATGCAGTAATAAATAAATAAAATAGAGAATTTTTCCAAATAATAAATAATCACTGGGAAGATATCTCATAAAATATTCAGCTCACTGACTTATCCCTACACCTCCATCTACTCTTATAAATCCAAATGACACTCTATCATGCCAGCTTCACAGTTTTAAATATTTGTGGGGTTTACCTGACCAGTTAGAACTGTTGTTCATGTGAGTCAGCCAATCCTGCCACACGCCATGACTTTTGTCACATGATGTGAGCCTTTCAAGCTGTAAAACCTTTATCTATCACCAGCTTGCAAATATCGCTCCCATTATCTGCAGACTTCCTGAAATTATCTTGGGTCCTCTTCTCAACTGGCCAACACCCTTCCGGATTGTGTTAAATAGTCAGCACAAAGAAAAACCTACCAACCAGCAAGACATCACATAGCTGACTTGTCACTCTCTAAATTCAAACAGTATAACAAAGCTAAAACAATGTTGCTTTAAAAAGCAGTGTCTGTGAAGTACAGAGGAGTCAAGAGAGTTTTTTAGTTTATATACAGTAATGTACTTGTGAAGCCTCCATCTGAAGCACTGTGTGGTAGGGAAATCTAGAGTATGGCTTATGACTGATTCTGGGATTTATAGAATATGAGCCATGAGGAAAAAATAAATTTGTTTAATTATGTGGGGCTTTAATGAGATAAATGTCAAGATTATTATAAAAGGAGCTCTTGGGTTAGAAAACATGAATGTCATGCATTTTAGGTAAACACCAAGAAGTATAGATGAGACAGTTTTGAAAGTAGGCCGAGTGATGGACTAATACCTAGTCTGTGGTGGTTTCTAAATTGTGTCATCTACTCTCAGTATCAGCTCCAACCCAACCCCATGGTCTGAAATTAGATTAAAGGATATCTTGGGCATTGTTTAAAGTTGAAGCTACTTGTTCACAATTATGGTGGATATTAACTTATATTAATAAAATAATTGTTTAAATGCTTGGACTCATACCTCTTTAAGCTCCTTTTAGATCACAAAGAATGGACATGATATTTGCAAACATTTATAAAAATAAAAATGCCTCACTTTAGAACACGATTTTATGCAGCAAATGAATATGCATATGAAAGTGTTTACTACATCAGATGTTTTGACATTTAATTGTGATACAATCTTAGCCCATGGGCGGCATGGTGGTGCAGTGGTAGCGCTGCTGTCTTGCAGTAAGGAGACCTGGGTTCGCTTCCCTGGTCCTCCCTGCGGGGAGTTTGCATGTTCTCCCCGTTTCTGCGTGGGTTTCCTCCCACAGTCCAAAGACATGCAGGTTAGGTGCATTGGCGATCCTACATTGTGCTTGGTGTGTGGGTGTGTGTGCCCTGTGGTGGGCTGGAGTTTTGGGGTTTGTTCCTGCCTTGCGCCCTGTGACAGCTGGGATTGGCTCCAGCAGACCCCCATGACCCTGTAGTTAGGATATAGCGGGTTGGATAATGGATGGATGGACAATCTTAGATCACAGTCAAATTATTTTGACTTTTTTGACATTGATCAGTAAAAAGGAAAAAAAAAAACTTCTTAATGTCAAAATGAAAACAGAAGTCTGCAAAGTTTTCTAAACAAATTACAAATATAAAATCCAAAATAACTCATCACCTAAATATTCACCCAATTCCAGTCAGTAATTAGCAGATAAAACTTAGTCAGCCATGACAGCCTTATGTCTGTGTGCACAGGTCTCTATCTAGTATCTGGACACTGCAATTTTTACCAGGTTTTCTCTGCTGAACTGCTCAAGCTCTGTCAGGTTGCATGGACATCGAGAGTTAACAGCTTTTTTTTTTTTTTTTTTTACAAGTCCAGCCACAAGTTTTCAATTGGATTGACTTTGATTTTGCCACTCCAGGACATTAACATTGTTGTTTTTAAGCCATTCTTGTGTAGTTTTAGTGTTAAGTTGTCTTGCTGAAAATCAAATGTTCTCTGGAGGGACAGGTCTCTTGCAGGCTGAATCAGGTTTTCCACCCTGTATTTTTCTGCATTTGTTTTACCTTCTACCAGGACAGAGAAGCATTGCCACGGCATGATATTGCCATCAACATGCTTCAAGGTAGGGGTGGTGTGTTACTAATAATGCACAGTGCTCATTTACAGCATTCAGTTTGATTGCCAAAAAGCTTAATTTTGCTCTGATCATACCACTAAACATTCATCTAACTGACTGAAGAGTCTCTTCAGATGTCATTTTTAACAGTGGCTTTTTCTTTGGCAGTCTCCCATTAAGCTATGACTGGTGAAGGCCCCGGGCAACAGTTACTTTTCATCTCTCCAATCTCCTCCACTGTAGCTTGCAGCTCCTTAAGGTCTCCCGGTGGCCTTCTTTGGTAGTCTTCCAGGCAGATCTACATCTGTACCATACTCTTTCCATGTCTTAATGACTGATTTAACTGTATTGCAAGGGATATTCGGTGACTTGAATACTTTTTTGCTCTGAGGCTAGGGATCTGCACTGGCAATCAGAAGGTTGCCGGTTCGAATCCCATAAATGCCAATAGGGACTCTGCTCTGTTGGGCCCTTGAGCAAGGCCCTTAACCTGCAATTGCTGAGCGCTTTGACTAGTGAGAAAAGCGCTATGTAAATGCAAACAATTATTATTATTTTTTTGTTTCCATCCCCTAACTGGTTCTTTTCAATTACCTTTTCCAAGAGCTGCTTTAGTGTTCTTTTGTCTTTATTGTGTAAACTGACTTACCACAAGCTTGAACTTTCAGATAAGATGAATTTATACTACAATCAATTTGAAACCCCTCATTTTAAGCAGGTGATCTGTAATGAAGTAATTATGGGACTTCTTAGACCAATTACAGGACTTCTAAGACCAAAACAACACACAATCTACAATGGGGTGTACCCCAAGAAACTCTGAGCACTGCTAAGCAATGAAACACAGTTGACTTTGTCCCTAGTCAAGCCACACAGTAACACTTGTGCGGAAATTCAAAAGTGCTGTGCGAAACCATTAAAACTGCATAGGACTTGTGCATTAATGGAGTGTCACTGCTTGCAGCTTCACTCTCACAAAGTGCTCTTATTGCAATATAGGTTCAGTAAAGTGCTCCATTTATGTTAGTAAAACCGGACACTGCTTTCAAATTGCCTTTTAACGTTGGAAATCTATTTAATGTTGGCAAAAAATGTTATGCTTTATGTATGTACACCCACACCATATGAAAACTGAATGTAGTGCCTCATCGTTCAGCTAATGATGTCCACCTCAGCAGGCATGATATAGTGAAAGTCGTCAGAATTATTTCTGACCTGTCGGCCAGTTCAATGAAAAGTGACAACAGGGAGCTGATATAACCAGATGAAAAAACAAAAAAGCTCTTCAGTGAAAATACGCAGCATTGGCCCTCTTAAAAGGGAACCAAAATGCAGTCTGTGCATCATACACTGCCTGGCCAAAAAAAAGTCGCCACCTGGATTTAACTAAGCAAATAGGTACGAGCCTCCTATTGGATAATTACTGCATGGGCGATTATCTTTCAGCTGGCAACAAGTTATTTAACCCCAACTGGTGCAATGAGTTGCTTCTCATTTCTTAAACAACCATGTCGAAAGACACATCTCGTGGTCGTGGAAAAGATGTTAGTCTGTTTGAGAAGGGTCAAATCATTAGCATGCATCAAGCAGAGAAAACATCTAAGGAGATTGCAGAAACTACTAAAATTGGGTTAAGAACTGTCCAACGCATTATTAAAAACTGGAAGGATAGTGGGGACCCTTCGTCTTTGAAGAAGAAATGTGGCCGGAAAAAAATCCTGAATGATCATGATCAGCGATCACTTAAACGTTTGGTGAAATCAAATCGAAGAAAAACAACAGTAGAACTCAGGTCTATGTTTAATAGTGAAAGTAAGAGCATTTCCACACGCACAATGCGAAGGGAACTCAAGGGATTGGGACTGAACAGCTGTGTAGCTGTAAGAAAACCACTAATCAGTGAGGCAAACCGGAAAAAAAGGCTTCAATTTGCTAGGGAGCATAAAGATTGGACTCTGGAGCAATGGAAGAAGGTCATGTAGTCTGATGAGTCCAGATTTACCCTGTTCCAGAGTTGAGAATCTTTGGGATGTGCTGGAGAAGGCTTTGCACAGCGGTCAGACTCTACCATCATCAATGCAAGATCTTGGTGAAAAATTAATGCAGCACTGGATGGAACTAAATCTTGTGACATTGCAGAAGCTTATTGAAACAATGCCACAGCGAATGCATGCCGTAATCAAAGCTAAAGGCGGTCCAATGAAATATTAGAGTGTGTGACCTTTTTTTTGGTGGCGACTTTTTTTTTTTGGCTAGGCAGTGTATTTCAATATGTTTGTAATGTTTGTACATTAAAATAACCACTCCATGATATGAATTATTAAATGTGTGAGTCATCATTTTGCTGGTTTGGCTGCATTTCCTTTATTGATCAAGGCTGTCTCCATGATATCTCATTAAGTATAAGCAAAAATCCCAAAATCCAAAGATATCTGAAATACTTCTGGTTCCATTTCAGATTAGGGATACTCAGACTTTACTGAGATACCTAGATGGCCAAAGTAAACAAATACTCATATTTTGGGGATTTACAAACCACAACTTAGTGATTACTTTGCAAACACTGCACTACTTAAATATGAATTGATGAGCTATGCTTGGCAGAATGGCCAGGTCTCATCAAAAGATTTGTTTTATACAGTGGAACCTCGGGTCACGACCGTAATTCTTTCCAAAACTCTGGTCGTAACCCGATTTGGTCATGACCCAAAGTAATTTCCCCCTTAGGATTGTATGTAAATACAATTAATCCATTCCAGACTGTATGAACTGTTTGTAAATACAGTAATCCCTCCTCCATCGCGGGGGTTGCATTCCAGAGCCACCCGTGAAATAAGAAAATCCGCGAAGTAGAAACCATATGTTTATATGGTTATTTTTATATTGTCATGCTTGGGTCACAGATTTGCGCAGAAACACAGGAGGTTGTAGAGAGACAGGAACGTTATTCAAACACTGCAAACAAACATTTGTCTCTTTTTCAAAAGTTTAAACTGTGCTCCATGACAAAACAGAGATGACAGTTCAGTCTCACAATTAAAAGAATGCAAACATATCTTCCTCTTCAAAGGAGCAAACAAATCAATAGGGCTGTTTGCTTTTAAGTATGCGAAGCACCGCGGCACAAAGCTGTTGAAGGCGGCAGCTCACACCCCCCTCCGTCAGGAGCAGAGAGAGAGAGAGAGAGAGAGAGACAGATAAAAAAATCAATACATGCCCTTCGTGCTTTTAAGTATGCGAAGAACCGTGCAGCATGTCATTTCACGAAGCAGCTGCACAGAAGGTAGCCAACGTGAAGATAATCTTTCAGCATTTTTAGACGAGCGTCCGTATAGTCTAGGTGTGCGAACAGCCCCCCTGCTCAATCCCCCTACGTCAGGATCAGAAAAAGTCAGTGCAAGAGAGAGAGTGAGAGAGAAAAGTAAGCTGGGTAGCTTCTCAGCCATCTGCCAATAGCGTCCCTTTTATGAAATCAACTGGGCAAACCAACTGAGGAAGCATGTACCAGAAATTAAAAGACCCACTGTCCGCAGAAATCCGCGAACCAGCAAAAAATCTGCGATATATATTTAAATATGCTTACATATAAAATCCGCAATAGAGTGAAGCCGCGAAAGGCGAAGCGCGATATAGCGAGGGATCACTGTATCTATTTTTTTAAAATATTTTTAAGCACAAATATAGTTAATCATACCATAGAATGCACAGCGTAATAGTAAACTAAATGTAAAAACATTGAATAACACTGAGAAAATCTTGAACAACAGAGAAAACTAACATTGCAAGAGCTACGAACCACTCGCTAAAAACACTTTTTTTTTTTTAATGAGTTTTAAGCGCAGGGGAAAAAAATTAACATTTCAAAAATCCGCAATTTAATAAACAACCAAGAATAGTAACATTACAACAATGCACACTACGAACTGATCGCTGTAAACAGAAGTGAAGTGGAGGTTAAAATCCAATTGAATAAAGTCTTCATTAAATACAACGAGGTTAAAACAATGCTCAAATCAGTCTCTTTAAAAACAAGCCCGGTGCATTCTTTAACTGCCTTCTCGGCCTTATGTGGCCAGCCCTCTCTCTCTCTCTCGTGCACGCGTGTGTGTGTGTGTGTGTGTCTGTCTGTCTCTCTCTCTCTCTCTATCATCGGCGCGCACAAACTGAAAGGGAAACTGGCTTGTTCGTATACCGAGTGTGTGGTCGTGAACAGATGCAAAAGTTTGGCGAACTTTTTGGTCGTAACCCGATTTGTACGCGTTCAAAGACATTCATGAACTAAGGTTCCACTGTATTTGTGTTCATTCTAATCAGTTCTTTAACTAGACTCTTATTTTATTTAAACATGGAGTTATTTCATAATTTATTTATTATATAAATTGAGGAATATTGTACAGGATATGCTCACTTTATATGCAAATTTAACAAGTAATTTTGTTTTTATTACATGAGGATAAATAAGTTTTTAGATGTTGACGATAAACTTCATTTTGAAATATTATGGTTTGGTTACTAATAACCAGAACAACAGAAACAATAATGCGTCTTCTTCACTTTAGTGTTCACTAACAGCATTTTTTCACTTTATAATAAATAAGAATAAAGGAGTAAACAGTAAAAAATACAACAATAACAAAAAATATATTAAAAAAAAGTATTAAAAAAGCACAAATCATATTATTAATCTGTAAAGAGTATAAAAAGGCTATGTAATTGAACTAGGATTTAAATGAAAAGCAAGAGTGACACAGTGTTTATGAAAAGGTCCCCCCTCAGGTCCAAGTTTTAAAAACATTCTCTTAGAGGGCATCAACACATATTGGTATGTGCAGAGCAGAGAACACAATGCTTTAAAGTTATTTTCATATAAATATTCCAAAGTAAAACAGACTGAAAAATGCAGCTCCCTTGACTTCATAGTTATGTAGAGAGCTCCACAAACCTTTGAGAATTTAACAAGAACCTTATAACCAATGTTTTCCAAATTGAAAAAGGTGGTTGAATGGAATTTACATCAAATACAGTCTCTCCTCCTCTTATACTGAGACGATCAAGTTGAAAATTATTGTCACATGTACAAAAAATCAATACTTAAAATACTTTGACTTGGGTTTGTGTGCTGTTGTGTGGGTTGCAATCAAGCAGCCTTTTCAATAAAGCATGGCATCTTTAGGAAAGGACAGAATATTTTCATCAGCCTTATACTGTGTTGCACAATCATTCTGAACAAAGTACACCTTCTTGCCAGGGAAAGCTCACAGTGGAAAGTGATTATTAGTTAAAGAAAGATCTACTCTGTACCATTAGCCTCATTTTCCATAAATTCTAATCATCTCTTCCCAAGGTAAACTGTTAGTACAATACAGTAAATGCAGTAAGAGTTTTTAAATTCTTTAGATACAGTATCAAATAAATCAATTAATAACTGGCAAATCTCATGAAAGATATACAGTGCCATTAGAAAGTATTTAGACTCCTGCACTTTTACACATTTGGTTATTTGCAGACTTATGCTAAAAATGTTTACATTTATTTTTCCGTCATCAAGCATCTCCCAATAACCCAGATGACAAAGTAAAAACAAGATTTTAGAAAATTCTACAAATTTATTAAAAATAAATAAATAAATATCTCATTGACACAAGTATTCAGACCCTTTGCTATGACTCTTGAAATCTGGCTCAGGGCACCCGTTCTGTTGCTCAACATCAAGATGCTTCTACACCTCATTAGGGGGTCCAGCTGTGGTCAATTAAATTAACTGGACATGATTAGGAAAGGCACACCCCGATCTATAGGAGGTCCAACAGATGTATGAATGTATTTTTTTTATTTATCATGGTGTTGTTGATTAATTATTATTCAACTTTGTATTATGTTAAATGTTTATTTATGTCTTATTGTTCCTTGTCTGCCTTGGTTTATGTATGTGAACCCTAAAGAGGCAGGGCCACCAAATTGTGCAGCAGTGGCCCCAGCAGTATTTAGGTTGAAGCTGAAGACGGCTTAACAGCTTCAGCATTAGGTTTATGATCTATGCTACCTATCTGTGATCTTTGTTTTATATGATGCTGGATTTATTGGCTTTGACACTGATACTTTGGAATTAAGTTACTGTCAATGGTTCTGTCTTTGGACTTAGTTGCTTCAGCCTGTTTGGTTTTACTAAGTTTCTTTGCGTCTGCCTCTGCTTTTCGTGAAATTCTTTTGAATCCTTTCAATAGTTAAATATTAAAAGAGCTTTGTTCTGCTTTGGGATTAGAGGTTTTCAATGGTTTTCCTCTTCACCTTTTGTGGACATTTTCTGGATAAAAGCCTTTGCCTTATGTTCAGACCTTATCAGGTCTAAAGCCTATTGAATTTGGGACTTGGCTACCGGTGGACAGTCTGGCTATGGGATTTTCAGGCTTGCACCTCCTTTTTTGTGCTGTATAGTGGAAGAATTCACTACATATTAGAATGCATGTTTCTTTGAGCTCCCTTCAGATAACTTCCTATTTGCTGAATTTCATTATATATTTAAGTTTAAAAGTTATGTTGAGCACTGTCATTAAGTGTTCTTAATCAGCTTTCCAGTACACCTATGACACGAAAATTGTACTAACCAAAAAAAAAAAAATCATGAACATTTAAAGCAAATTGAACCTATGCTATTCACATATAAGCTTATTAATTTAAATTTTCTATTACATTATTTTTCTATTTAGAATGGTGGGCTTGTGTCAGAATCAGTACTCCTAGATCAGTGGCTCTTAAAAGTGAGAATCAAGGGAAAGCATTTTGAAAATGGGCGAATGACAGATGGACGTTCCCTTACTCAACACAACCTGAAATTAAATAGTTATTTTGAATGGCCATCGGCAATCACTTTGCCAAGGTAACAGCTACACGTGTGCGGACAACCACATTGAGCACACCGAGGAGGAGGTTTTGACCTAAACTTGACATCCCTAGGATCATCTCATTAGAGGTATAGCAGTGGATAATGAATGCTCCACATCTGAAAATCCTACAAGATGTGGATTGTATAGTCTGACTTTTGCTTAGATTCTCATTTTAATAAAGTCAATCAAGTCCATTCTTTGCCTAGTTTCCAACCTGCATACAGGAGTTTTATCATTATTATTTTCATTTTGATAGCTAAAAATGTCAGAGGACATTCCTGCCTAGATAGTGTCACACACATGCACATGGGAGGTAGCTAAAGGGCTTGAGTAAGAGCTATTCCGAGCCAGACCAGGATGTGGCAGAGTGCACTGATTCTTTTTCTCACTTTCCTGCAGACCATCCATAGGAGATTACACCTGGCCCTGTTGACGTCACTTCCGGGTCCGAGCCAATGGAGGAAGAACTTGTCGGCTCCGGCCCCTCTGATGTCATGTCCGGGCCTATGGCTGAAGACCCTTATGAGCCCGACCCCTCTGACCTCACTTCCTGTCTTCTCCTTTAGAAGCCTGCACCTTTTCCTTATTCCCTCAGTTCTGTTTTGGATTCTGATTTGTGCACACCAGTGCTATCTTTAGTTTGCAATTTTGCAGCCGGGAAACCAATTATACGGGTGGCTGCTCCAAACCGTTTTATGACTTGTGGTCAAGTTTGCAACAATGGATATATTTTGTTTTTAATTTGTTCTGCATCCACTGAGGTCAGACTATCAGTAAATTATTATCAAATTAAATACTCCTACAACCCTTACCAGGAAATAGAAAATCAACAGATGATAAAAGAATTGATAGATTTATTTATTTATTTTTTTATTTTAGATAAATACATACAGTACAGTATATAGCCTATCACATAATGTAGAAATGGTGAATGGGAACTCAGGAAATGTGCACAGCACAACAAAGGTTGCAAAGAGTTGCAATTTATCAGCAATAGAAAAAGAAAATCAAATACTTTTTCATGTCATTCCCCCATGTTATTTTGTGGTTTCAGAGAGCCGCAAGATTGGCACTTTATAGCATGCATTGTGTTATAAATGTATTCAACTGTAATTTAGAATTCTGTTAGTTCAGAACAAGAGGAGCTAAGGTTTCTCAATGCCTCATCATTAGCATTGGGATTTTATACTGACAAGCGACAAGAGATGAGATGATGTAACCTGAGGATAACCAAAAGACCAATGACAGGACAACCTGATCATCCTTTAGAGGATTCACTTCTAAAATTACCTTTTGTTAAGTTTTTTTTTCCCCTCAAATGCCTGAAGATTGTACTATACTACCCGGAGACTGTACAGACATATCCAGCATAAATAATTTTAAATCGAAGAAAGTTCAAGCACCTGCTGCTATTGAAAAGAATAGTTTAACTAAATTTGATATATAGGTATAAAATGAAGAATAACACTCTGAGATTTTCTTACACTTACTGGCATAATATCAATAAGGAAAGTCCTATAATTAAACCTGCATTTTCCGCTCTTGCTAGAGAATAACTAAATCTTTGAATTTTTAAAAGAAAGAGTGTAAGTAGAGAAGAGTGTAAGTATAAGAATTCCTCCCAATGTGTATCCTACATCACAGCCAACAAACTGGGTACCAAAAGTAAATCTGTGAAAATACGTCTTGCAAAAATAGTTGTTCATGTATGCAGGGTACTTTTCAAGACATTCAAGAGTACAAATGAAAATGTTTCTAGAGTCTAGCACAAATATTTCAGTCAATCTAATCACCCATCTGTTTTCAAATACACTTAATCCAATTTGGGATCTTGGATTTCCTAAAAGAATCGTCACAAGATATTTACCAAATTGGAGGGGGCACAAGTCCATTAAAGAACAGGTATGTTAATTTCCTATGTACTTGGTATATATTGGGGTATCTGGTGCACTGCCAAGCTCAGAGGGCTAATACTGTAAAGAGAGAGCTGTTTTTACAGAGTGATGCTATTGAGTTATGGACTGCACAAGACACAAAGGTCTACTGAGGGAAAAAAGAGCCTGCTCTGCCCTTTCTTATATAATCATTCTGTGTTCTGAGACCAGTCCCATCTGTCATTGAGATGAACTCTCAAATAGTTGTAAGTGTGCACCACCTCTACATGCACTTTTTGAACAGTGACCATGTGTAGAGGCTCTTTGGTGCAGCAAAAGTCAATAACCAGTTCCTTGGCTTTGCTGATGTTTAGCTGCAGACAACTCTTACTGCACTAAACAACAAAGTTCTCCACCTGACTCCTATACTCTATCTCTTACCTTTTTATTAATACACCCCATACATGCAGAATTATTGGACAATTTCTTGAAGTGGCATGATGTGGTGTTATATTCATAGCTGGAGGTGTACATAGTGAAGAGAAAAGGAGACAGGACTGTTCCTTGTGGTGCTCCAGTTTAAGGCAGGTGTATCTAAAAATATCTATTACTCCTTTCATCTATCTATCGATTACTCCTTTTCCCAAAGACTTTTACAGGAGAGAAAGAAGACAGTTAAAAACAGTTTCAAACCTTGGAGAACACCTTCTGTCACTCAGGTAACTCAGTCCATGCCACTTCAACAGAAATTAAATTCCTTACATGCTCTGCACTGAGTCAATAGAACCATTTATATTCTGCTTATTTGGAGTGTATAGAGGAGAGTGGATGCATTGCATTTAAGTTCATAATTGCACAATAATTATTAAAAAGAAGATAATATAAAAGACCCCTTTCCAGGTAGGCTGGGCGTGCAGTAGGTGTCAAAAAAAGGGGTAAATACAATACAATATAATACACAGAACAGGACACAAGTAATCCTCAATACAATATAATATTGCAATAGAAATATTGACATATCAAGTAATGCACATTGTTCTGGTCATTGGAAGACTTAAATGATTACACTCACTTGGTTCTGATGGACAGTGTGTGTTGTAGTTGTTAGCGCTGCTGCCACACAGTTTCAGGAGACTTGTTTGAGTTCTACATTGTCACCATCACACAACTCTCCATGTGTGGAGTCTGCATATTCTTCTGTGTCAATTATAGCGTTTATCCAGCAGTCTATAATGAATATATCAGGTGAACTGCAGGAGACAACCAAGACTTAGACACGAGTCTACTGCAGGGCACATTCCCACAATCACGCTTTGGCATGGATGATGTGGGTGCGCAAGTCGGAGAGAGAATGGGTTAAAATTCAATGGACCAAAAATTTTAACTGACTTTACATGCAGAGGAGCCAAGATTAGTGGATCGTGGTTTCTTAAACACAACATGATCACAAGTATATTGAGAGTACATAACTACTCAAAATAATATGCGGAATGGAATGGCCTATCCAGTACTTCCATGTATTTTCAAATTAGCAATACTGCAGGAGACCACTCAATGGAAGGTATTACAATACAATACAACTGATTGTGGTGTAAATTAATATTGAATTACATACACAAACGTATATAATATGTATCATTCACACAAATAATTGTAGAGTAAAATGAACAGAATATGGAACCAAGTGAACAACTTAAATAATATTGGCTCAAAGGAAGTAAACAAGCTGCACAGACAGACAGATTGGTATGGAGTGGCTTAATGTCTCTGCCCATGTCGACCATTACAAAATGATAGGTCAATTTTTTCAGAAGTTATTGTTGTACATGACTTTGCACCCACACATGCAGTCAGCATGCTAAAATGAGCTGTTATTGATGTTTTGAACATCACCGAATCAGAATCTAAACCAAACTCAATAGCACAATTTTGATTCACAACCAAACTTCTACAGTATTTACACAGGAATAAAAACAGCCAGTGGTTGTCCGATGGTCAGAAAATCATCATTGATAAAAAGGGCCGACATAGATGGACATAACTTGAACTGAGCAGCACAATGCCTAAAATCATCTAGACTTTGTCTGGTGTACAAGACCTATGCTGAAAGATATATACTGTATATATATATATATATATATATATATATATATATATATATATATATATATATATATATATATATATATATACTGTATATATATATAAGATTGCATATGTACATGAGTCAATTTCACCTCAGGGACCAATAAACTTTATATATTCTAACTTGCTGTCTATCAGTCATATAAGTGGTATGGGAACTGACAATCCAAATGTGTGGTTGCACTTGGCTAAGGAACTCAAACATTAGAAACTGGAGGACTAGAAAAGCACAACTTTATCAGATGAATCTCTGTTTCTACTGATTTACAAACTCCAGTGTGTTCTTGCTCCTACTCTGTTCAATGCTTGCATGGACTGGGTGTTGGGCAAGGTCGTGGGTTCCAGCGGCTCTGGGGCATCTGTTGGTGAAGAGAGATTCACTGATCTTGACTTTGCTGACGATACTGTGATCTTCGCGGAGTCAATGGAGGCTCTGATCGGGGTGCTCGAGAGACTGAGCGAGGAGTCTGAGTGTCTGGGCTTGCGAATGTCCTCGATAAAAATCAAGATCCAGGCCTTTAATGACCTCTTGGGCACAGCCATCAGCAGTGTGTCTGTCTGCGGAGAGAGTGTTGACCTTGTTGAGAGGTTTGCTTACCTTGGCAGTGACATTCATGACTTTTTCTATGAAGCCAGTGGACGGATTGGGAGAGCATGGGGGGTCATGAGGTTGCTGGAAAAGGGTGTGTGGCGCTCCCGATATCAATGCAAAAGGACAAATGTCCAAATCTTTAGAGTCCTGGTGCTTCCTGTCTTGCTATATGGTTGCAAGATGAAGACTGGACTCCTTCAGTACTTTGTCTCTCCAGAAAATCCTTGGGTACTGTTGGTTTGACTTGAAGCACATTACCTGCATTGTGAGGCAGCGTCAGTTACGGCACTACGGCCATGTGGTGCGTTTCCCCAAGGGTGATCCAGCTCGTAGGATCCTCATTGTTGGGGACCCGAGTGGCTGGACCAGGCCAAGGGATCGCCCACAAAACACCTGGCTGCAGCATATAGAGGGTCATTTCCGGAGGGTGCGACTGGACCGCGTGTCTGCCTGGGGGCTTGCCACCCGGAATCCCCAGCTGTTTCGTCATGAGGTGGGAACGGCAACGCACTGCACCAATGCATGCTCCCCAACATGACTTGACATTTAGCACTGAAGGCAGGAAGCATTTCTATACTTAAAGAGTTGTGAGAATCTGGAACAAACCACCGGGAAATGTGGTTGAAGCAGAAAGCTTGACAACATTCAAGAAGTAACCGGATGAGATACTAAGACAGGTTATCTATTAGTTAACCGCCTTGATGGACTGAATTTTCCCCTTTCATTTGTCAAGATTCTATTGTTCTTATGCATTATGGTCTTATGTTCTTGTATTATCCCATGTGCTTTGCAAAATATGTTTTAGAATCCCACAACTACCCAGGCAACCAAGTAAAACAATGCACAGTACTTCCCTTCAGTAATCCTTGATGTGAATTTGGCTTTCTATGGTTTCTCTTCTGCCCCCATTATGTGTTTTCTTACAGTGCATGGCTACTGGTGTATCTGTATATTGATCCAGCTGCAGCTTTAAAGAAAGGAAATGGAAATGCATGAACAAGAGTAAATAATATCTATACTTCAAAATGAATGCAGCTGATAAGCAGTCTTTTTTCTAAAAGTTGCATTATACCAATAGAATATACCATGGTGTAAATATCTTTTCTTATATTTTCAAGTGACAAATTATTAAGTTGAATTTCTTTTTAGAGGTGTAAAACAAGTCTAACGACACAAGAAATACAAACCTCTGAAGTGTACAGTTTTGAGTGAGCATGGCATTTTTCTGTGATAAAGGGATTGATTATAGTTGAAAAAACAATATTTTAAAGAAAAGGCCAAGAAAGATTAATTAATTTTAACCTGCTACAACCAAGAAGGGTTTTGAATATACTGTAAAATTCACCTTATCTCATCAATTGAACTGACAGAGACTCAGACAGACCAGCACTGAGGGACTGTGTCCAATTATAACATGGCATCACATAGCTTAGAATAATGAACCAGCACATCAACTTGGATTTCTTTTTTTTTTTTTTAATTTTATCCCGTGGTATTCATTTTTCCCACCCTGCTTTCACCATCCAAAAGGCATCCATCTGCCTCCCTCCCATCATTTAGCAACTGTAATATGCCAGATTTGTGCTGAGTGGTTATCCCATACACCAAATGTATTATTTTATTGGCAGCGTGAATATCACTAGCACAGCATGCCAATTAATTTTCCAAACTGATGGTCGTGTTTTTAGAAAAATAAAAAAGGAATACAGGGAACATGACAGATTTGCAGAAAAAATGTTATGTTCGACAATTTATAGAAATATACAGAATGCTAGCTTTGCTAAGAAAATGAATCAAACTGGACTATGCTGATCACACAGTCTTGGGCTGCATGTAAAGTTGGATGTGATTATCCTGGGGTATAATTCTCCAAAATAATCTTACTAGGCACTAAAATTGATGCAAAACATAATACTAATAATAATGTAGAATGCATTTCAACTTTCACAGCAAATGTAATGGCTGACTGTAAAGTCATTTTCAAGCACTTCAAACATTGAAGAGTGCCAGTACTGCACTAACAGTGCAAAATAAAATATTTTATCAATATTTTGTTAACAAGGACACTAGTTATTATGGAAACAATTGTAGTGCCAGTGACAGAGGACTGGCAGGACACAGGGCAGGGAAAAAGTGTTAAGAAGAGGTCATAGTAAAGAGGAGTTTGAAACTAGAAAGGCAATGACTATGTGTCTAAACCTAATACGAAAACCAAACATGAAGCCAACCTAGCCAAAAAAATTCCAAGGACCTAAATAACATTTAGTACAATATTTTATATTAAATCCACAAGATTACACAAGGTTCGACAAATGCCACTGGCTTAAGTAATATTGCAATGATGACATCACACAGTTCCAGGGATGTGTCCCTAGCAACAGATGCCCAGATCTTAGTGACACTAACAGTAAATGTTGGTGCCTGTTAAAAACAAAATGGCATTGCAGGAAACAAAAAAGGTTAACAATAAAAATTAACTCCCACTTCACAAACAAAGCTAAAGCAAAAAATTAAAATTAAAACATAAAAACAGCATGATTAAAACTTTGGATAATAACTCAAATAAAGTTATAAAGCTTACACAAGGTATAAGAATCATAACAACAGTGCTTTAGGAAAAATATGGCGGGAATACACTTAAGCAAACTCCCTTCTGCAGTGTTAACCGAGTTTTGTTTAGGTATCCATTATAAAGCACCTAGTAAGTCTATAAACATTTCAATAACAGTGATATTAAAAATAATCAGCATCATTAAATATAAGTGTCTTGAATCATGTTACTGTCATTTTCTTTTGTTTTATATCATGTTAAAAATGCTTCTAATTTGATGCTTATAATGAATAACTGGATTGTTGCCAAGTTAGCAATAACTGGAACTGATATCATTTGACAGTAAATATAAAAACATGGACTTGAAATATTTTCTTTCACTGCAGATAAAATAATTGTGATGATGAAAATAGCTAGACATGTGCACATAGGGAGAGTTTTATGTCTCTCTGCTGGGTGAATATTGGGAAGGAATTAAGTGCGACACCTCCTTTAACTTTTGTTCCACCCATATCCTTAGAATCGAGAAGGACAAAGGCCCTGAAGACTGATCAGGTCGCTTCTTTCACAGTTGAAGCCATTCCCCTTCCAGTAAAGCCAGCATATAAACCAGAGCCCCACTGGAAGTCAGCAATCAATTGCAAATCAGCTTCTGAGGACTTTTTTCAAGACAGCGCTATCGATTATTTGTTTAGCACAATAGTGCTTTGCTTTCTTTGTATCTCTCAGACACCAAAATTAACTGGGTATCTTGTGAGACCTCAACCTTCAATCCTTTGTTTTTTCATTTAAAAAAAAGTTGAAATCATTAGATTGTGCTATGAAACCGTGACATAAACCTTCACTGACATGACTAGAAATAGTTCTCACCCGAGACAGCCTGACCCCAAACTTCACAAACAGGATTCAGCCTGCCTCGTTCCAAAATGGTTAATTTTAAATAAAAATTTAAATATATAAAATTACCTTTCAAAGTTCAAAACTTTAAACATTCCAGAAACACAAAAATGCTCTTCAAGGAAGAGAATAAATCATCAAACCCCTGCCTTGAGAAAACAAGGCCAACAAATCACTATAAATAAAGAATGTATTAAATAAACAAAAGAATAACAAAAAAGGCAAAGTAATTGGAAAACATGACAAAAGAGTTTATCAAAACAGGCAATGCAAGGCTAATAAGTCCAATTTGTAATCTACATTAAAATCCAAAATCACAACTTTCTTTTTCACCCACAGAACACAAGGAACATTGGAAAACAACTTAGATCCTTGATAAATTAAAAAATATTTAAACCTGATAGTATTAACAAAATTTACAGAAATGGACGTCAGCACAGGACACAAGTGGAGCGCACAGACTGAAGTTGGCCTTGTCATCAGTTGGTTGCAACACAAAGAATTTCTGGGGAAAGTGCAAGACAGCAACGTAGGACTGGGTGGACCAGAACCTACACTGGAGTACGTCCAGAAAGCACCAGAGAAAGACCATGGTTGTGGAGGAGGTTACACGAGTGGTGCACAAGCGCTACCTCATTAAGGCAGTGTCCCAGGGCCAGCAGGGAGCATGGACACAATGGGAGGCCTATACAACTAGAGTTGTCAGCTGGGCAGGCATCTGCAGGACACCACTGGCATGGCTGAGCTTCCTGATACGGGAGATGTACTGTATGACACTCTCACTTGTCCTTGGAACCTCACTCTATGGTTTGGGAGTGAGGAGAAGTGCCCTCTGTGTAACAACAGCAACACAGGTCTCTGGCACATCTTGTTGGAGTGCAAGGTTGCTTTGACACAGGGGCTCCATAGGTCCTGGTGTTGAGGAAGTTCGTTAAGCTATTAGAAAAGTGCAGGATGGTGGCCAATCATGCTTTAGAACTCCATCAGCCAGACATTGCATTTGTTAAACAAGGTGAGACTGGACCAAAACAGCAGCAGTAAAGTTGCAGTCAGCGCTGACCCTCTGGAAAGAATGGGAGTTGAGGGTGGACTGGAATAAGCAGCTGGTCAAACATCATTAAGACCAGATGCTGTAATGTGGTCTACAGCTCCCACAAAGGTCCTTATCATCCAACTTACTATCCCTGGGAGGAGGGACTACCAGTAGCACATGATTACAAGCACCTCAAGTACTCTGAGGTGGCAGCGGAGTGCAAAGAGGTAGGCTGGGCACCTTCCAATTACCCTGTACAGGTCAGATACAGGGGCTTAATGGAAAATTAGTAATCTGAGTCCTGCGGGCTACGCATATGACTGATACCAATTTACAGATGGCCATTAATGAGTTGGCAGAGAAGGTACTGGTTGTGGCTGCGAAGGAGAGATAGTTTCTGGGGCTTAACCCCACAATAAGGCCAGCTGTAAGGAGTGGCAGGGAGACATCCCCATTTGGCCACTGGAACCTGCACTGGGAGATGTACTGGGTAGGGGGGCAAAACATAAGTGAATGGTGGCACCATCTGACAACGCTGACAACCCTGAAGCTGACCTAATGGGCACTGGTGGAGGTACATCAGGCAAATGCCAAGCAGGAATAACACCACATATACAACAAATTGAACATAAAAAGAAAAAATAAATTTCAAATAATAATTCAAAAATAAAAAATAAAGCCAAAAATAAACATAAGCCAGCGAAAAAACTTTGTCTGTAACACAAAAGACTGTAGTGGTTTTATTTACAGTACTTTTAGTCTAACACTGAAACAAAAGTCATTTTATAAATTGGTGCCACTGATTTGAATGTGGTCATATTCTTTATAATTGAAGAAAACAAATCTTTACATAGGGTTTCCAATTCCCCATATAGCACTCATCTCTGAGTGAAGACAGAAAGCACAGATTTAGAAATATAAAACAGACAAATAAAAGTACACTACCGTGTCCTGTATCATTTACATACAAAAGTCCATATCTATAAAAGTGTACAAAAAGGATAAGTAAACCTTGTCTAAAACATACCAAATAATACCAACATATGACTTGGCTCACAAAAGATAAGGCTACTTTATAAGCAATAGAAAAATAAGAAAGTTTGCTTTCATACAGCAAATGATGTATTATAGGCAAAGGTTAGCTGAGGTCAAAAAGATATCCTCTGAGACAATGGCAGACTTGGAATCGTGATGCATAGTGAAAAACATGTGTGTGATGTAACTGCCAAGGTGTGCTACACAGTTGTCAGACCGTGACTACTAAACCCATACTACATGAACATTATATGAACATTACTGCAGACTGGATTTCACATTCAAACCAGATACAACCAGAGTTCTTTGGGTTACTAGTCTGACAGCAACATGGGTTAGAGGTCATAAGGTATGCAGTATGTCATACATTATCCATCGGGAATGGATATCTACGTTGGAACACAAGGGCCCTTGCAGCTGCTTCTTATTCTTTGTTTCTCTCCTGGACCACAAAAAAAAAATCTGGGAAAGCATCAAAGACAACTGATAAAATGAATGGCCCAGAGAAAAACTCCTACTTTTAAAATTGTGCTAAAGATTACACAAGTGCTAGTATTTCACTACAGGAACTCTAAAGACATCTAAGTGTTGACAGAACAGAGGCCAGCAGAGAAACTCACAGAAGCACTGCACTGGGAGTCTCCCATGCATAATCTTCAGACAGAAAAAGAAGGCAAGTTTAATGAATGAGGTAGAATATTTCAATAGATATGCTTATACACCATTTGGAAAGGAAGTAGGGAAAGAATAAAAACTCCATCTTGTACTTCAGATTTCTTGTGTAGGTTGGGTTGACTGGCCATTTTCAATTGGCCTGAGCGTGTGTGTGTGAGTTTTGGGTATGTTCACCCTACAATTGACTGGCAACCTGTCCAGGAACTGTTCCTGCCTTGTGTCCTATACTCGCAGGAATAGGCTTCAACTTCCGTGACCCCACTTAAGATGAAGCGATTTTGGAAGTTGGAAGGATGTACGTATTATCTTTCATGAAAGGTTCTAATACCCTATAACAAATGCTGATTATATTGTGTTCTTGATTATTAACAAAAATTCCTGTATACTTTCATTGATGTGTATTTTTCTATTCTGGCACCAGTTCTTGTAGGCTCCTCCCTTTGCTGTGATTAATGCATTTTATTTATCTGGTGCTGTTGTTTTCCTGTTTTGCTCTTGCTGCTGTGAGCCACAGAGCTCCAATTCATTTGGCATCAAATAGGAAAAACCAAAAAATTAAACTATTTAGGTGGATGATGGCTTGAGATAAATTAGAAAAACACTACCTGGCTGGTTTAAGAGACGGCATCTGTACTTTAGAGGAGAACAGAAGAACAAAAGAAGAGCGAGTTTTCTATAACATAAGAGCCATGCATCGGGGGTACATAAGGCACTCGCACTGGGGGGAGGTTGCTTTGGGGGCTTAAGTCCCTGATCTTTCATTAGCCCATGCAAAAGCCTGCCATCTGCGCTTTGATGTTTGATGTATTTCTGGATTTCTTGAAACTCAAATGGAACCCATAAGGATATGGGGCTCTTCATTTATAACGAGACATGGATTCAATCAGAACTTAGAAATTCTCCAGTTACTTGCAGACAAGATGCAGGGAGATCTTACTACCAAGCACTTGAATGAGCCTTCTACTTAGAATAAACTTAGTGTGTATAACCAAAGTTTAGTTTTTCTTGAGATGCTGTTCTCAGAGTACCAAGGAATGTCCAACTAGTAAGCAAAAATGTTAATTAGCATTTACATTATATTGCAGATTTGAAAGGAGCCACTGCACTTGCTTCATTTTTTTTTCATCTTTTATTTTTCTTTATGTGGAGCTAATGCATATGTTGTAACTGTATGAAGGTATTGATTCTGAAGAGACATTCCACTGGTTTCTATACCTTTGTCATGATGGAACCTGGGTTCTACCCTAGGCCTTCCACTAACATACAGCTCTTCTCTGGCCTGTCCATTTTATTATTTTGCTGACACAGGTACATAATGCTTGGCAGACCAGTTCAAGCTCTCTAATGTAATGGTTTCAATGTTTATAGTTGTTTTGTTTTTTTACTCTTTTTGCTAATATGTTTGAAGTTTCCCTTTTTGTCTTGCTTCTTTTTAAACATTTGTCTTTGCTTTGCCTGCCTTTTATGTTTTGATTTCATGCTTTTTTATTACTCTCTTTAGGTCTACGTACTTTAAAAAAAATATATCACATTATTTTTTACTTGCATGTCGTGACTTCTCTTCTGAATCTGACGTCACATCATAATGCTGTTATGTACCAGCCGGGGTTTCTCTCCTGATTTGGGTTTATATTCCTTTTTATTGCTGTTTTTGAATTATTATTTTTATGTATTTTTGTTAATATTGTTTTATTTAAATTATTAAAAAGTAATTGTGTATTTTGTATATTTGTCTCCTGGATATGTCTCATGTCTTTTGAGGGTAGAACCCAAAGATGTGTGGCCACCATGATGTCACTACTGATTGACCGCCCTCCACCTTTATATTCTGGTGAAGGAAATGGATTCCCTCATAGAGTCACTGAGTGTTGTCAAGTGCAGATTTCAATTGTAATTATTACTTGATTTCTTATGTGTTATTGGATTTTTGCTTGTTTCTTGGGTTCTGATTTTTGGAATGTAGACTGTACTAGTTTGTGTTGGGCTGCCTTTTTCAGGCATACCCCCTTTGCACTATTTGTGCTTATTTATTTATTTATTTAATTTAGAAAAGTTCAGCATTGGACTTGTCTTTCAAGCCTGGGTTTTTGCAGTTATCCTGTCCCTTGAGGGGCATTTTTGTGCATTTCAGGACATTTAAAGTATTATTTGAACTTTAAAAGTTGGTTCCCCATTTTGGATCTGTGCAAGCTGAGGCCTGCCCTTGGAGTTTGGGGGTGAGGATGGCTAGGGTGAGGCCTGGTTTGTGGTTCTTTTGAAGGCCTAGCACCACTATTCACCATGTTTGTGTTGACTGCTTACAATGGATATGCACCCTTCACTACTGCCTTGTAGCTCAGCTGCTTCCCTTCATAATCTGATGGCAGGAGCTTCTACTGAGTGGTTGACTGCCTTTGAAGGTAACATTGGGCAGTGTGCTGCAAATAATTGTTTCCATCATTCTATCTAATTACATTTGTGTGCTTATGTAATTCAAATAATGTACAAAGCATATTTTAAAAACTCTTTATATTCATAGATATTTATAATATTTATGTTTTAGATAAGTATCCAAATAATGGCCACATTTAAGGTTCAGTGAAATGTTTTGAGTTTTTAGTCAGCATGCATCTGAAAATCGAAAACTGGCCTCTACAATGTACAATTGCATTTACTGTTACCACATCTTGACCTAAAATATAAAAAAAATGTTAACATTTGTATATTGTAACTACAGTATAATTAAGAAGTAGGTCAAATCAGTTGAGTGAAGCCTGGTGGCAAGAGAACCCCCACAGCCCTCAGGGTATTAGCACCCCGAACGAAGCTCAATGTATTACAGACCAATTGGCAGACCCCAGCTTGAAGGCCAACCAGCCATGACCAGCAACAGAGAGGAGGATAGAAAAGAGAAAACCTCAGATCCTATGGCCTACATCCAGCCAGAAGAGAGAGTGGGAAACCATTAACACAGACCTTGTCCACTTACTAGAAGAACAGAAGGGAGCTGTGGAAAGAAAACTGGAGAAAATGGGATCTATCATTTATAACTACGGCATTGAGAGATTTGGAATGAAAGGGAACGCAAAGAGAATGCAGAAGGTTTCTACAACTCAGCACAAGTCCAGAAGGCTGCAAGAGAACAATAGGCTAATGAAGGAAAGAAGACAACTGAGAAAGTAGTGGAGGAAGGCCACCAAGGGGGAAAGGGAAGATACTGACGTACTGCAGGCTGAAGTAAAGCAGCATTTGACAAAGCTGCGAAGAGCAGAATATCTGAGACAACAACATAAGAGGAATGAGCGGGCAAAGACCCGCTTCTACAGGAATCCTTAGAATTTCATTTAAAGCTTCCTTAGCAAAGAAAACAGTAAGAACTTCAGAATACCCATACAAGTGCTAGAGGAGCACCTGAGGAAGACTTGATCTGACAACTGGAGGCATGAACCAATCACCATCCCGGACGACATGCCACCAATTCACCCACCTGAACACCATGTAGATACAAGGCCCCAAATATGGAGCAAGGTGGAGGGTATAGTAAAACAGGTAAGATCAGCTTCTGCACCTGGGCCCAACAGTATTCAGTACAGGCTTGGCATAACGGAATTACATCTAAAGCATGGCAAAGGGCCAGAGCCACCCTGATCCCAAAAAGGAAGAACTCATCATCCATTAGCAAGTTCCGCCAAATCAACCTTCTGAATGTGGACGGAAAGATATTTTTTAGTGTGTTCGCCAAAAGGCGCACAATATTCCTGAAAAGAAACAACTTTGTTGAAACTTCAATCTAGAATGCCAGAATACGTGGCTTTTCAGGATGTCTGGAACATACTAACATCACATGGCACCAGATACAAACTGCCAAGAAGGAAAGGAGAGACCTGCATGTGGTTTTTTTAGATCTTGCCAATGCCTTTGGATCAGTTCCTCATGAGATCCTGTGGACAGCCTTTAACTTCTTCCACGTCCCAAAGAACATTGCAAAGTTGGTTAAGACCTATTTTCAGGATTTCCAGTTCTGTGTCACAACACAGAACACCACCACCACCACCTGGCAGCATCTGGAGACAGGCACTATACCGGGCTGTACCATTTATCCTTTGCTATTCACCATTTCAGAGAAGCTCATTATCTGTGCATCTCAATGAGTGGTAGAGGTGAGCGGGTCAGGAATGGGCTATGTCTTCTAACAATTACGGCATACATGGATGACATGACCACCACCACCACAACAACAAAACCGTGCACCAGACACCTGCTACAGAAACTTCAGGAAACATCAAATGGGTAAGAATGGAAATCAAACCAAGCAAATCTCACAGCATATCAATTGTCAAAGGCCAACTCACAGACAAACGGTTCTAATAAACCATTTCCAATATAACACCCAGTCCTTTGGTTGAAATCATCATTAATGTTTTGTTTACAAACTTCATAGCTGCTCTTTGAGTTGCACCATAGTACAGTAACTTCATCCCAGTACCTGTTGATGATGTCACTGGGTGAGTAAAATGGACAGGGAGTTGCACAGTTTGTGGAGTTGAGCAGGATATATGAGGCAGTGTAGAAATACCGATTGGAGGAGCTCAATCTGTGTAAAAACGAAATTATGGGGGATTGCAGGGACAACCCATAAGATTAGGCCAGGAACAGATCAAAAAGATTTAGTGGCATGTTCTATGATGTTGACAGGGACAGAATGGATTGAAATAAACAAGCTATTCTGAGTGTTGCTGAACAGATCTCATGTGTTGTTCATTTCTGTGTTTGTCACACTGATTGTCACGTTAGTGGAGCAGTCTGAATGGAGATGTGGTGCCACATAATGGGCGACATGTGAGGCAGCACCTTATACAAAATATAATTGCTAGCCTAGGTTTTCCAAATTTGTCAAATTCCACAAGATATTTATCTATATACGCATTATGTAATTCTGTATGCTGCACCTTGACTGAAGCCAACTATTATTAAATGGCACAGTTAACTGCAGGATCACAGCATAAACAAAATAAAGAAGATAAAAGAGAGTATTTAATTTTAAATTTACACACAATAACATAATTTATTTTGATATCACCGTCTGTTAATTAGCGTGGAATAATTTATTTTATAATAATAATAATAATTCTTTGCATTTATATAGCGCTTTTCTCACTACTCAAAGCGCTCAGCAATTGCAGGTTAAGGGTCCTGCTCAAGGGCCCAACAGAGCAGAGTCCCTTTTGGCATTTCGAACCAGCAACCTTCCAATTGCCAGTGTAGATCCCTAGCCTCAGAGCCACCACTCCGCCTATATTCTAAGCACAATTCAATTGTCCTTGATATTTTTATTTTTTCTATGTATATTAATTTTACATCTTTATTTGAAAATATATAATTTCCATGATGCATTTGTTAGTGTTGCAATTTTGAGCTTCCTGATTGGAAAAAAAAAAAAGTCAAAACTATACACTGGGTACATAATTTAGACATGTTTATTTTAACTTGTAAAGCATATGATTATAAGCCTGCATGCCTCCTCTTCGCTTCATTATTATTTTAAGCTTTTTTTTTTCCCTTCGCAAAATTAAATCGATGTAATATAGTATTATATTCCATACAATGAACAATAAGCACACAAAGCCTCTTTAAAGTGTGGCACCATTAAGTGAGAGCTAAATATATCTGAATAATTTATTTTTATAATGTGAACATATGGTATATGTATGCTAACAAAAACTTATGAACTAATAAATAAAAAGCAAGCTGTCAAGTCAAAGGTCCATTTTCCCATAAAAAAATATCCTCAAGTTTCTTTTCAATCACAATACTAAATAACTTTTCTAGAAAGAGAAGTACGGAGATGTTGTTTAATGGCGATGTGAGGCAAGGCTGCTATATCTCCTTCTAAGATTACAGCTCGATTTCCACATGTGACAGTGAATACGATTTGTAGATCATTAAAGCTTTAACCTCCGCCCCTTACTCCCCCAGCTATGCAGAATAGGAACAAACACACATACGTGGGTGGATGGAAAGTGATGCATTTCATACTATATATATATATATATATATATATATATATATATATATATATATTATTTATTTCAAACCTCCTTATTTTAGAATTAAAGACAGGTAGCTATAAAGTACATTTAATATTTTGCAAATAAGGAACAGTCTGACAGCATCACATTTTTCAACCCCCACATACAGTAGATATGTATAGAACCAAATGTAATTTATTCTTTCTGTTTTTGTAAATTAACCGTGAGCTTAAAAGTGAAATAAAAATTGAAAAGACTTTTTTCCTACTCAGGGGATGACTTTATTTGATTTCATCACATAAACCATTTAAAAGGTTTAAAACTTTTAAATACTATGAATTGCTTTGATCCAGTTGTGATTAGCAGAGACCAATAGCAAACAAAAACATTGTTTTCTAATGCATATACAATGTGCATTTGGAATTATTTTCACTATGCAGATATATCAACGTTTTGCCAATATAAAAAGGTATTAAAAAATGGTCCTGTCTTCTATGTTTTATGAGACCACTTTCTTGATGACTGTGTTGGGGGGAGCCTGAGTGATTCCTAGCAGCACAGGGCAGTACCCTTGTGTAGATCCATCCAGTTTAAGTATCCACTTTCTTTATTGCAAGGGCACACAGGATTCAATAACCATGTACAGTGGAACCTCAGGTCACGACTGTAATTTGTTCCAAAACTCTGGTTGTAACCCGATTTGGTCTTGACCCGAAGTAATTTCCCCCATTGGATAGTATGTAAATACAATTAATCCATTCCAGACCGTACGAACTGTATGTAAATATATATTTTAAAAGATTTTTAAGCACAAATATAGTTAAGTATACCATAGAATGCACAGTGTAATAGTAAACTAAATGTAAAAACATTGAATAACACTGAGAAAACCTTGAACAACAGAAAAAACTAACATTGCAAGAGTTCGCGCTATAGTGCTACAACTGCTCGCTAAAAACACTTTTTTTAATGAGTTTTAAGCACAGAGAAAAAAATCAACATTTGAAAAATCCGTAATTTATTAAACAACCAAGAAAAGTAACATTGCAACAATGCATGCTTCGAACCGATCACTGTAAACAGAAGTGAAGTGGAGGTTAAAATCCAATAGAATAAAGTCTTCATTAAATACAACAAGGTTAAAACAATGCTCGAATCAGTCTCTTTAAAAACAAGCCCGGTGCATTCTTTAACTGCCTTCTCGGCCACCAGCCCTCTCTCTCTCTCTCTCTCTCTCGTGTGTGTGTGTGTGTGTGTGGCTTTCTCTTGCATGTCTGTCTGTCTGTCTCTCGCTCGCCCTCTCTCTCTCATGCTGCACAGCGAATGCACAGGGAGAGACTGAACATGTGCGGAAATCATCGGCGAGCACAAACTGAAAGGGAAACTGGCTTGTTTGTATACTGAGTGTGTGGTCGTGAACAGATGCAAAACTTTGGCAAACTTTTTGGTCATAACCCGATTTGTACGTGTTCAGAGACGTTCGTGAACCGAGGTTCCACTGTACTGCAATTTTGGGCACCTGGAAGAAAACCACCATGGATAGAACCCCATTTTTTTTTACACTGTATTATGATAAACCTGAACTTATCCTAGAAGCATTGGATATTGTTGGAAATGAACCTTCAGCACAATTAACAATCCATCCATCATCCTCTAAATGCACTTTATCCATTATATGCTCACAGGACATCTTATACCAGGGGTGGGCAAATTCATTCCTGGAGGGCTGCAGTGGCTGCAGGTTTTTGTTCCAACCCAATTGCTTAATAAGAAGCACTTATTGCTCTAGAAACACTTCTGCTTCATTTTAGTTATCTCCCTCATTAAGATTTGGAACCCTTATTGCTTATTTAAGTCTTAAACAGCTGCATTCTCGGATTTTAATTGCTCCTTATTAGCAATAAGATGCAAATGACAAAAGAAACCAGCAGTTATCCATTTTGCTTGTTACCCTTTACACCTGTGTGTATTTATCGTGCACTATTTGGTTTAATTAAATACTTGGAAGGAAAGAAAAGAGAAAAAAAGTGAAGGACTGAGAATTACTCATCCGTTTTACACTTCAAAGTATTTGGATGATATCCTTAGAATGGAAAAAAAAATCTAGGATATGAGAATGACTTGACATAGCAGAGTTAAAGCACTAACAAGCCATGAAATGTAATTATTGGGAAGGATTGTTTTCTAATTAAGCAACTGGGTTGGAACGAAAACCCGCAGCTAAAGCGGCCCTCCAGGAATGAATTTGCCCACCCCTGTCTTATACCATTCTGAATGGTCAGCAGGCACAAATGCTCACAGGACATCTTATGCCATTCTGAATGGTCAGCAGGCACAAATCAGCTCTAGACTGAACACCATGGTAATATGCAACATGTCTTAATATGAAATTCAGGTATGAAACACAGACTGAATGATTTCTACTGTTTCACAACACAAAAACTAATAAAGTGACGCAGCTAACATGAAGAGCATAGTCAAATAATTGAGAACAGACTTCACCTGGCTGCTACTCTAACCTCTAAAAGAAGCAACTGTGTTTGCTTGGACAAAAAATGCAGAATGTTTTAATTCCCAAAGGAAGGGATTAGGTTGTGGTTGGCATACTTAGAAGCAGAGCCATCTGAAATGTATGTATGTTGTGTCCAAGGAAAGAGCAAATAAGGTTAACTGACGCACTCAAGATGTCTTTATATTGAGAAATACAATAAAGATAAACCGGCCAAGATCTGAACCAAGAATGTATTGGTTTCAATGACTTTATAACTGAAACAATGATGGTTATTCTGCTAAGTGGACATCATTTGTCCAGATAATGAAAGAACAATACAATCTTGTACTCTGAGCAGAACCTCTCCTAGGCTGTGATAACTCTACTTCAGATCACATTGGGACTCAAAATTTCCATGCAGACTCAAGACTGCAGCTTCACATGTAAGATTTATGATCCTTGAGATATAATGTCATGAATATAGGTTTTTGGATGTGAGGAATTCATATTCGCAATTAATTATTATTATCGTCTTTCTAATGTTTTTGCACTGCCATTTTGTATCACAATTTGGTTAGCAGCCATACTGGCATTATATGACCTTTGGAAGTTCATCGTGTGAAGTAATCAGGGCCCTGCTATTTAAGATGGTGGCACACTACTTTCAGTGTCTTTGTTTCTGAATTCTTGAGTGTGTTTCAGTAATTTAGATATAATTACTTTTATGGACTTTGCATGTTATAGACTAACGTTTTGATTTGTGTTTTGGCCTTTGACACTTTGGCTTTTCTCTGACATTTTGGCTGCAATATTTGACTGTTTTGACTTCTCTTTCATATCCAGGTCCATTACTTTAACTCTGCTATTGGAATTGCCAAATTCAATCTTGGCAGTACACATTTTAAAGGACAACACCATATGTCGTGAAGATCTGCAGTATGCTGGTCTTTATGCACAAATTCCAGTACATTTTTTATTAAGATAAGACCAATTTTAAGCTGATCAATTTCCATATTTATATCTAACAAATGCAGCATAACAATTGTGATGGCCAACATGTTAAAATGACACAACTCAACAGTTTGAAATATTTAAGGTGACCTCTCTATTATGAAATCCTGCATAAGCATTTTCTTACTATTTAATTGTCAACATTCTATACTTAAAAATCAAAAACAGAAAGAATTCTCACGAGCAATTAATATTGCAGATTTAAAACTGGTATAAAACATGTTAAGTTCCTTTCTGAATACTGTCATGCCATTCAGTATTGAATCTAGTCCTTGTCTAAAGTGGTAATGATCTAAATTTATAAACTAATAATCTCATTCAGTCAAAGCCGCTTAAATAAAATATGTATGAGGGACTGCATCAATGGACCAAATTGTTGAAAGCAATAGAAATTTCTCTATTTCTAGGCATCTTCAATAACTAATGAAATCATTAGTGATCCTGAAATTCATCCAAGAGAAATGCTTATTTTGGAGAGTTAACCCCTGGCGTTGGTGACTTTAATTTGGAAAGAACAGTTGGTAGTATGTGACAAGTAAAACAGTGTGCAAAAGACAAGCTTTAGGCATACCCTAAAGGCAGGAACGTCATAACTGAGACTTTGACTAAGGCACCAATTTATCCTTGATGCAAAAGATACTTCATTCACTACAAAATTCTGCCATAATAGGATAACTCTTTTGAGTATCTCTTTACTCTGTTCTTTATTACATTTTATTTTTCATAAAGTACGATAGCAGTAAGAATTCCAATATGGTTTCAGTGGAGAGCTCTGGCACCTGTGATAAAGTATGCTACAGTCTAATTTGTATGTCATAATTTCTGTTCAACAGTGAAAGATCACACAAGCTCAACATCCAAGCCCGAACAACCTGGAAACTCAAGATTGTAGTCCTTTGACTCACTCTGTTCAGGGTGAAAGGCCACTGATCCTAACCCTACTTGACTTGAGTACAGGCCAGTTATATAAGGTATAATATTTCCTTTTCTTAAAGTTGAGCAAATGAAATAATTCTGAGGTCTTCCAAAGACTGCATAAAATGCAATGTGTATAATACAAACAAGTCTTTATGAAAATTTGTTCACATCATATTTAGATTTAGTTAGAACTTTATTTGTCCCCAGAGGGAAATTTGGCTTTTTATAGAAGCTCTTTAAATAAATACATAAATAGATAAATATATAAGTTGTCATAGATGACCGGGACACCTCTTTGCTGAGAGACATAACATTTCCTCCCCTGCTAGATGGCAGCCCCCATGGGTTGCAGCGGTGCCTCTGACTCCTGCACAGCTTTACGGGAGATGGAGTTATATAGAGCCCTGTTGGGGTCTGGGGCACCGCCAGGGGATACTGCAGCTGCTCCTGAGCCCATATGGGCAGTTATTTCACCACACCTGGAAGTGCGACTGGAAGTAAGTCATCAAGCACCTGGAGCACTTCTGGGTAATGTATAAAAGGAGCCTGCAGACAGTACTCAGGGAGACAGAATCAGGAGACAAAGCTTGCTGAGGAGGAGTGGAGGAGAATAAGAAAGAGAAGAAGAAGGAAAATAATTGATTTATTGTGTGCTGTGCTTGGGGATGTGTGTTGTACTTGTGGGAATGGGGAAGGTGGTGCCCACACGTAAAGAAACAAAAATAAAAAAATCACTTGTGCTTTTATAAGTGTGCCTCCTGTGTCTGTCTGGCTGATACGCCCCATACTGGTGTCACAATGTATACAGACACACTATGCTCTGAACACACACACCAGAATGACTAAAAAGGAAGAAAAGTTTTAAAGAAAAGAAAACTTATGACTTGACTGTCACAGTAAGGCATTATGTACTGATAGATAGATAGATAGATAGATAGATAGATAGATAGATAGATAGATAGATAGATAGATAGATAGATAGATAGATACTTTATTAATCCCAAGGGGAAATTCACATACTCCAGCAGCAGAATACTGATAAAGACAATATTAAATTAAAGAGTGATAACAATGCAGGTATACAGACAGACAGTAACTTTGAATAATGTTAACGTTTACCCCCCTGGGTGGAATTGAAGAGTCGCATAGTGTAGGGGAGGAACGATCTCCTCAGTCTGTCAGTGGAGCAGGACAGTGACAGCAGTCTGTCGCTGAAGCTGCTCCTCTGTCTGGAGGTGATACTGTTTAGTGGATGCAGTGGATTCTCCATGATTGACAGGAGCCTGCTCAGTGCCCGTCACTCTGCCACAGATGTCAAACTGTCCAGCTCCATGCCTACAATAGAGCCTGCCTTCCTCACCAGTATAAAGATAATATAGTATAAAGTAGCCCCAGTAGTGTTTCTTGACACACTTTTTTTTTTTAAATTTTATTGATTTTATTGAAATCACACAACATTCTATACAAATAGATCAATTTTACAAGAATAGGATTAAAGACAAATCAACCCCCACCCCTGAGAAAGAGAACATGGGCAGTAGAATAAAACTTAAACCTAGTAAAAATTGGCAAATAGATAGATTAATAAGTGAATATATATAAATGGAGAAGAAAAAGAAAAAAAAGAGAATAGGGAGAGAATCTGCTTCCTCAGTGCTTTAAAAGCTTATTCTAAAATGTTATTAATTAGATCCTGCCAGGTTTGGACACATTTCTGCACAGATCTTCTAAGTGAGAATTTTATTTTTTCCAATTTCAAATAATATATAACATCAGTTAGCCACTGACTTAAAAGGGGAGAGTTAGGATTCTTCTAGTTGAGCAAGATAAGTCTCCATGCCAATAGTGTAGTAAATACAATTACAGTTTGTTTGTCCTTCTCCACTTTAAGCCCATCTGGAAGAACACCAAACACAGCTGTTAGTGGATTAGGAGGGATTGTGACACGAAGGCTGTCTGAAAGGCATTTAAAAATCTTGGTCCAAAATGATGTTAATTTGGTGCAAGCCCAAAACATGTGACTTAGTGAGGCTGGAACTTGATTGCAGCGTTTGCAGGTTGGATCTTGCTCTGAAAACATTTTGGACAATTTTAAGCGAGACAGATGTGTTCGATATATAATTTTTAGTTGAATAATTGAATGCTTTGCACATATGGAGCTCGAGTGAATTCTCTGCATTGCTACCTTCCACTCCTTTTCTGATATGTTGAGGGAGAAATCCTTGTCCCATTGTCCTCTTGGATCTTTGAAAGGGAGGGACTGTAAAATAATTTTATATATTGCAGAAATGCTGTCTGAGTCCTCAAAACTGAGCAATATTTTTTCCAGCATAGAGGGAGGTGGGAGATGAGGAAAATTGGGCAGGTTCTGTTTAACAAAGTTTCTAATTTGAAGATAGTAAAAGAAATGTGTTGCTGGAAAGTTAAATTTAGAATGCAATTGTTCGTAGGATGCAAAGACATTGTCTATGTACAGATCTCTAAGTGATTTAATCCAAAATGTTTTCCAGACATTAAAAACTGCATATGTACGTATGCGAGGGATGAAAAAGATGGTTCTCGTGCAGAGGTGCCACCGATAAAAGATTCTCTATCTTAAGATGCTTCCTACATTGGTTCCAAATTCTGAGTGAGTGAAGCACAATTGGGTTGTTAGTATATTGACGATAACTTGCATTTATTGGGGCGGAAAGCAAGAATATAAAGATGAACTGCAGGATTCTATTTCTATTGCAGACCAAGCCTGCATATGTTCATCTATTTGTGTCCATGTCCAGGTTTTAATTTGTTGTATGTTTGCTGCCCAGTAGTGAAATTGAAAGTTAGGTAGGGCCATGCCACCTTCTGCCTTTGTAGGGTCGCTCTTTGGATACGTGGATCTTTTCAATTCCAAATAAATGAGGTTATGGTTGAGTGTAATTTCTTAAAGAACGATTTATTGATGTATATTGGAATATTTTGAAATAAAAAGAGAAGCTTAGGGAGGATATTCATCTTAACAATGTTAATTCTTCCAGCTACAGTGAGATGAAAGGTTGACCAATCAAGTCTTGCTTGATTTTTTTCCATACAGACAGCGAGATTTTGTTGATACAGAGCTTTGTGTTTACTTGTGATGTTTATCCCTAGATATTTGAACTGATCTGCAATGATAAAAGGGAAGGTGTCCAATCTAATATTGTGTGCTTGAGAATTCACTGGAAAGAGCACACTTTTAGTCAAGTTAATTCTGAGACCAGAAATCTTTTGAAATTCTGCTAGTGCTGTTAGGACTGCAGGCACAGTATTTTGTGGGTCTGATATATACAGTACCATATCATCTGCATATAGAGAAATTTTCTGTTCAAGTCCTTTTCTCTGCGGTGGGTTGGCACCCTGCCCGAGATTGGTTCCTGCCTTGTGCCCTGTGTTGGCTGGGATTGGCTCCAGCAGACCCCCGTGACCCTGTATTTGGATTCAGCGGGTTGGAAAATGGATGGATGGAAGTCCTTCTCTGATAATCCCCTTTATCTCATAGGCATTTTGAAAGTGAATTGCCAGTGGCTCAATGGCAATGGCAAAAAGTAGTGGTGACAAGGGGCATCCTTGTCTGGTACCACGTTCTAGTTTAAAGTAGTCTGAATTAATGTTGTTAATACAAACAGAAGCTTCTGGATTGGTATACAGTAGTTTGATCCATGCACAAATGTTCGTGCCAAACCCAAATTTCTCGAATGTAGTGAAAAGGTAATTCCATTCAATCATATCAAATGCCTTTTCTGCATCCAAGGATAATAAAATCTCTGGGATGTTTGACTTTGCGGGTGAGTATATTACATTAAACAGGCGTCAGAGATTGGACGCTAAATGCTGGCCTTTAATAAACCCAGTTTGATCTTGTGATATTACTGAAGGCAGCACTTTCTCCATCCTTCTAGCTAGAACTTTGGACAGTATCTTACCATCATTATTCAGAAGTGAAATTGGTCTGTATGATGCACATTGTAATACATCCTTATTTTGTTTAGGAAAGACAGTGATTAATGCTTGACGAAAAGTTTGAGGTAGAATTGTATTGTCTCTAGCTTCTGTGAATGTTGCTAATAGGAGGGGAGCTAGCTGAGTGGAGTACTTCTTATAAAATTCGGCAGGGTAGCCATCGGGGCCTGCTGCTTTCCCACTCTGAAGTGAGTTTATAGCATCTAGTAATTCTGGTGGTTTATCCAATTCCTCTGCACTAAGAGTATCTATTTGTGGTATCTCTATGCTTCCAGAAATGCATTAGATTGTGTCTTGTCTTCTTTAAACTCAGTAGAATATAAGGATTTATAGTAGTTTCTAAATGTGTGCATTATATTTTTATGGTCAATGATTATGTCTCCGTTTGTGTTGGTAATTACTGGGATTGCATTTCGAACTTCTTGCTTGTGGATTTGTTGAGCTAAAAGCTTATTAGCTTTCTCTCCATGTTCATAGTAACGAGGTCTTGATTTAAAAATGAGTTGTTCAGTTTCTTTAGTTGTTAAGAGGTTGAGCTCTGAATGCAGAGCCTGCCTTTTCCTATGAAGAGCCTCACTTGGACACCTGGCATTTTCTTGATCTATTCTAGTAATTTCGTTGGTTAGCTTTGATACCTGCTTGCTTTCCAGTTTATTTCTGTGGGAAAGATATGAGATAATCTGTCCTCTTAAGAAGGCTTTCAGGGTTTCCCAGAGTATCCCTGCAGAGACCTCTGAGGATATATTTGTCTCTAGAAAAAGCTGATTTTTTTTAATATAAATTCTGTACAGTTCTCGTCTGCTAATAAAAGTGGGTTAAGTCGCCATCTGCGAGATGAGTATATGGGGCATAATGATTTTATCTCCAGGATTAGATGGGCATGGTCGGAAATAACAATAGCGTCGTACTTGCAGGATTTAATCGTAGGCAAGAAATGGTTATCTACAAAAAAAATAATCAATTCTTGAGTAGCAATGATGCACTGGTGAGTAGAAGGAATATGCTCTTGAATTTGGGTTTAGAAATCTCCAGGGATCTGATAAGTTGTGGTCAGTTACAAACTGTATAATTGTCTTTGCATTGTTAGATGTCATCGCCCCTATGACAGGAGACCTATCTAGGTCTGGATTTAAGACACAATTAAAATCCCCAGCCATTATAATTTTATGAGTGTTCACATTGGGAATGGATGCAAATGCATTTTGGATGAATTCCCTATCATCCACATTGGGTGCATAAACATTTATCAAAATCACTTTACAATTAAATAAATTACCCATAACAATGATGTACCTCCCTTCAGGATCAGATACAACATCTGATACTACAAATGAGACTGTTCTATGTATGAGAATTCCCACACCTTTTCTTTGTAAAGCTGGAATGGAACATTTGGCCAGTCCAGTCTTTCTGCAGCCGGAACTGATCCTTGCTTAATAAATGGGTCTCCTGTAAAAATACTATTTTAGCATTTAGACCTGTTAGGTGAGAGAATACTTTCTTTCTTTTTAATTTGTGATTCAGGCCTTTAACATTCCAGCTCACAAAATTAACTGTCCCGTCTTGGACACATTGATTCTGAATTTTTTATGTCATTTTGTAGTCTTAACCAAAAGTGAGACTGCTTTGACCTTAATTTCAAATTTTCCCATGGATTATTGCCATGCAGTCTGTTGTAACGTTGGTAATTATAATTATTAGGATTGAAAGGACAGATTAGAGATAGCTTGCTCTCTTTCTCCCCCTTCCTGGTCCACCCACCCCCCTTTGCCTCCACACATGAGGCTGAACCACACTTCACAAAGTCCCAGTCCTCTGACATACCTGGAGACAGAGCACGTCCGAAACAAAAACAAGACCCCAGCAGAGGTGTATGTGAATTAAAATAGAGATATCTATTGCCAATACAGTCTAAATACTATAAGCATAACAACAAAAAAAAGAAAGAAAATCTTCAACATTCTTGAAATGTTAAGATAGTAAACCCATGGAATGGTGTTAAGCTGTCTCCTTCAGAATAGTTTAAAAAAAAGGGTTATAAATTTTATTTCTTCCACACAAAAATATATAAACATGTGTAACTGTAATTAAAATAAAATACATAGTGACCGAGTAAACGGTGTATAATTACGGTACCGGTATCATTGCAAGCAGATCAGACAGCCGGTGATATCTTCTTTACGATGCCATGACAGGGTGCGACTCACAGTCTTATTTCAGGAAAGTGTCGGGATCAGCTTTCTTAACACTTTATCTGCTTCCTCTCTACTTGTAAATATGTAATGTTTGCCTTGAATCTCCACTTTCAGTTTGGCAGGATACAAGAGGCTGTATCTGATATTGGCTTTTCGTATTATAAAATGATGCGCGCTTGGCAGCTGTTGAAGGTGAGAAGTCAGGGAAAATACAAAATTAAGTTATTTTCAAACATAATTTCTTGTTTCTGTCTGAGAAGTGACATTACATTTAACTTAGATTGTAACTTTTCAAAGCGCACAATAAAAGTCCTATTCTTAGAGTTGTTCGATCCCCGTATGCGATAAGCTGCAGCTATCTCGGTGTCTGATTTGAAGTCCTCTCCAATTATTTTGGAGAATAGTTCAGATACAAATTTCACTGGGTTCGGACTTTCGCTATTCTCAGGTAGATATTCAATTCTAACATTATTCCTTCTGCACCCATCTTCCAGAGCAGCAAGTCTGTCTCCGAGTTTTTTGCATTCAGAATTCGCGGCTGTTGCTTTCCCATCAGCGGTGGATGCTAAATGTTCGGCTGTTTCAATTCGAGTCGTGAATGTCTGCTTAACATCCTCCAGCTGATCGGCAAATGTGCTCAGTTTAGACGCATTTTCCTGAATGTGCTCCTCAATTTTTTCCAGCATACATTTAAAGGCTGCCTCAAAGCGATTATATACGCGTTTCTCCAAGTCTTTATTATCCTGCCACAGCTCTTGCAGCTCCCGCCGCAGCTTCTCACTTGTCTTCTCACTTATCCTCTCATTTGTCTTGAGCATACTATTTATTTCTTTCTTTACATCATTCTTTATCTCTTGCTTGAGCTAAGCGATCATCACCTTCAGTTTGGACAGATCATTTCTGCTCTCGTGCACCATAGGTGAAGCAGCAGGCTCTATTACAGCCAATGTTCCCGGCTCACGAGGAGTAGGTGAAAGCGCGGACTGCAAGGCCTTTTCCAGTTTCAAGTGATCTTCTCCAATCGGCGAGCTATCGTGACCTGCATCACTTGCACATTCGCTCCCATTGTCGCTCTCAACTGGAGACGATGCAGCGGACCATGGTCCACAGGAGTCTGGGCTTTCGCCCGTCTGTTCCAAGTCAGTCTCTGATAGGCCGTACCTTGAACTTGAACTTGGACTAGCCTGCCTAGGCTTGGATGTAACTTTTGGTTTCTTTTCCATTTCTTTCTGACCTCCTTTCTTATCGACCATGTTTATATATGCTTGCATATACTGTAATAGAACCCTCGGGTTGGCTAAATACAGAATACCTCGGGAAAATAAGAAATAATAACACCACTGCTAACGGAGCTCAGCTTCAGACGCCCATCTCCCGCAACGGAAGAGACCCTTCTTGACACACTTCTGCTGAAAATGCTCAGTGTTAGTGTGTTGGAGAGATGATGTGCTGCATTGTTCATAATGGCACTCAAATTTCATTTAACTCTCTCCTTTGCGACTACCTCCAGGGGGGCCCAGAGTGTGTGCCATACCTTTTAATTACCTTGTTGATTCGGTCGGCCTCTCTTGAAGTGATGTTACTAGATCAGCACACCACAGCACAGAAAATCGCACTGGCTTGACAGAGTTGTAGAAAATGTGAAGGATGTCACTTCCCACATTAAAGGAACACAGTCTGCTAAGAAGAAAGAGCCTGCTCCGTCTTTCTTATATACAGTAGTTCCTCTGTATTCCAAGAGCAGTCCAACCTGTCATTGATGTGGACCCCCAAGTACTTGTAGGAGTGCACCACCTCTACGTCCACTCCTTGAATAGTGACCGGGCATAGAGGCTCTTTTGTGCGGTGAAAGTCAATAACCAGTTCCTTGGTTTTGCTGATGTTAAGTTGCAGATCATTCTCTTTGCACCAAGTAATAAACCATGTGTGTTGCAATCCGTGAACTCTTGGGTGTATTTCTAGGTTTAGGTTTGTCATAGACAGTGACAAACAAGATTGTCACTACAGTTGTTTGAACTTTCAGTCACTGTCTACAGGTCAAGATCATATGTTGAGGACAGGGACATAAGACTACTAATAAATAGAAGTTTTTGATTCAGACCATCTAACTATTAGAATTAAAAATTATAATTACAAATGGTTTAAACAGGTTTAGAAAAAGGATAAAAAAAGTAGTATATTGAAAATCTGAAAAAAATAAATATTCAGTTATCATGTTTTGCCTTTTTGTGGTCCAAGTTGCACTTCGTTCAAAGATAGTCATAGAACAACCCCAAATCAGAAAAAAAGTTGGGATGGAATGGAAAATGCAAATAAAAAAATGCAGTGTTAATTAAATTTACTTTGACTTTTATTTCATTGCAGACACTATAAACCCAAGATATTTCATGTTTTGTCAGATCAACTTCATTTTCTTTGTTAGTATACATCCATTCCTGCATTTCAGGCCTGTAACACATTCCAAAAAATGTTGACACAGCATTTATCACTTTGTAATGTCGCTATTCAATCTCACAATGCTTAAAAGACATTTTGGAATGGAGGATACCAAGCGACAGCGATGAAATAGTTTTTCAGGTGTTATTTTGTCCCTTTCTTCCGGCAAACACATCTTAAGGTGCAACAGTACAGGTTGTCATTTTCACATTTTTTGTTTCAAAGTTCTCCACACATTCTTTGTTGGGTACAGGTCGGGACTGCAGGTAGTAGAGTACCCATACCCTCTTTTTCCACTGCCATGCCTTTGTAATGTGTGCAGAATGTGGTTTTGCACTGTCTCGTTAAAAAATGCATGGATGTCCCTGGAAAAGATGTTGTCTTAAAGGCAGCATATATTGCTCTAAAATCCCCATATCCTTTTCTGGATTAATGCTGCCATCACAGAAGTATAAATTACCTTTGCTGAGGACATTGCCACAACCCCATACCATGACAAACCCTGGCTTATGGATTTGTTGCTGATAAAAGTCTGGATGGTCCTTTTCATCTTTGGTCCAGAGCACATGGCTTCCATTTCTTCCAAAAAATATCGGACCACAAGACTTTTTTCCACTGTGTGATGGCCTCTGAACCCAGAGAAGTTGACACCTCTTCTGGACATGGTTAACATAAGGATTCATTCATGCACAGTAACGTTTTAAGTGGCATTTGTGAATATAATGTATTGTAGTGCTTGATAAAGGTTTGCCAATGTAATGCCTTGCCCATGAGGTTATATCAGCTATTGATGAGTGACATTTTTTGATGCAGTGCCATCTGAGGGTTTGAAGATCACGAGTGTTCATCTTAGGCATGCATCCTTGCCCTTTATACACTGAAATTCCTCCAGATTCCTTGAATCGTTTAATGGTTTTATGCACTGTAGAGGAAGAAATATGCAAATCCCTTCCAATCTTTCTTTGAGGAACATTATATTTTAAATATTTCAATAATTTTCTCATGCATTTGTTGATCCTCTACCCATCTTTGCTCCTCAAAGACTCAGCCTTTTGTGGATACTGCTTTTGTACTAAATCACCTGTTGACATCACATCATTATTTAATTATTTTACCTCATTACTGGCCCTAATTTGTCCCCATTCCAACTTTTCTTGGAATGTGTTGCAGGCTCAGAATGCATGAATGGATGTACATTGGCATTGTCATTGAGTTGACCAGACAAAACATGAAATATTTTGGGTCATACTCTCTCTGCAACAAGGTTATTATAGTTTTGCCTTTTTATATTAGTTTTTATTTCTATATTTTTTCTGACCTTACTTGGAAATTCAGTTTAGTTTTAGTTTTCCTTCGTCGTGTATTTTTAGTTTAGTTTAGTTTTTATTTCACAAAGACATTTCTATTTTATTTTTATATATATTAGTTTCAGTTTTAGTTTTAGTAATTATGGCATGGAGCGCCTACGGAGTTAGTTTTGTGTCACAATCAGACAGAACTGTACACTTAACAGATTTGGATACGAGTTTAATGCTAGTGGAAGCTTACTACACTGCCTGGTTTACTATCTGGTTTTGTTTTTGTCTGATAAAAACAAGCATAATCAAAACTAGACACTGAATATGAACAATTTTACACAATTTTATAATTTTTAAAATATTTTCTCATGAAAATCACAGGGGCTTAGGAAGAACAGGGCTCTTAGACTTGAATGAGTGTGCAGACCCCACCTAGCTGTATTGAGGGAAACAAAGAACAACATGCATTAGTGTCAAGGTTAGGGACAGCGAGTCTTGAACAGACCACCATAAAGGACAGTAAACCGATAATGAGCAGAGTAAGAGCAGGTAATAGGAGTACGGACAGGCATAAAGCAACAGAGACAGCGTCTGAGATTAAGAACAACATATACATTACCTAAACCTGTTTATCCAGAGTAGGATTGCAGGAAATCTGGAGCCTACCGCAGCAGGTTTGGATTGAAGGCAGGATAAATCCCTGGTATGCAATATGTATGATATGGCTGATGTTAAGAACAAAAAGAATATGATATTTCAACTATCTATTTTGAGACAGAAAAACATTGAAAAAAGGGAGACAAATATTTTAAAATATAATTCTGCTAATGGATTAGATTCACAATATCAGGTATTTTGAGTTGTGAATATGAACTAAAAAAGATAAATTAATAAATATGGAATAAATACAAAAACCCATTAGTATGTTTAGTTTTTCATCACTTGTCAGACTCTCTACCTTTGTTTGTATCGCTTCGTTGTTAAACAATGTTTTTAAAGCAAAAGTAATTGGTCAGCAACAATATGCTGATCTTGTACGATGACCTAGTCAGTCTCTCGATCAGTGTCGTTTTATTATCAAAAACCGGGAGTGGACTCCCCTCAACTTTCGTGTATGCTCAGATATGGGGATAGATATTTGAGGAGAAAACCGCAAGACAATGATTATTTTTTTATATTATGTACATTAAGGAACCATCAACAACAAATCAAATTAATTATATATTGAACAATTATTATAAAAGTAAAGTTGAAAAAATCATACTCGTTTTTTTTTTCCATACAGCTGCAGAGTCTGTGTTCAGGTAAAGTACCACTTCCGGGTGATGGATTTGGCCCAAAAGTTAATACAGATCTATAATTGTGGTGTAACATCCACATGCCGAATTTCATCCATCTATCTAGTTGAGTTTTTGAGTTATTGTGTTTATACACACAGGCAGACACAGACATACATGCGTGCGCGTACACACACAATTCCAAAAAACAGTATTGTTGGACACTGGTTAGTCTATAACGTCAAGACTCATCAAAATATCGAAGTCGAATTTTTTCATGATTACTATACTTCGTATATGAGAAAGTAAAAACGATTTCTCCTGTGCAAAGTGGCAGGTGAATTGCTGTTAACAAAAAGCAGACACCTGAGAAATAAACTGAAACATTACTCACTCGTGATTTTTCTGTCCATATGGTAAACGTTTTGTTGACCAGCACATTCTGATTTCAGCCATTTGAATTACATCTTGATGATACAACAAGCACAAAGAATGGCGGCATGGAAATCGCTTTCTATTTCTCACGCTTTACGCACCCGCACTCAGCTTGCTCTGTCACCGCAAATGCTGTGTGAACAGCCGCCCTCAGTCACCAGCCGCCGTTCACTGGATGAATATATGAGGGCGGCACGTGGTGGATGACTTTATGTTTTAGAGTTAAAATTTACAAGGGTTAAAGACTAACGGCAAGAATATTAATTCAAAAACGAAAACTAAAAATATTTTAGTAAATTATTATTTTATTTCAGTTAGTCTTTCCAGCTACTTTAATAGTTTTGTTTAGTTTTAGTTTTTCATTTTGGTTTTGTTAATTATTTTATTTCAGTTTACGAAAATGTTTTTTTAATAATAGTTTCAGTTTTGATTTTAGTTTTCGTTAACTATAATAACCTTGCTCTGCAATGAAATAAAATTCAAAGTAATTTTAAGAAACAATGCGTTTTTTTTGTTAATTTTGTTTGCATTTTCCATACCGTCCCAACTTTTTCTGATTTGAGGTTGTATTATTTTTCATAATTGTATTATTTTCATTCATTCCTCTGTAACAGCCAACCCCTTACCCAGACCGGCCACTGCACTACCAAGACTATAACTTGGAAAACACTGAGGTTTCTTGCTCTAATATCAAATTACCACTTATCCCCAAAACACCAGTGACTAATTAATATATATATTAACACAAATATTTACAATAAACCCTCCCTTGCCCCCAAACAATTAAGAAAAGCACACAACACAAATACACACACAGATCTGAAAAACACGGCAGTTGAAAATGTGGTGAAACAATGTGTCCTAAAATAAAGTCCGGCGGTATAGAAACTGGTTGTGGTGTTATGGTGCTTCCTCCTGACAACAAAACGACCTCACCGCAAACATCCTGGCAATGGTTGGAATGACTTCAACCCCGGGGTTTCTCGGCTCTGGCTGTTGTGATGACTGATCCGTAGATGAAAAAGCAGGCAGTGGAATAAAGCAATGAATAGCAATGAATAATTGTGAATTTCCCCTTGGGATTAATAAAGTATCTATCTATCTATCTATCTATCTATCTATCTATCTATCTATCTATCTATCTATCTATCTATCTATCTATCTATCTATCTATCTATCTATCTATCAGTAATGAGTTTGTAGATGGTTGGATAAATTGTCTTCTTTTCTTTTCTTTTCCTCTCTCTCTCCGCCTCCCTGTTGTCGCCTCTTGCTTCTCTTTTCTAAATGTAAAATGTCCCGGATGTAACTGGTGTGTAAACAGGTGATTTCCGTCCTGGGGCTGTGGTCTCTATCCATCATCCGTCCCCTCTGCACTTACGGGGACAACATTCACTGACGTACACATAACGGACAGTAAACGGGACGATGAAAACAACACACACTCAGCACACACATAGAATATACTATTACTATGTAGCCCCGTTACACCTCTTTGCATGCACAATTAAGAATCAAAGGCAATAAACGCTTAATAATATTGTAGCATATAGCTTGTTCTATACTTGATTAAGTGTTTGGAACTATCAACAAATAAACCTAGTGGCATACTTAAAAAAACAAAATATCGGTGTCTCCAAGTTGTTTTATCCATTACTAGATTGCAGAATGAATGGTGCCCACCTTGGCATTAAAGGGCGCCATGTTGGGCACCAGTCCTTGCAGGGCCAACTTATGCACATACCCAGTAACTCACTAGATTTAATTTTAAAAAATCAGTCCACCAGACAAAGACATGAGTTTGGGAGTTGTCAAAAACTCATATTGTTATGAGGAAAACACACAGCCGTCAAATACACACAATAATCAGGAGTAGGACTTAAACCCTGGACACTGGGTTGCAAAGCAGCAGAACTAACTACAGCATCACCTTGCAGGCCAACTGTCGTTTCTGCAGACCCAAATGATGAGATCTTCCTCTGAGCTGCTTATTACCTCCTGGAGACAGACAGTAACCCCAAGGGCAGCTGACTCATACAGTTTTATTGGAGATGTCACTGTGGTGAAGGTTTTCATTTTCTCTCAGGTATACTGTCCAAAGTATTTTATTTTTTTAATTCAAGTCAAGTTTATTGTGATGTGTATGTAGTACAATGAAATTCTTACTTGCATGTCTTCTCAGAATAGTTGACCATAAACAATACCACCAAAAGACACACAAAAGCATCTAAATAAAAAAGAGATTACACAGTAAATCCTCATATTAAATCTTGAGGATCACCTGCTGTAATTTGAAGAAAAAATGTGCTAAGCTGAAAAGGACAATAAATTGTAAATATCCACCATAGAAGCCTGTGTGTGCTCCTTCCACAGAGTCCTGATGCAGAAACAACAGGTATATATGTAAAAAAAGTCATTTTATCAATTGTTTGTTGGCCTTGTGTTGACCAGTAAACACCTTATCCCACAGTGGTTAGCACTGTTGCCCGACATGCTTTCTCCGTTCAATTTAGGCAGTTCACACCTAATACATTCCCCTAAGTGGCTGCAATGCTTTCACTTTACCGCACTTTTAAATCGAACCATCTGTATTTTGTTAGCTGATAACTATGTCAGAAGGTTTCACACTGATCTGACGCCAATCGAGACAGACTTGTTTGACTGATTTTATTGCCATGTGCAAGGTGTGTGAGCTTGCATGTGTAGCTTGTCACTAGCAAAACAAAAAGAGATATTTCAGTTAAGTGAGTTAATATCTACTTTCGAGAATGGCCCCATCAGAATTTTCATGCCAAAATCCTAACTGAATGCAATACCTGTTTATCAGGATTGAGTGTATTTCATGCAAGCATCAAGTAATTAAGCACTACCAGTAATAAATAAAATTCTATTGACGACAATGTAATACAATATGGTAATATTACCATATATTAGTACAACATATTTGGTGCCCAGATATATCACTCTTAACGATCACTTTATCTTTTACCTAACAGATTGTTAAAAAGTAACCATCTCAATGGAATGTGTCAGTACCATGCACTAACTAGCAAAGGTCTGGTTTATGACTAAAACTAAGTGATTGTGAGCACAATTTGCTGAAATTAGACTTCTGGGCAGGGATGTTGGGCTCACTCTTTCTTACTGGGCAAGGGACTGCACAATAAGGGAAGACATTAGAACAGAAAAATTCCTTCTTTAGACTGAGAGGTGTCAGCTGAGGTAGTCGGTGTATGTAGTAAAGGTGGGGAGTACACCAGGTGTGGTCCACACAAAGAAGATTTACAGCTTGCTAGAGGGATTATATCTCATACGTAGATGGGCTATGTCTCCCTGTTGCTGCTAGAATTTTTGGTGACTCGGCTGCATGTTGCACTGCAAAACTGCCCATGCAAAAACAAGACAAAACACTTTTAAGTGGGAGTTGTTTTGCTTTCATTTCGCAAAGAAATCTGCCAATGGGATAAGCAAAATTTCCTTGACAAGATTTCTTAAAGTAAGCTAAATAATCGTAAATACAAATTTTTTGATAAGTCAATAACTCTTACTATAAGGAACGCAAGATTTAATGTATGATTTAAATACTTCTCGCTTGCTTAGATTTCATTTTTTGTAGTGTATATATATACATCAAAAATGTTAAATTGTTTCTGCACTCTGAATATAGCAAAACTACATTAACCCTTTATTACCGAAGATTCATTAATAAATTACTAAATACATTTTAATATGGCATCTGTACAACACCTGAACGTTTAAATTACAGTCTATAAAATAAACCGCAAGGTCTACAATATCTCTTCTAATTTACAGATTTATGAAAAGCTTTAACTGAAATACCTTAACCAGTTTTTAGGAATATCAGAAGTGATGGATTCTTATGTGGAAACTATGAATCCTATACAGTCAGTCAGTGTTCAGGGCGCAAGGCAGGAACAAACCCTGAGCAGGGTGCCAGCCCACCGCAGGAATCCTATACAGTATTTTAAATATTCACATCAGTGGTTAAATATAGAGGAACTGGGGCATCAGTTTATTTCTGCACCGAGGGCTCTGTTGTAGAGAAGGGTATAATTACTAAAAACACTGGACAGCAGTAGGGTACATTATAAAGTACACAGCGTATTGAGCAGCACTCACAAAAGACGAAGCCTCATAATGCAAGAGGAAAGGCTAAATTTAGATAAAAGGGTTTTTCTAGATTTAGTACACTTAAAAACCACATCTCACTAAGAAAATTTAAAAAATCATTATAATCAACACTGAATGCCCCATCCTAGCCATTTAGTTCAGCAGCCATATGAACAAGAAACCCATTAAGAGACAGTTGCTGTGTATAAATAGTAAAAACAATTTAAAGGATGGATTAGGATTCTTTCATTTAACCAAGATAAGCTGACGTGCAAGCAATGTAGTAAAGGAGATCACAATAGATTTATTGTAGCATAATATTATCTCTCCTTGTATTATTCCAAATAATATTGTTAGGGAATGAGGAGCAATTATACATTTAAAATTATTTTAAAAATAACTGAATATTTTCTTTGAAATGGTCTGTGTGTGAGGCTGTCTCAAAGCAAATGATCCAGTAAGGATGGTACTTGTTGATATTATTTGCAATTGTCATGCTCTTCTGGACAGATTCTAAGAATATTGGGACAATGTAGTGATGAGAACTGGCCATTTGATCCAAAAAAGCTCATCAGTTCCACTTGCCTCATTTTTACAAAACAGAATCAAGTTGAGTTGTGTAGGTCCTGAAAAGCCTACTCACTTGCAGACCACTTGGTAATTTATTCCATATGTCTATCGCTCTCTGTGTAAAGAAAAACTTTCTAACCTTTAGGCAAAATCTACAGTACTGTTAATAAATGTACAGCAGTGTTCCCAAGTTCTTGTTGGAGAACTTAATTTACAGTAATAATTGGGGTCCACTGTATTATTTCCTTTAATGATTTTAAAAACTTCAATCATCTTACCTCTAAATACCCGTCTGCTTAAACTGGAAATGTTCAACTGCTTCAGTCTTTCTGGGAGTCAGCCTAGTCACTTTTCTTTTGGACTTTCTCTAACGCTGCTATGTCTTTTTTTGTAATATGGAGACTGAAACTGCACACAGTGCTCAAGGTGAGGCCTCACTAGTGCATTATACAGTAAATCTTAAGCATAAACACATCATGCTTTATAACCTAACATCCTTTTAGCTTTCTTAACGGCTTCTTGTACACTGTCTGGATGTAGATAGTCATGAGTCCACTATGACTCTTAGGTCCTTCTCATAAGGAGTACTTTCAAAGTTCCAAACATCCCATTGTGCATTCAGACCTAATATTCTTACTTCGTACATGTAAAACTTTACATTTACTTACATTCAATTTTATCTGCCACAAATCTGCCCAACTTGCTTGCTGTCTAGGCTGCTTTGCAATGATTTGGCTGTTTGTAGATGATCTGCCATTCCACCTAGTTTGATATCATCTGTACACTTTTCCAATTTGTTTTTACATTCTTATTCATATTATTACTTTTTGAATTACTTTGTGCTTTGCTCATACCAAACACCAGACACTTATTCCTTGTCCAAAATTTTAATTGAGAGACCGAGACATTGTTTTTCTGAATCGAGAAAAGACAAAAGGAGGGTTAGTACTGGGAACACAGCCCATTTAATTTTTTTCTATATGACTAGCTTAAATGAAAATATAATACACAAATGTGTCAAGTTTAAAAAGCTGTAATTTAGGAAACAATAGTGTGACTGTAGATGGATTGATATAATATTCATCGTGTTTGTAGTTGTCCATTAACTACATTAATTTGCTTTTTTGAGAGATGTTCAATAATTTGATTATTGCCCAAAAAATCCGTCCATCCATCTTATGCCGCATGTCCGGGTCATGGGGGCAGCAGCCTGAGCAAAGATACCCAGATGGCCCCTTTCCTCGTCACCTCATCTAATTCCTCTGGGGGGGATACTGAGGTGTTCCCAGGCCAGCTGAGAGACACAATCTCTCCAGTGTGTCCTGGGTGTGCCCAGAGGTCTCCTCCTGTTTGAATACATTCAAAACTCCTCCCCCAGGAGACATTCATAATCAGATGTTTGAACCACCTCAACTGCTTCCTTTCAATGCAGAGGATCCGTCAAGGAAACTCATTTCTGGCACTTGTACTCGTAATCTAGCTCTTTTGGTCACTGCTATTACTTGTGACCATAGGTAAGGGTAGGAACATTGATTGACTAGTAAATTGAGAGCTCTCTCTTCACCACGCATGGCCAGTATAACGTTTGCATGACTGCAGACACTGCTCAGATCCACCTTTCAATCTCCCGCTCTCTTCCACCCTCACTTGTGAACAAGACCCCAAGATATTTAAACTCCTCCACTTGAGGCATCAACTCACCCCCAACCCAGAGAGTGCACTGGGCCCTTTTCCAGCTGAGAACCATAACCTTTGATTTATAGATTCAGATCCTCAGACCACACATTTCACTCTGTATGTCCAAGATCACAGTGCAATGAAGCCAACTGGACCACGTCATCTGCAAAAAGCAGAGATGCAATCCTGATCTCACTGAACTCGACACCTTCCACTCCTTGGCTGCACCAAGGAATCAAAAGGGCACATTTTATCAAAAGAGAGCATCACTTTTACAGCTATTGACAGCTTTATGCTTATCAATAAATAAACAATTTAAAAAGATACCATGAAACAAATAAAAAAAATGAACACTGCTTAAAGTAATTAATTTTCAGGTCTCAAACATTTGGTCTTTGCTAAATAATTGTTTGGTATATCTGGATTGACCAAAAATGTGTAAGGAAGGAGAGAGAGACAAAGGGAGAGGCAGAGTAATTAAGACAGAAGTCCAAATAAAGGCAAGGACTGACCTTTGGGTAACAAAATGGCTGAACAAGTGCTGGGCAGTTTAGTGAACCGAAGCAATCCCGGATTATGTCTAAAATGCTAATCTTTGAAAGAAAAATCATGTTCCTGCAGCACATGTAATTCCAAGCATGCACAATTAAACATGCAAGTAGGAGTTTGACTTTGGCTGCAGGCATCAAAGCGTATACTTACTGACCCAACAACACTAACCTTTTTTTTTTTTTTTTGATTTTTATTTCAAGCATGTGCCAGCTTTTTAAACTTCAACATGCTGTTGCATGGTGACGAAAATCAGCTCTGGTTTTGTTGCTGTTGAAACACTGCATGTGAATTTGTCATACTTATTTCATTGATTAAAACCAAAACTTTAAAAAAATTCAAAATGCCATCAGAAAAAAATCTTCAATATGCAACTGAACAAAATCAAAACACAATCTCTTGCAAAATCATGTTAATACGCCAATATCATTCCTTGCAATTTCATTCCCAAGGGAAGAACATGTTGATTATTAGTGCTTGCTGACATTTGCTATTACATGAGGAAACAGTCCCTCCCCCTCTCAAGAGCTTTATGTTTTAAAACCACAGCTTTGAAACAAAAGGGAGATCAGTGTGTAGGGGAAGCTGCCATCTGTTTGTTCTGCAAATTAACTCATTGAATCTGCTTCGACATTTTGTACATCATATGGTTTTTCAAATAAATAATGCTACATTCGTAATTCTTTCCTACAACATCCCATACCTAAACCTCACATCTAAAACAATTCCCAAATGTTGAATTTCCTGTAGGAAATAACATTCTTCCTCTCTGCTATATGCACATTTTCTCCATACAGACTGCGTGACATTTAGGTTTAAGTGTGCTATCTCATGAAGATTAGGTGGATAATGCCATTACCACTAGTCAATTTGATGATATAAAATGGCATGAAAACTGCAATCAAGGTTATGAAATTGGGAAAAAAAAGCTTCCAACACACACTCAAAATGGAATTAAATGCCATATTACTGATTATGCAAATAAAGCATTTTTATCACAGGATTATTGGTATACATTGAGCACATGCAGTCCAATGATTAAAACCTCATTTAAAAAGAGTAGAGACAGACAGAATTATTTGTGTTATAGATGGTTTTCAGTGCAATATTAAGAAACTATAATAATAAGAAACTATTAATGCATGTATGCATGTATATATATATATATATATATATATATATATATATATACACACATACTATATATATATATACAGTATATATCTATATATAAATATTTACATGCACATATAGTATTTATATATATATATATATATATATATATATATATATATATATATATATATATATATATATATATATATATTGTGAACACTTAGCTCAACTACAGACAAACACCGGACTCCAAACATCCCGAACACACAAGTTTATTTTCCAGTTCTTTACACAGCACACACACAATTCTCTCAGTCCTTTTTCCATTCTTTTTCTTTTCCTCTGCTGCCTCCACTCCTCCTAAGCAAGCTCCATCCTCTGCCTCCCGACTCCAGCTCCCAGAATGGAGTGAGGCGGCCCCTTTAATAATTCACCCGGATGTGGTCCAGGTGCTCCCTGATGACCTTCCTGCAGTACTTCCTGGTGTGGCGGAAGTGCTGCATGGGCACCCAGAAGCACTTTGGGTGTACCTAGTTCCTGTTCTGGCGGCACTTCCTGGTGTGGCAGAAGTGCTACAGTCCATGGCTCTGTAACCATTCAGGCACCCCCTAGTGGTGGCCACGGGCCCCAACCAGGTTGAGCTCCTATGATCCAATCCCGTGGGCCTCAATGCAAACCAGGGTGGCTGCTCTCGTGTGTCCTGTGGGAGGTATTGTCCTTCTCTCCCAGTCCTTCCATCCACCTGCCGTTCTGGCTGGGTAGGAGCCCCCGCCGTCCATCACAATATATACATAAAACATTTTAGATTTAGTTTCAATTTTATTGACATAGTAGGACTATTGTTATGAACTTGGTGTCGAAAATAATATTTCTGAACATTACTAAGGCACTTGAATGGAAACATGAAGATCAAATGCACATGGTGCTGTCAGCAATTCACACTTGATTATTTTTTTGTGTTTGTTTTATCTTGATCTGTATTATTTTTATTCCAATTTCTTATTAGCCTTCTCTGTTATTTCAGTAACATGGTATTTCATTTCTGATGGTTTTTGTTTTACTTTTTATTTCCTTATTATTCACATTTTTTGCCATATTCCAAGTTCTTCAATGGCTGCCACCATTTAATAGCTACAGACAATGCACATTTCCAGGCAATGTTGTGTGAATCTATGCTGGCACGGATGCACCATTAAAAGTGTCTAAACTGTAATCATCCAAAGATAAGTCTGTGTTAGAGACGTGTAGTAAAAAAAAAAAAAAATCACAAAAAAATGCAATTGGGGAAAGAAACATTGGTTTTGATTTGTGCTTTATTTCATTCCTTTGATTTTCGGCTCAGTATTAGTTTCATGTTGAAAGGCCTACAGAAATTTTAGGGTATCGGCTTTTTTCGATATTCCTGTTTAGTCTTCTTCCTAATACCATGTAAAAGACTTTTGCAATCTCTGTCACTTGCATAATAGTTTCCAACCTGTCCTGTCAAACACGTAAGTGGAAAAGTCAATGTTTTTAGGAGCTCAGGTTTTGCCTTATGTCAGTACAATGAAGTGCTGAAAAGATAAGAGACTTAGCCAATTCAACAGGACTTGCCTTAATCACTGATTCAGTTATTATGTGGTAGTGGAACATACAGTATAGAGTGAAAGAATTTCAAATTCTTTTTTTTTTCTAAGAAGACATTTTAAAAATAAGTCATAAAATCAACCTTTATGAACTTTCTTCAATGTGTCATTCAATAGAAAATAAGACTGAAATGACAAGGATGCATGCTCAATAACCTCCTATGTGGAATTGGCATGTCTGTTCTCCATCTTTCCTGATATTTTCCAGGTGCTCAGCTTTAGTTCCCTTGAGCTCTCAAAGATCATGCGTGAGCTTGACTGGTGACTTTAACTTGATTAAGTGTTGGGTTTACATGTGAGGAAGCTCCATCTGGGGTTTGTTTCTTCCCTGCAACCCTAAAACTGGATAAAGTAGTTCTAGTAATTTGTTGGTTTAATTGTGGGAAAAATGTTTATATTGTTAAGAATTCCTAAACAAAATCCTCAAATCAACACTGAGTAAAACAACATCTTTGTACTTCATTATACTGTAAATCCATTATTGGGAAGCTAGTAACTGAACACAGCCCACAAACTGATAAGCAACCAAAGGATACCATTGGGTGAATGTTGTACGGGACATCAAAATTAAAACATGGTCATGGTTTTGAGTAAATATAGCAGAAGATACAATTTTAAGCAAAGAGGAGTTATGGAAATGTGGATTAACACACAGAACAGGCAAAAAGTATACCGTTAAACAAACAGCAGAAAATGGGTTGAGAAAATTACCATCTAATATCTAAACCCATCCAACAACTGAAACATGAAGCACTTTTAACTTGCCATTTTATTCTGTGATGTTGCCGTTTTTAGTATGCTGACTTTTCCTATTAATGTGTTAAATTCACCTGCAGCACTAATTAAGCAAACTAAACTCCTTTGCACTCTATTTTCACGACAGTCATAGCTTTCAAATCATAAGTCAGAAAAATGGAATCCTTAAAATTGGCCATGTGATACAGGATCAAAAAAAGCTAATAAACTAATAAACATATCCTGAATGAAAGAGTGTTGACTTTTACCTCCTCAGGAACAGCCCTTATATTGGTAAATCCTTTTCTGAAGACCACAAACACTCGTCGAGCTCCACAACGCAGGGCTGAAGTTGCGCAGTCAAAAGCAGTGTCTCCAGCTCCCAGGACTATCACTGTTCCATATACCTCTGGTAACTTAGAGCAGTGGCCACACATCCCTGAAGGGCAAAACAAAAAGGATAAACAGTGCAACTCTTTTTTGGCAGTTAGGATGCTGCTTGAGATTTAGCAAGAGAAAAACACACCGAATGTTTCCAGAACTGACATGTTTATTCTGTTATGTTATTTTTACTGTTGCATGTGTTTTAGGCACATGGAGCAAATGGAGCTAAAATAGTAAAAAAAATAAAAAGAAAAACTTTCAAAAATATTTATCTTTTTTACATTTCTATGTTAACAAAACATAGAACAAATTGAATTTTTCCATTACTAGAAACTGAACACATTAGACTGAGCTTTACAGTTCTGTGATTTTATTTTTAATGATTACCTTTCTTCTGTTCGCATATCAGACATCACATTAAACAGCAGCAACCTGCTCATTCACCTCAGTGTAGCATAAAGCTTGACAAATCTAGTGAGGGATGCACATTTTTTAACAGGTATACAATTCATAAATACCTTAGTGGGACTGGATTAGCACTGTGAATTCAAGTTCAGTCAAAGTCAAATTTTTATTAATATGCATCTGTGCTGATCTGTTTTTGTAGCACATTTTTGGATTACGTTGTCCATTAAACATTCAATAACTAACACTTTATTTAAGCATTTACAGGACCATAAGGGGAGGAACTTCAGCTGTAGACCACCACCACCCAACAAAAGACAGTATGGGATAACCCAGCATTTGATATTTAAGGTCTAGACTTCTGATACACAGTTTATCTACAGTATGTCTGTATATCTGCTCAAAAAAGACTGCACTATGTGACCAGACATTCAGGCAGTGTAGTGTGGTTGTATAGTGGCAAAGGACTTTAAATCAAAAGACTGCTCGTTCAATCAATCTGATTTAGTGTGTGACACTGTTCTCAGATGAGTCAAGCCACGTTAAGTGTAAAGTCAGAGCCCACTGCATTCGGTACACCAAAATAGTACAGTATAGAACCCCAATTTTGAAAATAAAACAATCTATATCATTTGAAGCATGGATTCAACTAGGTGCTTGAAAAATTCTATACTGAGTAGGTTGCATCACACAGTTGCTTATGATTTTTCAGCTACTCATAAAAATAGGCAGACATTCCACTCTGCCTCATCCCACAGGTGCTCTATTAGATTGAGACTTGGGGATTGTATACAGCCATTGGAGCAAACCAAAGTCACTTTTACTGTATATTTGTGGATCCAGCTTGAGATGATGCATGCTTAATGACATATCTTATTATTATGCTGGCAGTATTCATTTGATAAAAGGAAAGCACATAGTCATCAATGATGCTTATGTACACAGTAGCATTAACTGTAAATGACAACTGATATAAAAAACAACAACAACAACAACATTTATTTATATAGCACATTTTCATACAAACAATGTAGCTCAAAGTGCTTTACATGATGAAGAAAGAGAAAAAAGACAAAATAAATAAGAATTAAAATTAGGGAACACTAATTAACATAGAAGAAGAGTAAGGTCCGATGGCCAGGGAGGACAGAAAAAACAACAAAAAACTCCAGACGGCTGGACAAAAAAAAAAAATCTGCAGGGGTTCCAAGGCCATGAGACCACCAGCCCACTCTAGGCATTCTACCTAACATAAATGACCTCAATCAGTCCTCATTGTATTCAGGGTTCTCATGGAAGAATTTGATGAGCCTAATGTGTAAAAAGAAAGCATTCCCCACTCCATTACACGACCAATGTCAGCCTTGGCGCTTATACAAGGGAGGCTCGATTTATGAATGCATGCTGTTAACGCAAAATTCTGATCCTACCATTTGCATTTTGCAGCCCAAATTGAGATTTGTCAGGCCAGGAGACACATTTCTATATGCAGTTTAAAAGTTATGATAACCATTTGCCCTCTGTAGCCTTGTCCTCATTGTTTAGCACATTGGGTTGCAACTATAGCATGGTTTTTTATACTGAGCTGAAACAATGGTATGGTCTTCTATATTTGGTTGAAATAACGGCATGATCTTCCGCTGCTGTAGCCCATCTACCTCTTTGCCCAATGCATTCTGCTCTGACAGATGTAGAGCAATGTTGCAAAGAGCTGAATAATTGTGGCCTTTCTGTTTGTTTGCATGTGAATCCACTTTACTGATGCTCTTCAAGTGTTATTAAGACCAAAAGAAGCCTTTGTTAAGGTCTTATTATAAAACAGTATTTGTATAATAAAATGCACTTTTGCAGTACCTAGTGTTACAGTTACTTTGTGTTTTACTGTATTCGTTTTGATTTTCAAATTATACATGAAAAAAACAAGTACAGAATTTTATTTAACTCTGTAAGAGGCAGCTTTTTTAGGTTGGTCTGAGGATTTACTGCCTTAATTTAAAAAAAATAATAAAAAGCATATCATATGAATGTTCAGAATCCTGCCTTTCCATATGGTTTCCTCCTACGCTGCCTAAAAAAAAAATATGCACGCACCTGGATGTCAGCACAGTGTTTTTAAAGTGAAATGGACATTACAAGGCTCAAAGAAAAACAAATACATTTTAAACTATTAATAACAATGACAAGGTACAAACAAACTGCTCCATGTTGTTTAAATATAACAAAGTAAATAATGTTTCAATCAAATGGGATTAGAGCAGATTAAATAAAATATTAACAATGGTGGCAGTAAGATAGTAGTCATGTTCTCAAATTAGCCTAAAAGGCCAATTAGCTGGCTATTATACCAAAAAAAAAACAACATTACCAGTAAGCTGAACTAGATAGATGTGTCAATCAGGCCTCACAAAGAGCCCAAATAGATGCTTGATAGCAAACAAAAGAAATAATGAATTAGGTCACAGGCTGTTATTTCATTCGTCTTAGATTTGGAGTTTCCTGCAAAGTGCAGTGCATAATGCAGCTTTTGCTTTACTAATAAGTTCACTTCCTTTTTTTTTTTTTACTGCCACAAAAACGCAATATCTTACAAGGTGGATAGGAAATTTTCTTCTTCCAGCCCAGCTTCAAAGGTGTTTAAAATGTTGAAACCATATTCCTCTTGTGTATCAGCAATCATTTCTGAGCAACTTGCCAGGTGCACTGGAAAATACAAAGCATTTTGAACTCTAACCAGGGATTTGATAATTGCTTTCAGGAATTGTCAAATAATTACATATTCAAAATGCTTTGTTATCTGTTTCCACAAACAATCCTACCAGGTTTAAATAAAAACAAGACAAAATGCTAAGCTGCTGCTTTAGTTGTCCCAGCCCCCACACCATACCGGATGCTTTGAGCAGCACTTGAAGAGAGAAAACCAGTGTTAGTGAGCAACGATTGGCATAATGCACCCCAGCATGTGTCTCTCATTCCCCGAGGGTCAGCTTCCTTCCACTACTCTGGCAACATCATTTAGCAGAGACTGACTAAATAGCCCACCAGTACAGCAGGTGCTAATGGAGAACAATCAGAGCATCTGCCTGTTAGTGCAGACTGCATTCCCTAAGCTCAAAGTAGCCATTCACTAAGGCAGGTCCCACAATCGCTCCGCATGCTGTGGTGAAGCAGTGTGCGTCACCCTCTCACACTTTTTGTGTTGCGACAGGGAACACTTACCCTCATTTACAGCACCGCCTGGAAGGTAATCCTAATGCACAGTTTTTAAAGGTGCACATTAAGATAAATTAGAAATCCCTTTCTGGACGCAAACGGTATTTCTGTTCCGGAAATCCAGTTCCATTGTTACAGAATGAAAACTTGAGAAAACAAAGCAGAACACTGCAAAGCTGACATTTTCTGAATTCCACTATGTCGATTAAAAATGATCAACCAACAAATCAATTTTGGCCCTGTACCGATTACTGACAATCTAACCCAAATTAGAAATTTCAACTGGCAAAAATGTGGGTTTGTTACACTTTACAAGTTAGTTTTATTTCTATAAGGGTGACCTTGACAACTAATTCAAATTAGGCAGGAGGAGGAGACATTTCTGCACTCTTCCATTCTTCTCAGAAGTGTGACTCTTCACCAGACATGCAATACTCCATCTTAAAGTGGCAGATTCTCAGTTCTTTATGGTTATGCTTAAAGGGAATAATATACATGTGACACCACACCTGTAAAACCGTTGTAAAGGCCAGTCCTGACACAGACAGGCGTAGGACACGGGTTCAAAGCACACAAGAGTTTTTATTTTTATTTTGTATTGTGGGAAACACCTTCCTCGTTCCCACAAGTTAAACACAGTTCCCAAAACACAAGCACACCTCTACACAGTACTTTTCTTCTTCACTTTCTCCTTTCACTTCCAGGCAAGCTTCTTCTCCCTCCTCCCGACTCTGGCTCCTCTATTGGAGTGAGACGTCCCCTTTTATAATGCCCCAGATGTGCTCCAGGTGCTCCGTGACAATCTTCTGGTAGCAGTTCCAGGGGCCTCATGTATAACGGCGTGCGTAGAACTCACACTATAACATGGCGTAAGCACAAAAGCGGGATTGTGCGTACGCACAGAAAAATCCAGATGCAGGAATCTGTGCGCACGCATACTTTCACGTTCTTCCACTACATAAATCCCGATCAGCGTGAAAAGTAACGCACGTGCACGCGCCTTCTGTCCCTCCCCAACTCCTCCCAGAATTACGCCTCTTTGAATATGCAAATCAATATAAATAGCCTGCTGTGAAAAGACAATGGGAAAAGCACAGGGGAAAATATAAGAATTTCAGCGAATACCAAGTGGAGGCAAAGGAAAAACGTACTATTTGTTGGTTTAAACAGTGGTATAATCAACAAAAGAAAGTTGATCGACTGACAGAGTGTCGGAGAAACTCGAAAGATCAAATTCACAAAGTCGCAGTGCCCGAAATAAAAAAGAAATCACATATCAAAGTCGCCGTGAAAAGGCAAGTCGTAGCCCACCGTCTGAGTGTCATATGACAGCGTATTAGGGTACAAACAAAAAAACATAGGCACACAGTGGGAAAAAAGCACAAAATGTCAACTTTAATCTTGAAATTTCCACTTTAATCATGTAGTTTATTTTGCCATTAAAGTAGAACATCATAAACTTCATCTTAAAATCGTTTATTTTACTAGTTTCTCAAGTAGCATGTTAAATGCATTGTTCTGTGTTTGATCTTCTATGTGCTCTATGTGTGTGTGAATCACTACGTGCTTCTGTTCTTTCTCTTTCTCCGACAGGACACAGAATGCATTACATTCGAGATATTACAGCTCTCTGAATAATTAAAATACTGAGATGTATACGTGATATCATTTTCATGATGATAGGAATGAAAGCATGTTATTAAACATGGGAACACGGTGGCGCAGTGCTTGTCTCACGCAAGAGGCTTGCTGCGCCATGTGCGACCTTCGATTAAATAATTTATTACAGAAGCACTGTCTCTTTCAAACGTACTAACCTCCAATTCCTGTCCATACTTTTCTTTCTCCAATCGCCACACAATCAGCTCTGTAATAGACGTTAAGCCATTTGTAAGCTTAGAACGCCGATTCTTCAAAACTTTTAAGGAACATTGAAATATCTTTGTAGTATATGTTTAATTATTCTATTCGTCTATCCTTCCAGTGTCGCGTCAGCACCAGCAAGAATACAGCACAAGGCAGGAGCTATCCTTGAACTAGCTATACGCTGCGGCACCGTGTCCTCACATGTTTAATTATTAACAATACAGATTATTTAAATGAAGTTAAAGTTTTATCTGTATACTATAAGCAACATATTTTGCTGCATTTCATCTTAAAAATGATATTGTCATCATACGCGCTTTATAAAGTAGCGCAGGTTGTGCAATATTATAACTGTAGTGTAAGTTTACAGTGATGTGATTGTACTTATAAGTAGAAACAGTTCTACAAGGAGCACTTGATGGACTGATTGAGTGCGTTTATAGTTCTTGGGATGAAACTGTTTCTGAAACGCGAGGTCCGTACAGGAAAGGCTTTGACGCTTTTTGCCGTGGTTGAGGTCGTGTGTACTTGAAACTGTATACCGATAATTCTCTTTCAGGTCATCTGCTGCTGTGATTCACACTCAGATACAGTGATATAAATACTCCGAGTGGTGCAGTGAGAGTAATATGGAAAAAGATGATCCGCAGTGGCAACCCTTAACGGGAGCAGCAAAAAGAAGAACAAGATGCAGTGAGTGTAACAAGGCTAAAGCAGTTATGGTATTTGGAATACTATGGCTATTCCCTGGCCCATTATATTGCTACACGTTAATTACGATCAGATGCATTACACTAATAAACAATATGCAGTTAATTTCAGTGTATTTATAAAACCGCGTCAGGAATGGAGCTAAGAAAGAAAGGATGAGCACACAGGAACAGTAGTTTGACCATTCTGTGGACCATTATATTGTTACAGGTTAATTACAATCAGATGCATTAAATTTATGAACGATATGCGGTTAATTTCAGTGTATTTGATAAAGCCGCCGCCGTGGATGTGGATCTAAGAAAGGGTAACTACACAGGAACAGTAGCACTGCTTTGACGCTGGGTGCCGCCAGTCTGCAAAACCGAGCGGAGAAATTGCGTACGCCAAGGTATGAGTTACCGTGGAAATGTGCGTGGCTTTACGCCAAGTTTAGGTTTTATACATCGCGATTTGAGCGTGGAAAGGTTCGCACGCAACATTTCTGTGCGTACGCACCGTTTATACATGAGGCCCCAGATGTGGTGGAAGTGCTGCAATCCAAGGCTCTATAATTCTCTGGGCGCCCTCTGGCCCCAACAGGGTTGAGCTTCTAAGCTCTGATCCCATGGCCCCAATGCAGACCAGGGTGGCTGCTCTCTCGTGGTCCAGGGTAGGTATTGTCCCTCTCCCAGTACTTTCAGATGTCCTGGCTGGGCAGGATCCCCAGCCGTCCACCACAATGTGTTTGGCTTCATATTAGAAGACAGCACAATGGACTAGTAAGGCTCAGAAAGAGAATGAATGGATAGGCAGTACAAGAATGGCATAACAGTGTCTGTAAAAATTCAGAGGAGAGCTGGGAGATTATTATAACTGTAGGGCATAAGTAAGACCCAGCCACAGGGGTTGCACAAACCAGTGTGTTTCTTCGTGCCAGTCCCAAACCCAGATAAATGGGGAGGGTTACGTCAGGAAGGTCATCTGGTGTACAACTTTGCCAAATCAATATGCGGACAACAATACAAATTTCCATACCGGATCGGTCGAGCCACGAGTTAACAATGACTGCCACCAGTACTGTTAGCTAATAGGGTGCTGGTGGAAATTGGGCTACTGGTGGCCGAAGAAGAAGAAGGAAAAGAAGAGGGGGGAGACGTGCCCGGAGGCAGGAGGAGAGGAGGAAGGTAAAGAGAGTGGAACTGAGGGTAGGAACTTTGAATGTTGGCAGTATGCCTGGTAAGGGGAGAGAGTTAGCAGATATGATGGAGGGAAGGAAGGTTGATACTGTATATTGTGCGTGCAAGAGACTAAATGGAAGGGGAGTAAGACCAGGTGGATCGGAGGTGGATTCATATTGTTCTATCACGGAGTGGATAGGAGGAGAAATGGAGTAGGGGTTACTCTGAAGGGACACTATGTCAAGAGTGTTTTGGAGGTGAAAAGTGTCAGACAGAGTAATGAGTATGAAGCTGGAAATTGGAGGTGTGATGATGACTGTTGTTAGTGCATATGCCCCACAAGTTAGGTGTGCAATGGATGAGAAAGAAGATTTTTGGAGTGAGTTGGATGAAGTGATGAACAGTGTTCCCAAGGGACAGAAAGGAGTGATTGGAGCAGATTTCAATGGGCATGTTGGTGAAGGGAACAGTGGAGACAAGAAGGTGATGGGTAGGTATGGTGTCAAGGAGAGGAATGAAGAAGGTCAGAGGATAGTGGATTTTGCCAAAAGGATGGACATGGCTGTGGTGAATACGTATTTTAAGAAGAGGGACATAGGGTGATGTACACGAGTGGAGGAAAATGCACACAGGTAGATTACATACTATGCAGAAGAGTCGATCTGAAGGAGATTGAAGACTGCAAAGTAGTGGTAGGGGAAAGTGTAGTTAAGCAGCATAGGATGGTGGTCTGTAGGATTACGTTGGAGATCAAGAAGTGGAAGAGAGTGAGTGCAGAGCCAAGGATCAAATGGTGGAAGTTGAAAAAGGAAGACTGCAAAGTTGAGTTTAGGGAGAAAGTGAGATAGGCACTGGGTGGCAGTAAAGAGTTACCAGACAGTTGGGAAACTACAGCAGATGTTGTAAGGGTAAAAGCAAGAAGGGTGCTTGGCGTGACATCTGGACAGAGGAAAGAGGAAAAGGAAACCTGGTGGTGGAATGAGGAAATACAGGAGAGTATACAGAGGAAGAGGATGGCAAAGAAGAAGTGGGATAGTCAGAGAGATGCAGAAAGTAGACAAGAGCACAAGGAGATAAGGCGCAAGGTGAAAAGAGAGGTGGCGAAGGCTAAGGAAAAAGCGTATGATGAGTTGTATGAGAGGTTGGACACTAAAAGGGAGAAAAGGCCCTGTACTGATTGGCTAGACAGAGGGACTGAGCTGGAAAAGATGTGCAGCAGGTTAGGGTAATAATGGATAAAGATGGAAACGTACTCACAAGCGAGGAGAGTGTGTTGAGCAGATGGAAGGAGTACTTTGAAAGGCTTATGAATGAAGAGAACGAGAGAGAGAAGATGCTGCATGATGTGGAGATAGTGAATCAGGAAGTGCAACGGATTAGCAAGGAGGAAGTAAGGACAGCTATGGAGAGGATGAAGAATGGAAAAGCTGTTGGTCCAGATGACATACCTGTGGAAACATGGAGGTGTTTAGGAGAGATGGCAGTAGAGTTTTTAACCAGATTGTTTAATGGAATCTTTGAAGGTGAGATGCCTGAGGAGTGGAGAAGAAGTGTACTGGTGCCGATATGTAAGAATAAGGGGGATGTGCAGGACTGTAGTAACTACAGGGGGATAAAATTGATGAGCCACAGCATGAAGTTATGGGAAAGAGTAGTAAAAGCTAGGTTAAGAAGTGAGGTGATGATTAGTGAGCAGCAGTATGGTTTCATGCCAAGAAAGAGCACCACAGATGTTATGTTTGCTCTGAGGGTGTTGATGGAGAAGTATAGAGAAGGCCAGAAGGAGTTGCATTGCGTCTTTGTGGAGTTGGAGAAAGCATATGACAGGGTGCCTCGAGAGGAGCTGTGGTATTATATGAGGAAGTCGGGAGTGGCAGAGAAGTATGTAAGAATTGTACAGGATATGTACGAGGGAAGTGTGACAGTGGTGAGGTCTGCAGTAGTAGCGATGGATGCATTCAAGGTGGAGGTGGGATTACATCAGGGATCGGCTCTGAGCCCTTTCTTATTTGCAATGGTGATGGACAGGTTGACAGATGAGATTAGACAGGAGTCCCCGTGGACTATGATGTTTGCTGATGACATTGTGATCTGTAGCAATAGTAGTGAGCAGGTTGAGGAGACCCTGGAGAGGTGGAGATATGCTCTAGACAGGAGAGAAATGAAGGTCAGTAGGAACAAGACAGAATACATGTGTGTAAATGAGAGGGGGGTCAGTGGAATGGTGAGGATGCAAGCAGTAGAGTTGGCGAAGGTGGATGAGTTTAAATACTTGGGATTAACAGTACAGAGTAATGGGGATTGTGGATGAGAGGTGAAAAAGAGAAGTGCAGGCAGGGTGGAATGGGTGGAGTAGAGTGTCAGGAGTGATTTGTGACAGACGGATATCAGCAAGAGTGAAAGGGAAGGTCTACAGGATGGTAGTGAGACCAGCTATGTTATATGGATTGGATACGGTGGCACTGACCAGAAAGCAGGAGACAGAGCTGGAGGTGGCAGAGTTAAAGATGCTAAGATTTGCATTGGGGGTGACGAGGATGGACAGGATTAGAAATGAGTACATTAGAGGGTCAGCTCAAGTTGGACGGTTGGGAGACAAAGTCAGAGAGGCGAGATTGCGTTGGTTTGGACATGTGCAGAGGAGAGATGCTGAGTATATTGGGAGAAGAATGCTATGGATAGAGCTGCCAGGGAAGAGGAAAAGAGGAAGGACTAAGAGAAGGTTTATGGATGTGGTGAGAGAGGACATGCAGGTGATGGGTTTAACAGAGCAAGATGTAGAGGACAGGAAGATATGGAAGAAGATGATCCGCTGTGGTGACCCCTAACAGGAGCAGCCGAAAGAAGAAGAAGAGGGCATAAGTAAGAGTAAAATACTGAAGTAATTAAATCATTTTACTTAATGCAAATACAAGTTTATGAGGAGAAATCACAGAAATGTTCCTGATTATGAAAGCAATAGGTAAGGTGATGGTCCTTTATTAACTTTAAATTAAACTTGTCAACAAGAATATGGAAGCTAGGTAAGCGAAAGTTTCCCCATTCCTGGTTGTTTTCGTATGGTCAAGTCACTAACAGGATCATTTTTTTTAGCAGAAACGTAAAAACAATATCATGGGTACATAAGGAACAAAATCTAGAGATTTTAGGAAACAAAATGCAACCAGAGCTCAAGACTTAGTGATGACTGCCAGGAAAACATTTGAGTCAGAACACAGCCAACTGCAGATACAAGAGCAAGTCGCCCAGCAATACAGCTAAAAGAGCACCTTGCAGACCAGCAGTTCTCAACCTTATTTTCAACACATTAGTTAAAAAACAAATGACAGGCTAATGTTTTTTCTTAGTTTTGGTTGGTTGGTCTGCCAATAGTTTGGGCTTCCCTATGAGCTGGAAGGCCTAAGAACACAGTCTGCCCCACCAAGCAAGCAAAGGTAACTTCGTATACACCCCTAAAAGAATAAAATTTTAAGCATATCTTTGTTCAAACAGGAGGTTCATAATGTACATTATTTGTGAGAAAAAGTTACCGTTTCAAAATCAGAAATTTTGAATTGAACAATTTCTGTTTTTTATTTTTGATTCAATACACCATTTATCTGCCAAGTTTACACTGCATCTCAGGAAATTTAAGCAAATGGTTGCACAAAAGCAAAGATGCATTTATTTTAGGAATGCCAGTATTTTCAACCCATGTGCCTTTTAATTTAAACAAATTCAGCAACCTTTGTCCCATAGATCAATGAAACCCAAGGCCATTTAGTAGCAGAGGGGAGGACAAACTGTGAAAGTCCTTGATGCACTCAAGGGCAGAGCTTTATATTTTGTGTTTCTCAATGTGCATTGCGAAGAATGTGCATATTTTGGAACTCGCCGGCTAAATATTTATTATAATGTTTATTGGCAAATAATCTAAGGCCCATTATTATACTTAAAAACTGACAATAGAAGCTAGAAAGTTGACTAAACTTGACTCATTTATTACAATTGCATTTCAAGATTACAGAAGCTGCTAGTCTTTTTTTCATGAATCACAACCTGAGTTGATTCCAGTATTATGTTGCTTTGTGAACCTGCATCTCTTGTAAAATTTTATATTCCCATACTTTAAGTATATACTTTTGTTACAAAAACACTTTAGAAAGTCAGACATCCAGCTTTATAAAAACAATTTCCAAGAGTCTCATTCAAATCAGCCTTTAAGTGAAATGCTGTTTGCAGTGTTCACCTGCCAGCAACACAACAAGGCGAAACAATACTCCATTCTCATTTCAAGCTACTGAAAGAACTGATTACACTGGCATAAACCTGTGGTTATGAATACATGAAGAATACACACTATGAAGCATCATTTCAATTACAGCCAAGGAATATATTGTACACTATCAATTGTAACCAAGAAGTTATCACTCAATACTGAAAGGAATACACAATCCAAAAATGATATATTTTTAAATATCTGCTACTTAACTTGTTTTTGTTTGCATCGATGATGAGGAAGAAAATGACTCTCAGGTTTTTATGGCTAATGGAATAATGATACAATAGGGTCCAATGGGGACCAATGCTAAAAAGCAGTAGACAATATCAAAATGTTAATTAACAAAATGTAAATGTACTGGTTTTGCATAAGCCATATGTCAGATACCCAGTTACAATGTCCTAAACACATGCATTTCTGCTACAATATTGTTAATTGTCTAGAAAATCCTCTTGTGAATGTCTGGGCGCTGAAACAAGTGGGCAGACTTTCATTTGAAGACCCACCTCTTCCCTTATTCATTGGTAATTAATCTACAACACCTTAATGCACTTTTTCAGTATGGTAGTGCAGTGGTTTGTCCATCATCAGGGCTCAGTCAGCGTCATCATGGAGTTTATTGATTTTCCCTGTCCGTGTAAGGCTTTCTTCTCTCCACACCTTAACGTGTGCACATTGGCACTCTTTAATTGTACTTGGGGTGCTCTGTGATAGATTAGTATCTTGCTTAATGTTGATTCCCGTCTTGCACTTAATGCAGCCACAATGTGCTTCAGTGTATTTGGAAAATCTAATTTTGAACAGATGGGTAAAACTGGTGGAAAATTCATAAAACCTGAATTATGCTACTAGGCTAGTTAGGAAATCATGAGAAAATAAGCAATGTTAGTACAATATAGTTTTTTTCATTGCTTCATCTGAACTTTCTCGTTTTCACTCTTAATTTAAAAGTTTTCCTTTAGGTTATTCAGAAACACTTTATCAGAATCAGAATCATCTTATTGCTAGCATGTGAAACATGCCAGAATTTACTTTGGTTAGGTGCAAAAACGTGAGATTCAAGACATTACCAACTCAAAACAACACAATTTCAACACAGCATTAACCTGACACTGTGCAAATCAAATACAAAATGTCAAATAGTTTCCGCTCACAGACCCACCAGGACACCTCTTGTACCGATGCCTATTTTAGACGTCCCCTTTGAAAGGGTGGGATTAGATAATGTTGGCCCGATTCCAAGGAGTAAAAGTGGCTTTCATTATATACTCATGTTAATCATTATGCCACAAGATACCCAGAAGTAGCCGTGCTGCAGTGGGTGGATGCTCAGCCTATTGCAAAAGTACTCTTGGATATATTCACACATATTGGTATCCCTCGTGAGATTCTCACTGATCAGGGCACACCCTTTATGTCTCGCATCATGAAGCACCTATGCAAAAAATTCAGAATTAAGCAGTTACACTCCACGATTTATCATCCACAGACAAATGGCCTGACTGAACGATTTAATAAAACCCTAAAACAGATTCGGCGGGTAGCCCGTGACGATCCATCCTCCTGGGATACGGTAATGCCTTTCCTCCTGTTTGCTGTTCGGGAGGCTCGCAAGTGTCCACTGGGATGGGCCCGTTCAAACCATTATTTGGCCACCAACTGCGCGGGGTGTTGGACATTTTTCAGGAAGAATGGATGGGGACTCGCGAGACACTCCGTGGAGGGAGGTTTGTCGACTGAGTCATTTCGCTGCAAGAGAAGATTGCCAGATTGTCCTCTATTGCAGTAAAACATCAGCAGCACGAGCAGGAGGCACAAAAACATAATTATGACAAGACGAGGAAACTCTGTGAGTTAAAGAATGGGGATTGCATGCAGGTGTTGACTAGCAAGGGCCAGCAGTGATAGAAGAGCAAATGTCCCCAGTGAATTATTAAGTCAGAATTTGCAGGTGACGGAAACTTTTAAAGAAGTGGCACAACCATCAAAAAGTCCTGGTCACAGCCGCAGCGGTCCCCCAGACCAAGGTCGCCAATGGGGATGATTAAATAGACACCCAGGAAGTGGAAATGCTATCACTGATCGAGGGGAACTCAGGCAATTATTCGGCAGCGCCTGGCTGGACGATAATTGCAGAACATAAAATTGTCACTCGGCCTGGTGTTACTATACAGGTGCCCCCATGTGGTCTACCAGCAGCAACAAGGAAAGTGATACATGAGGAAGTCAGACAGATGCTCCAATTGGGCGCTATTCGGCTGAGCCAAAGCAATTGGCAAAGTCCAATTGTACTCGTCTCAAAGCCAGACGGTTCGGTTCGGTTCTGTATTGATTTTAGGCATTTCAATAAGCTTTCCAAATCTGATGCATAGCCGATGCTGTGTGTGGACGAGCTGTTGGAAAAGCTCGGGTAGACTTCATATGTCTCCATACTGGACCTCACGAAGGGTTATTGGCAGGTCATCTTGGAAGAGTCTAGTTGTGAGAAGACCGTGGACCTAAAAGCTGCTTTATCATCGTTCCCGTTTCTGGGCAATCCAGACTTTTCGAAGGAATTTATTCTGCAAACAAATGCTAGGGCTTTCGGTTTCAGGAGCGGTGCTCTCACAATGTTTTGAGGGGGAAGAACATCCCATCACATTTCTCATCAGAAAGCCGCTACCCAGGGAGTGTAATTATTCAACAATTGAAAAGGAGTGCTTGGCGATTAAGTGTGTGGTGGAGGCTCTCCGTTACTACCTCTGGGGACGACGGTTTACCCTGGAGGCTGACCTCACCCCACTGCAAAGACTTACAAACAGATGGATACTAACGCCAAGGCTCACTCAGTGGTCTATTTGATGTTCGCTACTGTCCTGGGGCTGCACACACCAATGCTGGGGGGATGTGAGATATCTGAACTCTTTTGGGATCCCCCCAATGGAGCAACACATTGAAGTGCGTCCCGAAGCGCGATTGCCGTGTCTATGAAAGATTGCATGTCCGTTGCCGGGGCAAACACAGGCTCACAGCGTTGCAGCGGAGCTCCGCGGAAGGAAATCTGAGCTGATCGCAGTCGCGCTATAAGTACCTGGGAGATGAGAGATACAAGGAACATTATAAACGCAGGGAACATTATTAATTGACCACTAACCTGGCCATGACCCTGCCTGACTGCTGTGTCTGTGTATAGGAGAGTGGCATCTCCCACTACAATAAACAACCGTACTGTTCCTGTTTCAAGCTGAATAAAGCTGGTTTAGGGTGCAAGACAATGACTCATGCGTCACAGCATAAAAAAGTAAATTGTATAAACAAGCAAATATAACAGACAATATAAAAGATCAAATAATGAAATTTAGTTTTAACTGTATATGTGAGGATTTGGGTTTATTTTCTTCAAAATGGAGCAAAACTAATTCCGTTTTCCAAAAAAAGAAAACTGTGTATCAGTACTGTACAGTATATCACACAACTGCAGATATATATTACATGCAATTACAACTCCAATAGAAGTATTCCACAATGAACTCGGAAGTGGATAAATATTTCCAATAGAGTTACAAATGTTACTTCCCATTTTGTTTTCTTATTTCAAAGTTGTCATTTTCAAACTTTACCTGGTTTACTAGCCTTGGCAACCATTGGTAGAAAATCTTTTGAAGTATAAAATCCTTGTTCCATTGTTAGCCCTGCAAAGATTTTGTGTCTGTTTGGTTCTGGCAAACCTGTTAAAACATAATGACAGAACAGCTTTTAAACATTGCATGATGTATTTTTGCCTTTCAGTACTGACATGTTCTTTTTTTTTTAATATTACAGAAGGTAATTGCTGTTTCGGCAGATAAATACATCTACCTTGTCAAAGTTATAATTGGTGTCCTACTATATAAGACAGAAAAATGCAAGAATTTCATTTTAAATTAAAAGGCAGCAAGAACAAATTGAACTAAAATGAAGAAAACAAAATATAGCCTGGAAAATGTCTGTTAGATCAACTGGTATTGATTTAAATATTTTATCAAAGTGAAATGGACAAAAAAGCATGAAAATTGTTTTATTATAATTAGAAACTTCCAAGCTACATAGGATTAAGCACTGCTTACATTTCCCTTTGGAACATAAAGGACAAAAGGTAAAATAACACCCTAAATTGCATATTCATTTGTTAGAGGACATGTGTTCACACCTTTACCTTAGCCTGACTAAAGGTTTATGAAAACCTGGAAAAAAATGACAGCACATTGAACTTGGTAATGCCTGTGAAAAGCTCAATGAGTCACATAACTATAGGCTCAGAATGATTTTCCATTGTAATCTAGGAAGTATCTTTCTCCAAACAGAAAAGTGTTTAGTACTTTATACGTCTGGTGTTTAATGCAATAGCTATCCAACTTTTGACGCCAGACTTGTCAGGTGTACTGAGTGAAGGGACATCAATATTTCATCTGGAACAACTGTTCATCAATTATTTTCACCAGTTACATACAGCACCGTTTGCATAAAGTGGGAAAAGTGTCTAATACAGCAGCAAACCATCAATATGCTAGGAAAAAAATCATATGATTTGAGTGTACATCTGCTGTCAAACCATTATGGTTGTAAGTGATTCAGTAGTTGCACCAGCATTTCAATACAGATGTTTCAAATCATATCATTTTCACAATGCCTTATTCATGTCCAAGTCCTGCGTGCCATTGGTCTTTCCACCACAGACAAATCATGGCATTTTAATGTAACATAAACAAAGAAAGTCAACAGTTGTGTCTATAAAAAAGGTAAGCAAGCCACCTCCCAGAGCTGTGCTCTTTACTCAAGTCTTGTTCTTTCTACAATGTGCCATTCTGCATGTTTTCCCTTTTCTCAAAATAATGCTGTCTGCATACCTTGCATTCCATTTTGTTTGAAAAACAACCTGGAATACAAAGTAATTTCTATGAGTTTATATTCATCTTTTTACCTAATTGAAATAATTGGAGCACCAAAGGTTTTTGAGATTTGTCTGTATTCTTCATCACGTGTACTGAAACAATATGAAGGATATACAGTGCATCCGGAAAGTATTCACAGCGCAATACTTTTTCCACCTTTTGTTATGTTACAGCCTTATTCCAAAATGGATTAAATTCATTTTTTTCCACAGAATTCTACACACAACACCCCATAATGACAACGTGAAAAAAGTTTACTTGAGGTTTTTGCAAATTTCTTAAAAATAAAAAAAACTGAGAAATCACATGTACATAAGTATTCACAGCCTTTGCTCAATACTTTGTTGATGCACCTTTGGCAGCAATTACAGCCTCAAGTCTTTTTGAATATGATGCCACAAGCTTGGCACACCTATCCTTGGCCAGTTTCGCCCATTCCTCTTTGTAGCACCTCTCAAGCTCCATCAGGTTGGATGGGAATTGTCGGTGCACAGCCATTTTAAGATCTCTCCAGAGATGTTCAATTGGATTCAAGTCTGGGCTCTGGCTGGGCCACTCAAGGACATTCACAGAGTTGTCCTGAAGCCACTCCTTTGATATCTTGGCTGTGTGCTTAGGGTTGTTGTCAAAAGATGAACCGTCGCCCCAGTCTGAGGTCAAGAGCGCTCTGGGGCAGGTTTTCATCCAGGATGTCTCTGTACATTGCTGCAGTCATCTTTCCCTTTATCCTGACTAGTCTCCCAGTTCCTGCCGCTGAAAAACATACCCACAGCATGATGCTGCCACCACCATGCTTCACTGTAGGGATGGTGCCAGGTTTCCTCCAAACATGATGCCTGGCATTCACACCAAAGAGTTCAATCTTTGTCTCGTCAGACCAGAGAATTTTCTTTCTCATGGTCTGAGAGTCCTTCAGATGCCTTTTGGCAAACTCCAGGCGGGCTGCCATGTGCCTTTTACTAAGGAGTGGCTTCCGTCTGGCCACTCTACCATACAGGCCTGATTGGTGGATTGCTACAGAGATGGTTGTCCTTCTGGAAGGTTCTCCTCTCTCTACAGAGGACCTCTGGAGCTCTGACAGAGTGACCATCAGGTTCTTGGTCACCTCCCTGACTAAGGCCCTTCTCCCCCGATCGCTCAGTTTACATGGCCGGCCAGCTCTAGGAAGAGTCTTTGTGGTTTCGAACTTCCTCCACTTACGGATGATGGAGGCCACTGTGCTCATTGGGACCTTCAAAGCAGCAGAAATTTTTCTGTAACCTTCCCCAGATTTGTGCCTCGAGACAATCCTGTCTCGGAGGTCTACAGACAATTCCTTTGACTTCATGCTTGGTTTGTGCTCTGACATGAACTGTCAACTGTGGGACCTTATATATACAGGTGTGTGCCTTTCCAAATCATGTCCAATCAACTGAATTTACCACAAGGTGAACTCCAATTAAGCTGCAGAAACATCTCAAGGATGATCAGGGGAAACAGGATGCACCTGAGCTCAATTTTGAGCTTCATGGCAAAGGCTGTGAATACTTATGTACATGTGCTTTCTCAATGTTTTTATTTTTAATAAATTTGCAAAAACCTCAAGTAAACTTTTTTCCCATTGTCATTATGAGGTGTTGTGTGTAGAATTCTGAGGAAAAAAATTAATTTAATCCATTTTGGAATAAGGCTGTAACATAACAAAATGTGGAAAAAGTGATGCGCTGAGAATACTTTCCGGATGCACTGTATATTTGATACTTTTTCAGTGATTGTTTTCTGAGAAAGGATTGGTTGAAGGATATGCAAATGCAATCAGGTGGGAGCTGGAGGAGACACGCAGCTTACAGTTTACAATAACATTGCTTGTTAATGTCATCAATCTCTTTTTCTGAATTAGGTTTGAGAGTTATAACAATATGGGAATTTGTATTGCACTTATTTAGGAAAAGTCAAAGAAGGACAAGAACTGCTGAGATACTGAAAACACAATGGTCATTGGCATAAAAAATGGTGCTTCTACAGTTAATGTATTACATCTTGCCAAAATTACAAGTTTAATGGCTTCATTTTGGTTCGCTAGTCACTCCCCTCATAGCTCTGTAAGCTCTGCTCTAACTACCGTATTTACTCACGTAGAAGTTGGGTCTTGAAACCCAAAAAATCGATCATAAAATCAGACCCCAACTTGTACGCTGTTCAAAAATGCGACACCTAATATGTTTTTTTTTTTTACATCTTCTTGCCTCCTCCAATCTCCCACCAGTTTCTCAGACGCATCGAATTTTGTTGCAGCAGCACAGTTACAAATTTCTTTCACTACTTCAACGACGTTTAATTTAAAAACAGCTTCATATTTTCTTCTAATCAAACTCTCCATCGTAGATAAGGGATGCTCTTACGATAAAGGCATATGAGGGTGTGAGATACAAAAATCACAAATCAGTGCAAACGTTGCTTCGGAATAGTTCGGGTATCACCGTGTGGTCACATAGCAGCAATAGAGAGAGAGAGAGATTAGGAGCACACGCTGAAACAGCGCATTGCCACACACATAGAAAAAAAGGCAGTGTGCTCCGTGGTTACTCTCTCAGGTAGGCATTAGCATATCATAATCCCTTGAACCAATAGCATGAGTTTTCTGAATTCGACATATACAACCGACATTATAAAATACCAGAAATTATACTGTAAAATCAAGCCCCGACTTATTTGCGGGAGAACTTAACCGCGAGTATATACGGTACCTGAAAAACGGTTTTCATTTAAACTTCAAAAATGACTGTTTTGCAGCTGGCTAAGAGAAGTACTTTCAATTTGTTGAAAAATAAGCTATAGAGTCATGCCACAAAAACAAACGATGCATGAAGTGTGATCAGCTAATTTGTGAGCTAATTTTACATGTTTTAAAACAACATTAAAGTAAGAGAAAGTTTATTGAGGTGATATGTGCACTGTTGTGTGTTTAAAGGAGAAGAAAATAAACGTGTGTGTTTTGGGACATTGTGAGACTGTGTTTGTCTGTAGCTGGGCTGATCTTTGTACTATGTTGTGACGTCTCATCGAATAAACACACTCAGGAGCCGCTTGTCTGGGGGAGTCTTACAAATACCGACTGGCTTTTTATTGAATAGGCTACGATATAAACAGTGCCCTACCGCCACCCGTTGTCTGGGTCACGGGGATACCTCCAAAATAACAAAAATAATTTACCTTCGTCCTATCTACCTCTTTAACTGTTCGCTCCCTTCACTATTTGATGCCGTCTTCCTTTCACTCCAGCAACAACTACCACTTCCGACAACCACCTCCCCTTTTCTTCACACACCGTTAATTAACCCGGAACCCTGTCACTCATCTCTCTCTTAAGGGAGGTGCCCCAAGCCCTTACAAAAAGTTACAATATATATTGTAACAGATTGAGGCTTTGTCCACCTCTTGAACCCTCAGGTACCACTCTGAACACCAGGTGAAAGTATAAATAGTATTTTTTTTTCTATTATACTGTGCACAAAGCACCCTCCACTCCACACTCATAAACAATAAACTCTCTCAATACTATAAACCAATACTCCTCGCCCAGACACTTCGCCCTCCTACCTCCCAGCTCAGCTCAGTGTCTGGGCTTTCCCATAGTCCTTTTATATCCCCTGACCCGGAAGTGGTTCCTGGCCAAACTCACAAGTCCTTATTCCCTCCGGGTCAGGGTAAACAGTCCTTTCTTCAGCCCGGGAGCACGTCGTTCCTTCCTGTCACGTGATGATGACGCACTCCCGGGTTATAGGGCACATAAGAGCCCACTAGCCCCCCTAAAGCGACTCCCGGAGGTCCCCAAGGTATCCAGCAGGGCTGTGTATATAAATTTCAAAGTCCATGATGCCCTGCTGGAACTCGGGGCACGATCATGCTGTCCAGAGGGCTCCTTCTGGCGGCCTGGGGGTGGCGACCGGAGTCTGTAGCCGGTCGTCCATCACAATATATATATATATATATATATATATATATATATATATATATATATATATATATATATATATATATATATATATAAACATGCACACCTATATTAAATATTTTAGTATTTTATCTTGTCACATAGTCATAAGCTATGTTCATAGTACTCCAAGTGGAATGCACAAACAGTAAGGATGTATAAAGGAAGTGTCTTAATTTTGCTTATAAATAATGATTATGTTGCATCTTCATGAAAAACTACTGTATATTACTTTGAAAGCCTATATCCAGTGAAATGATTGAATAAATGCATCTTTTTTTAAGCAAAAATGCATTGCTTTTTCCTTCTACCAGTTGTAAAGGGGGGAAAAATCCTTTCAGAAAAGCAGAACTCGGTGCAACAGTCAGCAACTCATCTGTCTGCTACACACGTCTCAGGCTACAAGCCTATCATTAATGCATTTTGTACAGCGGGTCTATTAAGTGAGGATGGCAATTAAAGTTCCTTTTTTAACAGTGCCTGTTGCTTGACCTGTGATAAAGTAACCCATCAAATATCCAATAATTATTTCTACCTGATGTTGTTTGCATCATTTATCCAGGAAAGGGAAGATCTTTATTTATTTATTTTTCAAAAGGGGATGTTGCTGCACCTGTACAATGGTTGCTTACAGGCCAGGAGTCCCAAGGAGAGGCTGGGCAGCCTGTCCAAAGCTCAGTGTTGCCTTCAGAATCAATAATATATGTAACTTGTAAGAGCACAGTTGAGCAGAACACAAGCAGTGCCCTATTCTCGTTAACTACACTGAGCTCTGATACTACAACCTACTCCCCTGTGCCTACTGTGATCAATTTTAATTTTCTAACCAGAAAAAAAGAAAAAAACAAAGCAGCCCCCATCCTCACATGCACACACCTTTTCTGAATTCATCTCTGAAGAATGTTATAGATTTATATGCCTGCAGTGGGAATAGAAGAATTAATTCAAAGAGCAGCCCATGGAAAGAACACATCCAAACTATCATTATTTCTCATAATAACCATAGTGTGGACCAGTAATATTAGCAGCTCTAAATAATATAAGGGGGCTGGGTAAACGTGGAATGACTAGGATTAAACATTTTCCTTGCAAAAATATTCAGTGTGAAAAGATTCTTTGTAGCTCATAGCCGTGTTTCTTTCACAAAGTTATTTTAATGTGTACATTACTGCAGACACAATAAGAAAAATCAATAAACTTAACAGGTTACACGATGCCCTGTGGCTCCTTTTAAACTCCTAATAAAGGTGGCACTTTCTGATCCATGCTTTTATCTGCAGAAACATTTTTAAAAATTATGGAAATGACATATGCATAAGCTGAATGTATCACTAATATGGGTGGCATATTTGTGAACACATATGTCACTCATTTTAAAGCACAAATTGAAGACACAAAGCTGCAGCACTTCACACCTCAGCCTCTGGTCCTGTTTTCAGGATTCTGGTGATACTGCACCTTAATAAGTACACTAGGCCTAGATTTAACAATGCTGTATTCAGTGAAAGCTGACGCTAATTCCAGCCCGCATAATCAGTGCTAGACTGCAGCAGCATTTTCCTTTCTGCAATTAAACTAAATTGGACCCAAATAAATAAGCATGGATGTGTGCGAGTGTGCCCTGTGGTTCACTGATGTCCGGGTTCAAGGCTGTTCTCTGTCTTTCTCCCGATGTTTATGCTAAAGACTTCAACCTCTGCCACTTTGGTGTTCAATAATGGATAGGTGGAATTCTCAAAAAAGAACACAGCCAAGACTAATGTTAGATCAGTACAATATATCATATTTAGATTTATATTTTAAAGTATAAACGACAACTATAGAACAGTGCAGTAGCATAGCAGTTAGCACCTCTACCTTACAGATATAAAAGTTCAGAGTTACACATTTTATATTTTACTCTGATTTACACCCACAACCCTTATCCCATAAACATGCACATTAAGTTAACTGGCAGGTTTCACTCTTATAAGGTCTTTGGGTCAAATCTGATCCATTTTGTGTTTGAAATCAGTAAAAGCACCCTAAATTTCAACTGTTCATGATGAAACTTTGTGATTTTTCCTATATTTCCCCAAATGAATGAATGGTTAAAAAAAGTTAAACATTCTATAATTTATTTGCACAATTTCTAAAAAGGTCTTTGGGTCAGTGTTGACCCACCATTGGCTTTAATAGATTTTCCACTGCATTTAAAGTAATACATTTGTTCATGACCCAATAAACCTGATCAACATCCTCTTTTTAACTCCTATTTACAAAGGTTTTTAGTTAAGTGTCTTGACTTTATAAAAAGCAAAAAGTTTCCAAATGTCACATTTTTGTACAGCTACTGCACATTTCAAACACACATACTGTATGTCCTTTGGGTCAATTTCAGCCCAGCATATTTCAAAATTTCTTGAGCTCCTCTAAATGCTCAACTTCCCCTTTGGACAAATAAAGCACATACAAATGCAATCTATCTATCTATCTATCTATCTATCTATCTATCTATCTATCTATCTATCTATCTATCTATCTATCTATCTATCTATCTATCTATCTATCACTATATATATCATTTGTTTATATTCCATAAAAACATCCTAAATGTAATCTGTTTAAAAATTACATGTTACGATGGCCAATCAATACAGAATAGGTCCACAATGAAAGATCGGATATCCAGGGCACCTAAAAAGGGGGTGCCAGAGTCAGATGAAAAAAGAGCCAGATGGCACAGCACTAAGTTACCCTATAAAAACGTTGTGAGGATTAACTTGTCTTAAGAATGACTGAATGTGGGTGCATTATGAAAGACTAAAGTCCCAGCCATGTCCCACTCTTAACTTCAGACAACATGTTCAGGGAAAGAAAAGCATAAAATATCGATTACATGATAACATACATATTAAACTGTGAAGCCATTGCAAACTAAAGAGCTCTGTATATTAGAGAGAGAAATTATGCCTGTGCATTGAAGGATCTCTTTACAGGCTCTGTCAAGGGCCACTAACGTTGTCATCATCTTCTCTCTCTCAAACCCTAAAATTAGTACTGCCTCAATATAAGGTGGAATTGAATAAATGTCTACCAACAAAAAAAAAGAAAGTTGCTAATTACTTTCACACATTCAAAAGCACTTCTTATCACAGTCTGAAAACAGCATCTTTAAAATTGTGCTTCATTCTGGTCAACCTAGCCAGGGTTAACTTGCTGTGTTTTTTTTTTCTTTATTTTTATTTCCACTGTGTTTATTTAACTCCAAGAAGTGCTTAACACTGATCATTGATTGGAATTGTGAACTTAATGACAACATGCAGGTGGACAACAAAACCAGAGTCTGTACACTGATAATAAAAAGTAGTATAATCAGTTGGTCTCAGATTTATTGTCACATAAGGTGTACACAGTAAAATGAAGTGCACGTATGGTCAAGTGCATCATGTAGCCACTGTCCGGCTGCTTGAACCTCACTTCGTAGATTATGTCAAATACAAAAATCACAATCAGTAATGATAATCAAAAGTTGTTTCCTTTTAAATATGTTATGTTTCATATGCAAGTTTGTAATAGCAAAACTTACTAAAAACAGGTACTTTGGTATTAGGGGTGTTTTAAATGTTTTTAGGAGATGCAGAAAGAAAGAAAGAAAGAAAGAAAGAATTTAATTTTATTAATCAATTAATAATCAACAAATCGTTTACATTACCTTAAGTAAAGAAAACAAGGAAAACCCCAACTCACCCCAAAAAGAAAATAATATCTAATTCATATTTCAAAAAAGAAAAATGATCTTATTATCCTCAAGTTTACAAATTGCCTAATGAGCACACCATCTTTTGATAAAAGAATTTACATTTGTAGTTATTTTGTGGAATTTATATTCTAAATACACTCTGTTTTTCACAAGTCCATTAAATACCCTTATCATGTCACATTGCCTACTTGATTTGACTTTCTCTTTTCTTGACTGATAATCAGCCAGCTTGGCCAGTCCAATGAGGAAATTCCTAATCTGACATCCTTCCTGATTATTCTTATTTCCGGTAACACCATAAATAAATATACACTAATTAAAAGTCAAGTTAAGAACACTAAAAACATTTATGAGAATCTAAGTGTACTACGGGCAGAGTGGTGACTCTGAGGCTAGGAATTTGCACTGGTAATTGGAAGGTTGCCAGTTCAAATCCGATAAACTCCAAAAGTGACTCTACTTCGTTGGGCCCTTGGGCAAGACCCTTAACCTGCAATTGCTCCGTCCTGGGTATGACATTAATCTGCATCTGGCCCTGCATGTAGGCCTTCCAACCTGCAGGGAAAAACCTGGGAGTTGGTGGCAGAATTGGTACTCCAGCCACCGTAAAAAACCTCACACTGGTTCCATTCCATCTGACCTAGTGTGATGCTGAGGTGTCACCTGTTGCATGGCTGCACTTGGGTCCTAATCTGGGATCTTGAGTTGGTTCGTCATGTGGTGGGTACGGCAATGAGCTGGCTGGACAATGCGAGTGGACATTTGTCCACAGAAAGGATATTTGTCTGTGACTGAAGGGAATTAACAGCAATGATGCCGTCCAGCACACGCAATTGCAAATCACCAGTTCTTTTGTTTAATAGTTTAGCCAGTGTCTCTGCCCCTCCAAATCTGCTCCTCCAAGGTGTCTCTGGTGTTGTGCTCAGTAGTGCCCGGTGATGTGCCAGCACACATGTTCTGTGGAGCTCTTCCCCCACAGCACCATGTAAGGAAATTGTTCTTTGCTGTAGATGGCATGCATACATGGTTTCAATATCCTTAGGTTCCAAACCAGCCAGCACCACAGTCACATCAGGAAAGCCTTCATCTCTACCAGAGAGGATGTCGCGAGTAAGAGATTTTACTTCAGCTGGAAGGTTGGCATGGATCTTTTTCAGCAATTGATTAGCCTGTCTCAGTGTGTGTAGTCTCAACACCTCTGCCATCTCCTCAGTGCTGCACCAGCAGCATCTTTCCATATCCATTAGACGGCAGACCTGAATTATTGCCTCAGAGATTAAAACTTCCCTACTTGCCATCTCCATTGTGCCCAGAAAAAGATAAAACTCTTTTTAAAATGCAAGTCATACAAAAGCTGGGTGTTAAAATGCTAATGGGAGCTTTTAACTTTTATACCGTACATTAGGCAATATAAAACCACAAATAACTAAACTGTGATCTGAAAGGACTGTGGGGTTTAAAAAACAGTAAATAAAAAGACTAATAGAGAGAGAGAGAGAGAGAGAAGAGAGAGAGAGAGAGATAGAAGAGACACTCCTCACCTGTACCCACGTATATAGTCTGATGCCCCCATTTATTGCCCTCCACTCGTCCTGCAGCTCATACCATTCACACATAAGGTACAGTGCACGAGAAGACGGTGGGTGAGGCTCCAAATGGTTCCTTTCTAATTCATTGTTTAATGTACAATTAAAATCTCCCCCTAGAATTACATGATCATCACTAGTTAATTGTAATAATGTGCTATTCAACAAGGCAAAGTATTTAAGTCTTTCTTTTCTATCAGTTGGTAAATATACATTGAAAAATGTAAAAACTAACTGACATTTTTCAGTTTTTATTTTTACTTCCAGTAGACACCACCTCAGTTGCTGATGCAAAACAGGATTCACATGTTTAGCCTGGAGGATTGCTACCCCTCATACCGATTTGTGCCATGGCTAAAATACATGTCCCTGCCCTAAGCCCTCATCCACTGGCACTCTAAACTTTCATCACTGTGCATCTCCTACAGAAAAGCCACTGTCAGGTGTTTCTCCCTCAAGAATGTGCAGAGCGCCTCCCTTTGTGTCTCTTCAAAATTGAATGTGCCGATCCTAACCCAATCCATTTTATTTGGAGAGAAAGAAACACTTGGAAGACAACAGGCAACAAACAATCAGAGAAAAAGAGAAGTGACTACCAGATCCATCATGTGTCCTTATTAACTAACGATGCTCATAGTTTTGTGATAATACTTTTAAGGTGATATACAGTACATCTTACTGTTTAAACATATCAGCTCCCATGCACCTTTTCAAAAATGATATTACTGAACTACTGAAAGGTTCAACCTAAGGACAAAAATCTTGGATTAGAAAACCCTTCTTGCCTTTCATCTCTGCTAAGATGGTATCTGAGAGAAGCTGTACACTTCTCCTTCTCCCACTTCCTGATTCCCCTCTAAATGAAGGGACGAGTCACCGGAAGCCACTTCATCATCACCACTTTCTGGAGCCAAGCAGTCTTCTTACTCCTGTACTATCTCCCCTTGAAATGGAGAGGGGTCTTGTTAAGCTAGGTGTTTCTTTGCTACAGATTCTGTTTCTTCTTATCTGACTAACTTTAGTACTGTAGGAACTTTAAATCACTTCTCTTGCTCTGTGGATGTCATATCCACATCACCCTACATGATCTCTGCAGCAGATGAGCCTGCTTCCACTACCAGACTTGTTTTTCCAATCTCATTACTATTCCCTGAATCTTCCTAAGTAACTTTTTTTTGCTAACAGCATTAGTCCTGAGCGTTACTCAGGCAACGGAGTGGGCGTGTCTTACGTAAGCAACAGGCTGGAGCGTTACCCCAGCAACAGCGTGGACACATCTTCTCGTGGCCTCATAATGGTGTCTCATAAGAAATGTTTCTCAGCAGCCTAGGTGTTACAGTACCTGCTCTTGACAGTGATACAAACAGTGATGTTGAGGAGCTTCTCATCAGCAATGATGGCGAAGCAAATCTGTCTTCAAGCAGTGAAATTGAAATGGACAATGAAACTGATGAAACCGAAAGTGACGCTCACATTTGGGTTTCTTTTGACCCTGCTTCAAATAAACCAGCAGTTGTTTTGATCTTGTGAGGCAATAAAAGTGAACGTTGAAAGCCAAGATCCCCTTACTTACTTGAAGTTATTTCTTGGTGATGACGTGATCAAAAGAATTGTTGTGGTGAACTGTTATACTGGACAGTATCGGGTAAATGACCGTACACCTAAGCAGTTTTCCCATTCAAAGATATACCACACAAAAGACATATTTTGATCGTATATACAGTATTGGCATAATAATTATTATTATTATTCATTTCAATAATTATTCATTATTATTATTATTTGTATTATTATTATACTTTTTACTTCTGAATTTGTACTTTTAGTGTTTTGCACATTATAAGAGCCAATCTTAGAAAGTTAATGCTTTAAATTAAACTCGTATTAGTGTTTGCTCTACTTGAATAGAATACAATTTTCTGTCATAGCTATAGATTATGGTATATCCTTTTACCCCGTGTAAGTTAACATGAGATAGAATCTTCTCAGCTATATCAGGGATACAGTGTATTAATTAAGCCAGTTTTTCTAGAATTAGTCTCATTGCTAGCATGGACTGAAAGACCCACTTAGGGTTTGTAAGTGGGATAGGCATACAGTTTTCTAACCGTTTAGAAATGGTTTATCTGTATTACAAAACTTAAAGAAACAAACAAGATATAAACACCTTAAACAGAACTTTTCTTAAAACCAGAACTTTTCTTTAATTTGCAATACCAATTCTTTCTCTATTTTTATGTGAACTGTTTTACCTTGAATTTTTACTAAAGCTTTTAAAAATGAAGATATTTTGTCTGTGGAATCATTTTTGAATGTGCCAAGCTATTGCTAGAATGCCATGAAGCAAACTAAACCTGCAGAACATTGGTAATTCTGAGTAAACGCAGCTACACACGTTTTACAGTAGAAAGATGAGATTTAATAAAAATGTAAATTTTCAAGTCAAAAAATGCAATGTTTTTTATATTTTGTTTGAGAAAAAATGTAATGCTAAGGAGGTTAATATTCCACAGTATCATCAGCACCTGTCCTCAGAAAGAAACAGCTAACTTCAAACGAAGATCTTTACAGCCCAATGGAATTCATTTCTTTTGACACCACTTGACCATACCTGCCCATTTCTTTTTCCAGAACCACATTTGAAAGAAAAGGGGGGGGCATTTGATAAGGTGATCTTTTTAGCTTGGGCAGACAGCAGCAAATCCTATACAAAGGAATCATGGATGACAATGCCATCCTTCACAAGCACGTTTAGCAACGTGGAGTCTAAAAATACAATAATTACATTGCTCATCTGTGAAGCAGATCGAATGTGCTCACAGCCAACTGCCTTACCCACTCCCAGTATCCATTCAACCAGGGAACACGAAAAGTCAAGGGTAACCTTTACACCATGTCGACGAGTAAGCGATTCAAAATCTTCCGTGCTGGAACTGGCACCATCCTGGCCACCCCCAGGAGACTCAGTACCCGATCCCCCAAAGATGTGACAAAAAAGAACACAGAAAAGCAAAATCAGTAAAAGAAAAGGTTAGAAAAAGAAAGGAGAAACCTGCAGCCACTCCCATGCCAGCATTCATGCAATGCTCTGCCCACTCACCAGTCTCATGAAAGAAAGACAGAAAGCTCTTTAAGGGTTTGGCAACACTGCATACACTGGTTTTGGCAACAGATTTTTAAGAAATGGGCCCAGATTAAAATAAATGGGGAATAAAGTGTCTTTCGTAAATGCAACAAGTTTAAACACAATCCAAAATGAGACAAAAAGGCAGACTCTAAGATGAACGCTGTAATTTAATGAGACAATGAAACTGTTATCCCAAAGTGGCCACCTTTGATGACAGGCCATATTTGATGACGCTCTTATTTAACCTTTGTGAGCTCTGATGAAATTGTCTGGTGTAGCCCACTATCTGTCTGATATGATTTATATTCCTTGTGCTGACATTTCTTAATGTAGTCCCATCTGAGGCCACAAAAGAATCTGCTGCCTAAGAATACCCCGCTTGCTATGACTTTATAATCAACAAATATTGACAAATAAAAAACCAAATGTTGGCTAATTTTCTTCTTTCTATTTCTTCGCCAAGTTTGAAGTAAATTAGTCAAAGCGTACATTTTTCAACTGTAGTGGTGGTTTATACCCCTAAATATTGATGTATGGAAATGTCCTATTTTAGTGGATACCTACAGCCCTAGATGTCCAATCATGCCATTTTTCAGTTTTTTAAGTAAATGGTGAAGAGTGTTTGATAGATAGATAGATAGATAGATAGATAGATAGATAGATAGATAGATAGATAGATAGATAGATAGATAGATAGATAGATAGATAGATAGATAGATAGATAGATAGATAGATAGATAGATAGATATAGACACACACATATAGTATCTTTTGTATATATTAATCTTATGTAATGTATGTATTTTAAATACATTTCTGATTTTTATTATCATCAAATTATCTTTTATATTTGTTTATAAGAAATATAAACACAGTCACTTTAATGCATTTTAAATCTATTCTTGAAGTAATGGGCACATAGCAAGAAATAGAACAAACAGAGACTGACGTATGGTCTGCTATATCAACTGGTGTTGCCACATCAGAGTTTGCAGTGCTGTACCAGCTAGTGGCTGCCATTCTGGATGTGTGTTTTAATTTGGACTTTCATCTTATAATTTGTCAGGATTTCAGTCAAGTGACGTTATATCAGAAAGATCAGATAGCAGCATCAGCAGTGAAAGGCTACACCAAGAAGCAATTATTAGACAGGCAACAGCCAAATGGATTAGCCACTTAGAGTTAATAAAAACATGCTGTTTGATGGACTTTTTAAATAAAGAATTTAAATTGCAACTGTACAATGTGTGATACTGTAATATGGCTATGACTAAGTCAAGACTCTCAACTTCTCTGAGTAGGCACCATTGAGAACTTCAAAAGCAATTTGATCCAGGACTGTCAAGCCATTAGCAATGAACTTACCACAGTTGCGAATAACTGGAAGTGCTTGGTATTCTCAGCAAATACCCAACTAACAGCATACTTTTGTGTAATGCCATTTCTCTCTGTGAGACTAAGCATAGGGCATTGGGTGAAGGGTCCCCTGTGATGAAGTCTGCAAGATTAGGATTCCAGCACCCCTTGCACAATACAATGGGTTGAAGTTCATCACACTCATGCAGAAATGTGAGTGCCAGAAAGAACGCTCAAACCCAAAACAGAACCAGTACCCAAGTGTTACCTACTACCCCAGCATGTTCCAGCTGTCAGTGTGTCTGAACAGAGTAACTGAAAATATAAGTGACACTGGTCTGAGCCTGTTTAAGTGTTAAAATTACCATAGAAATAAACCTGATTTTGTTAATCATTATTCCATGGCATGCATTGAAGAGTCATTAAAAAAATCTTAAAACCCACTGTTGCTTCAAGCAATAATGATGGAGTGCAAATAACCAGTTATCCAACTGCATAAAAGGACTGAATTCACAGCATCAGCAAATGTGTGACAGAAATGGACATCTAAATTTCTTAATTGCATTTCCATAACACTTCAGCATTAAAATAATCACATTTCAATAATATTATTAAAATGATTTACTTGTCATGCAGTATGTTTGATGCCTAATGACAGATAATGCATTTGGGAGGAGAGTGGGATGTGAATAAGGCACTTCAGTAACTAACAAGGTAAACAGAAATGATTGTCTGGATTAGATATTCAAAGAGCAGACCATTCTAATACCTGTAAATCAAACTTGGCAAGAACCGTGCGTAAAGAAACTAAGTTTCTGCTAGTATGCCAAGACCAGAATACAATATGCTAAATTAGGAAAAATATTTAATACTGGCTACAGACTTTTTTCCTTCAACTTTGAATGCATTTCTAAAGGCTGATTTACTTCAAACTACAAACATCTCTTGAATGTGCTTACATTGAAACTTGTGGCAAAACTCTGCAAATATCGCCCTCCATTTTTTGTCACCACCTATGACTTGGTCACTCTTCACTTTCACTCCTGGCATGCTAAAGTTCCCAATTGTCCTTCTCTTACTGGAAAAGCTCTCTGTTGACTTGCATTGATTTGATGGTGACCGGATGTCATTTTTACCTACGTTGGCGAGAATACTGTAAACAGGAATCATGGGTAATTGTTTAAAGATAATCATCATACTTCCATTGCATTAAATTATGAGATTGCATTAGGTCAGCCAGGATATTTCAAGGACTTAAATTCAACATATATGTTTATTGGGAGGCATGGTATGATTATGATTGAGTTGCCAATTACCATAAACCACATGTTAGGCTGCTGGGTTAAAATGAATGCTACCTAACTGGAAATTAGTTTATACAGCCACTCAACAATGATCTTTCACTCATGTGACACAAATTTAATTTTGTTTGGAGAAATATAAAAAGAAAAATAAGAAGGCCTGCCAATACAAATCAATGGTTACTTTTTTCCTGAAATGTCATGCCCCAAGCATTCATTTTCAAAGAGAGAGTCTTGCAGACAGACATAACCATAACCAACTGACATGCTGAAATAGACAAGCTGCTGTTCTGCATTAAATCCCCTGATATCCTGTTCCCACCAGCTCTGGCTCCTCTCTTGAATTCACAAGTTTCTGTGTACAGATTCGGCAATGCTGATTTTGCTCAAAACATTTTTGAAGGACTTCCCATCATTATCTAACGAATTTATGGACACCCTGCTCAGTCAAAAATATAAAGTCAGCATGTAGCTGACCCAGGGTTTGTTTCCTGCCTTGTGCCCTGTGTAGGCTGGGATTGGCTCCAGCAGACCCCTGTGACCCTGTAGATAGATAGATAGATAGATAGATAGATAGATAGATAGATAGATAGATAGATAGATAGATAGATAGATAGATACTTTATTAATCCCAAGGGGAAATTCACAATATTCACAACATAGCGAGTGGGATAATGGATGGCTGGATATTAGGTCATATCTGTGTGATGAATTCAATTCTGTTAATTTTGCAGATTCAGGATTGATATCAGTACATAGTCAGATTGCATTTGAATCAACTGTAAAGTTAATTTGTTAAACAAAAGTACAGATATGAAAAACAAATGGAATAGAGTCACTTATAACTGCTTTCTGACTGTAGCCTTAGTAGCCTGTAGCAACATAAACACTCAAAAGCAGTCAGCATGTTCTCTTCAAATAATTTTTACCATTGTGTCTGGGATTTGGGGTGCAGTTTCCCCTATGTCCTCACCCATAAACAGCCCTTATATGTGTATTTAGTGTTTTTTGTTGATAATATAATTCCTAATCTTGCTCCTTCTTATTCCTTTCATAATTTTTTAAAAATTATATAAGATATTCCTCTTAGTCTCAGAGGGTCTAGACTAAAAAGATTCCACTTTTTAAATTACTCCTTGTAGCTTGTGCACCAAAGTCCTAGAAATTGTTTAGTATTGATAATGTGAATTTTCTCTAGTGCTGTTAGAATGTCTTGTAAAATCGAGACTAAACCTGCTAATGAAATTCCATTATGCAGTTTAGGGACAATACAAACTTGAATGGCATGCATTCCACTAGAGCATTATACACATGATTATCACACTCAGAAAACACATTGACAGATTTTTAAGAGTATTATTGATAAATCTACAACTATCCATTTATTTGGAGAGTGTCGAGGTGTTGTTGGATATGCAGGTCAGAATTTCATTACTTTTATATTTTGATATGAGCAAACAATGCTTCATTACCACAAAATAGTAGTTTTGCTTTTACCTAGCAACAAAATCTGCCAATGGGGAAAACCAAGTTTACTAGACAAGATTTCATTTCTTAAAATAAGCTAAATTATCTTAAATTGTAATTACTTGATAAGTCAATAAATCTTAAAATAAGGTAAACTAGATTTAATGGCTTGCTATAAAAACTTTTCACTTGAATAGATTTACATTTTTTTTTTAAAGAACTGTATGTTTTCCAAACAACATCATCATTTTAGAAAATATGTCTGTTGTAACAGATCGAGGTGTGGTCCACCTCTTGAACTCTCAGGTACCACTCTGAACACCAGGTGAATGTATAAATATTATTTATTTTATAAATAAACCGTGCACAAAGCACTCTTCACATCACACTCATATAAACACTATTCTCTCTAAACAATACTCTCTCCTCCTCGCCCAAACACTTGCCACCCTACCTCCCAGCTCAGCTCAGTGTCTGGGCTTTCCCACAGTTCTTTTATATCCCCTGACCCGGAAGTGGTTCCTGGTCAAACCCACAAGTCCTTATTCCCTCCGGGTCAGGGTAAACAGTTCTTTCTTCAGCCCGGGAGCACGTCGTTCCTTCCTGTCACGTGATGACGCACTCCCGGGTTATAGGAAACATAAGAGCCGACTAGCCCCCCTACAGCGACTCCCGTTGGCCCCCAAGGTATCCAGCAGGGCTGTGTATATAAACTACAAAGTCCATGAGGCCCTGCTGGAACTTGGGGCACGATTATGCTGTCCGGAGGGCTCCTCCTAGCGGCCTGGGGGTGGCGACCGGAGTCTGTAGCCGGTCGTCCATCACACTGTACAATACAACTTTAGATTGTATTTAAGTATTTTGATCAAAAAAAACACAACAGCCATGACATTACTGTCACTTCATAGACAGAAAAATAACCAAGCATTTGTTATTTATTTATCAATATACTTTATGGCAGTTGCGGTGGTTCAAACTGAATTCCTCATGTAGTTGTGTGAAGTTTGTTCATCTCGCCATATCCCATATTTTCTAGTTTCCACTAGCATCCCAAAAATGACCATATTTGGGTGATTGGAGACTCTTAATTCCCCTGATCCTAACTTATTATTCACCACTTTTTGTCTGATTCTGCTCAGTTAATCTCCAGCTCTCTAGGTGTCTTATGGAATATACAGGCTAAGAAATGAATTCATTGATATTAATGAACACTTATAACCACTGTGAAAAAGAAACTGGCTTAGGCAGTTCTAAATCACTTGCAATTAATCAATTTAATCTTAATAAAATAAAATGTATTATTATTATTAATACTACTACTACAACTAATAATAATAATTGTATATTTTTTATTTTTACTAATTTTAATTAAGTTATTTGTTTATTGTGGATGGCTCTAACATCTTAGAGGTCTTTTTTGATTGAGGTATTTGTTTCCATCCATCCATCCATCCATCCATTTACCAACCCGCTGAATCCAAACACAGGGTCACGGAGGTCTGCTGGAGCCAATCCCAGCCAACACAGGGCACAAGGCAGGAACCAATCCCGGGCAGGGTGCCAACCCACCGCAGGACACAGTATTTGTTTCCCCTCTCAAAGATGAATTGGTAATTGTATATGATGCATTGCACAATTGAAAACATATTTTATACATATGCTAATTACATTTATTTTTATATTTATTTTTTATTGTTTAATGACAGCTTTTCTCCAAATAATATTTGTATGTTAGTATAAAATACTATGATGATTTCTAACATTTCTTCATTTTTAATCAAATACAATACACAGACATAATAATAATATCAAACAAATTAATACATGCCTACAGTATATGCATGAATGTATATAAATAAATGCAAAAATGTTCAGCATCTGTGATGCCTGGCCAGTTAATAATACATTCAATACCTAAATTAAATTCCTTTTGCTCCTTAACTGACACTAATCACTTAACATACCCGTGTTAGCTTAGATGTTTAGAACCAGTGAAGGTGTTAGAGACATACAGAAGCAGTCAAGTTGATGATGACAATTTTGATCCTGGTTTTCAAAAGCAAGCAGCTGGTGAAACCAATTAATGGCAGCTCCTGATGGCTGTCAGAGACACACATCAGGAAATATGCTGATGAATCTGTCTCACTTCAATTTTGATTGAGTAATTATGAAACACTGTGGCATATATTAGCCATTACATACCCATAAAATAGTAATAAACCAGCACTGCCATGCATAAGCATGAATGAACAAGACAGGTTCAACCTTTAAATTCATAGAAATGACAATAGTACTTTTTTATGATTAATAAATGTTTAACGAAGTATTTTGAGCAAACAGTACCGTTAAACTGCAGAAATTATCAGGCATGAATGGGAATATAAAACACACAGATTTATGTATGTGTGCAAGCATTATTGTTTATTTTAGTGTAAAAATGGTAAGAAAATTAATTTCAGTAGGAAGAAGGTTGAAAGAAAACACACAAAAATGGGGGCCTATAATGGACGAAAATGCATTTGGAGCCTAATAATCAAGTAGACATAAAGAACAGACATAAACTGGGCACATGACCATTTAAATGAGGGTTCAGTTAAATGGAGAAAGTGACAGGTTAGCCCTGGCAGAACATGGCAACTTCAGGCTTTTCATAGCGGCCAATGACCATAGTTGTATACTTTTTTCTTCACCCGAAGGGTGGGTTTTAGATAAGGACTTTACAAAGTCCAGTGCTGGGAGAACTGTAGACAGACTGGGGGTAAACAAAATAAAAGAACATTCCGAGAGTGTCAGTGGAGCTCACAATGAGAAAAAGGCAGGGAAAAGGACTGTGAATTTACTTTCCAATAGTCTATAAACCCACAATGCACTCAACAGAGAGACAGAACACTTCTGCATGTGATATTTCATTACTCATAGGCAGTGACATGTGGCACCACAACATGTACACCATCAAAAAGTACACGAATGCTACCTTTCATATGAGGTAAAGAATAGAAAACAATATATTATTTAAAGTTCCTATTAATCAGTCCCATTTACTGTAGATAACCAGTTAAGCTAACATGCATGTCGTTCTCACACTGGACGCTGTCAAGTTTGACAGGGCACAGAGGGAAACCCCCATGTGGAAACATGGAGTTTGTGAATACTCCACATGGACAGCGACTATGCTCTGAAGTAATCCATGGGATTGGGGCAGTAGCACTACCACAAAACAGTCCTTTTTGAAGATCTTAATTACTAGAGTTAGTGATAATAAATTAGATATCCACCAAACTATTTCATATATGCTCCCTGATCTCTTTTACTCTTTCCTATCCACCTCAGAATGAATGCACTGAAAAGTACAGTGTGCATTATAAAGGCTACACACCAGAATGAGACAATAAAAGACACACCACTTAGAACATCTGCTCTTCATCATCACAGTCATATACAGGAGTTTCATGTAGTTAATCTTAATGTCATAGAACTATCTACCTCAGGGGTGATGAATTCCAGGCCTGCAGGTTTTCATTCTAACCCTTTTCCCAATCAGTGAGCTGTTTTCACTGCTAATTAATTTCTTTTCCCTTCATTTTACTAGTTCTGTTTTGAAGGATTCAGTCCTCACAAAAATGAGACGTGAAATTAGCCAACAGATGACCAACTAACTTGGGGCTTCAAACTCCAACCAATTTTACTCCAACCAATTTCTTAATGAGAAGCCGATTCTTGCTGTTAATTACACCCGCTGTTTAATTCCATGGCTTCTTGCTGCTCTCATTCTGCCACAGCAGACAATTCCAAAACTGTTGATTTTCTTTTTTTTTCCTAAGGACATCATCAAAATGTTTTGGTGACCTAAGCAGATCAGCTTTAGTGAGACCTTCACCTTTCTTTATTTTCAGATATTATGTGATGGGCACAGGTGAGCTGCTCATGTGGTGGCTTGTTTTGTGTCTCATTATTGTATGGCTGCTAATTAAGGAAGAAGAAACAACTAAGGGGTCTGAGACAACTAAGGAAAAAGAAGTTGATTAGCAGCAAAAACTGGTTACTATTTAAGAAGAAGGTTAGAATGAAAACCTGCAGTCACTGCGGCCCTCTAAGACTGGAGCCCGTGATCTACCTTTACAACTGATGTGGCAAATAACAGACTGTACTATAACACACCTAAAATGCTTACTGGTTACAAATAACTCTCAAAGCCCCTCTCAGTAAGCACCAATGCAGACACAATACAAGTTAGTTTGATTTGGAAAAGTACGCATTTTAAATGTGGTTAGGACTGATTAGCTTGTATTACCTACATTCATCATTCTTACTAAAAATGAAATTACAATGATTTTGTTAGCAAAAGCCTTTCATAATTGGTTTTACAATCCTCTTTGTATCCATTATGCATACCTTTAAGAACTATTATAAAATGTAAAAAAGAAAATATTATTTTAAATAGATATGCAATAGAAAAACTATTTTAGGCAGTACATTTTGAAACCATTTAGCAACCACAGAAGAACAATACAGATTCCTATGTGCTCCCAAAGACATAAAATTTACTTTTATAAGTAATCCGTGTATTGCTTAATTGTAAACAAAAAAGTTGAAACAGGTAGATTTTGTGTTAAATGCATGTACAGGCAGCTGATCACAGATAATAAACTAACACATAGTGCTCTTTGATTGTCTTCATTTGTATATACAGTGAACAAAGAGCTTCACTACATGCAGTGTTCACAGCCCTTAGACCGAGAAATTAAGAGCAAATAGAACAAAATGGCTTCTCTAAACTTAAAGGGAACCCATCTTTGACAAGGTGGCCAGTTTCTCTGGTCATCTAATCACCAGTTCAGCTTGTTAACTATTAAGGCAATGATGGAAATGGAGAAATTGTGTATTTTAAAACAGAATGATTTGTTAGTGTCATTTTAAGATAAGGATGAAAACAAGAACTGCATAAGGATGTTGAACCCAGAGTTATAAAGGTATTGGGGGACGATTCAATATAGTTCATACTCTATGTGCTACTCTTACCCATCACAAAAGGTCTGAAAAAAAAGATTTTTAATAAAGTTCTAACAGCACAGTAAGATGGCTCTGAGGTTAGGGATCTGCACTGGCAATCGGAAGGTTGCCGGTTCGAATCCCGTAAATGCCAATAGGGACTCTGCTCTGTTGGGCCCTTCAGCAAGGTCCTTAACCTGCAATTGCTGAGCACTTTGAGTAGTGAGAAAAGCGCTATATAAATGCAAAGAATTATTATTATACCAGGGAAGGATGAACAGCAAAAGGATTCAAAGAACCAAATGAACAAACAGAAAGAAAATTCTTGTTGTCTCTCTGGTCTTGGCCATGGGGATTCAGGATTCTGTCTTCTAGTTGGGGTGGCTTGTCCACTGGCTTAGCTTCCAAAAAAAGTGCCCCAAGCATCGGAATTGTAACTGATAAATAATGTCACATGAAAAGCTTACACCCAAGAAGACTACAAGCCAAAACTGCCTCTCTCTTCCAGCTGACAGGAGGAACAGAAGGCTGAATTTCCCTTTTTCTACGATAAGTCTCTTCTTGCACATGTCACATGGATAAATATGAGAATTTTGTGTTTAACACTAGAATTACCAGAGCCTACGACTTTTCACTAAAGGTACATATATAACAGAACAAGTGCGCTTCTATTCAAGAATATAACTGCAGAAAAATAACCCACGTTAGGATGCGACATTGACACGCGTTTGCTACGACCGCTTTGGTGGTGCAACGGTATCATCTGTTAACTGGTAATCAAAACTTTATGGGTTCGACCCCAGAAGAGTCCGTTTTGAGAAGAGAGCTGCTCTTATTCTTACTATTTTAGAATAAAAACATACATTTGATTTCAGTCTGTAACAGCCGGTGTAAATGTATGATACTTGTAAAGGTTAGCTTTGTTTTGTTTTTTTTTTTTAATTCAGTTTTATTCTCTCAGTCACGTTCATGATCCCACCCCTATCTGACACTGCTGTTTTCACATAAAGACACGCTATAACAGAGGTGAACTCAGGTCATGACGATGGTTCTACATCGGAGCAAGAATGCACATCACACTTCTGCCATCGCTGTACTTTGTATATGTACATGGGAAGCTCTGCAGTCTACTTATGACTTTACGCTGTAGGAAGTAAGTAAATAAATAAAGGTAAATAAGTAAATAACATTCGATCTGGCTCTTATATACAAAGTACAGTGACGGCAGCTTCCACCTTCAGCTCACTCTATACAACTCCAAGAAACTGACACGCAGGTAAACAGACTTGAGCTGAGAAAACTGTGCGGCAGTGGGGGATGTGATAGCAGGCTGCTTGCTGCTTATCGACACATTTACAGGACAACAGACACTGATGAAGAGGTGCAAAGTGATTTAAGGTGGGACGGATCTACGATTTTTTCCGTAGGCTCTAGTAATTCTAGTGTTAAGAAACCTCAGCTGAAATTACTCACCACTTCAGGCTGCACTGCTCACAAACAACCTAAATGGCCAGTGATCCAATGCGTAACATATAATATCCTGTGCAGAGCATCACTACATGTTTGTTCCTCCATGATTTTTAATTATCGGTATTTAGAAATTAAAGTGTTCAGCGTGCAGTAATTTATTACAACATTTACAATTATATACATGTCTATAACCCATAGAACTTTAAAAGTATATTTATATAGAGAGTGTCAAATAATACATTCTAAATGTGAAACATTTCTTGTCTCATTTATTGCTTGACATTGGTACTGCAGATATAACGGCTCATCTCTCATATGAATCACCCAGAGCTAAGGTGAGAAGATGTACTAATGAATGTGTAATGTGTGTTAGCAAGTATTCCCAGACTTACCATGGAGACTGCAAAAATACTTGAAATCCATTTCCTCAATTAAAAAAAAAGACTTAAATGGGACTGATTGATTTTTTTTCTAATGAGGTGTAATAGATTAACTCCTTATTGCCAGCAGGGATATGACTTCAACGTGATTTTCTATCAAATAAAAACAGAATGAAAAATTTAAGTATGCTGCAGAACTGAATTACAATAATTAATACACTGCAAAATGTTTTAAAAATGCAATGTTATTGTATTGAGACCCAAGTATTTTGGTATCCCTACTAATATATATACATATATATATATATATATATATACATATATATACATATATATATATATATATATATATATATATATATATATATATATATATATATATATATATATATATATATATATATATATATATATATGTATATTATATATATATACAGTGGAACCTCGGTTTGCGAGTAACTTGGTTGACGAGTGTTTTGCAAGACAAGCAAAATAAATTTTGACTTGATAAACGAGCAAGATCTTGCAGTACGAGTAGTATGTATACTCCTTGTCTGCTGAGCGTCATGTGATCACAACTGAGCTGATGGTTCTTCTCTCTCTCGCTGCGGGATTGTGGGCAATCGTCTCCTATTCTCCGTCTGAGTCGTCGTGTCTCACTCATATATTCAACATCCGTACGAGCGTATACGGTTTACTACAGCATTAGCATTGTGACTGTGTGTGCGCACGTGTGTGTGTGTGTGTGTATGTGTGTATGTGTGCACGCGCGTGCTCGCGTGTGTGTGTGTGTGTGTGTGTGCATGCGCGCGCTCGTGTGTGTGTGTATGTGTGTGCTCACGTGCGCTCATGTGTGTGTGTGTATATGTGTGTTCTCCCACGCGCGCGCGTGTGTATGTGTGTGTGCTGTGACGTGCGAGTCCCCATCTTGCACCCTAAAACACGAAGCTGAGTCTCAGTACTTTAGCAACACCAGCTTTATTCAGCTTGAAACAGCAACAGCGCGGTTATTTATACACAGACACAGCAGTCAGGCAGTGCCCTGCACATTTATAATGTTCCTTGTTCCTTGTATCACCCATCGACGGCAGGCGCTTATAGCATGTCCGCGATCTTTTCGGATTCGCTTTTAAGGTGAACTGCTACAGCGCTGGGAGCACGTTTCCGGAACGAATTATGCTCGCAAACCGAGGTTCCACTGTATATATATATTGTAAGTGCCATACGGGATGGATGGACATTCCGGTTAAGAGAGGTGACAGGAAGCCTCAGGCGGATGGACAGACATTCCAACTGGCTGTATTCACAATACCTTTCCTGGATGGGATAAAAGGGAAGGACAGGGAAGGACTGTTTCCAGGGGCTGTGAATTCCCCCTGAACACTAGATGGCAGCAACCCTGGATATCGATACCCATTCAGACATCAGCAGGGTCCATTGGTGCTGCAAGAGAGCACTGCAGAGAGTTATACTCCCTACTGTTTGGGACTTCTGTACGGCCTAGAACTTCCAATAGTTGAAGTCCTGGCACCGGAAGTACTTTTGAGTCCTCAATGAAAGGTCCAGGCAAATTAGAGTTGGGAGTGGAGATGGACAACACTCGACTAGAGGAATAGCAGTGTGGTTGAGAGAGAGGGAGAGAGAAAGATAGAGAAGAAAGAAGAGACAATGTTTGTAACTGTTTGTACAAGGTATTTGTAATAAACAACTCCTTTATTTGAACCCAGGATTGTGTTCATGCTTGGGGTTTGGGACTTTGTGGAGCTTCCTAACCTTCACAATATATATCTACATCCTTAGGAGATGCAGCATCTTCACTTTTAAAAATACAGGTTCTTTAATAGCACCCATAAAACTATTGCTTGGCAAAGCACCATCTTAATCTGGGAAGGGTTTTTCATGCTTTGAAAAACATCCTAATATGTAGAACAAATCTAAAATCTTTAATGTAAAGCAGGCTACCTAGCTGGACACTAACAGATTAAGAAAACCTGAACATGGCCTTTGTTACTGCATGCAAAAAGTGTCCCTTTAAGCCTATGACCTGTTGGTATTTTAAGAGATCTGTTTCCATCTCTTTATGGTTATTCACTGTATGGAGCCTGTTACTGATCTAAATAAATATAGTTGTTTTATTTTCCAGGTTCTTCATGTGGATGGGTCTTTTGGGAACCAAAAAAAGTTCCCCTATGGCATCACTCAGAAGAGCCACTCTTGCACCTTTACTGTATTTCTAAGAGTATAGAGGGATTAATTCTTCCTTGTATACGGAAGTGCACATCTGTCTAATACCACTGGCTGTTGATGTATATGTACCTACACTATTTGTGCAGATCTTAAAAACTAAACCCTGTACTCTTGCTGTGTATGGGAATTCAGGATGGAGCACTGATCAGGCAAGAAGTACTTCATATGACAAAGAAGCATAACATTTAGGCTTTACATTATACAGTCAAAATGCCTCCATAATTATTACTCTGCATTTGTAATTAATAATTTATCAAAACCAGACTATCAGAAACTGTTTCACCATTTACTGCCCACTAAACTTAATTTATTATAAGGCAATAATAATCCAAATATATTCACAGGTTATAAACACTGGCCCATTTAGTACAAAATGTTCAGTCATTTATACTCAGATTAAACTTTTCAGGAGTGAGCCTGAAAAGTAGGCACTACAATTATGTTCAGCCTTTAAAACCACTCATCCTAACATGTAATTGAAGCTACTCCCTAAAAATCTAACAGCACCTAGCAGTGATGCCAAGTTTTGAAGAGCAGCCTTGAAAATCAAATTTGGCACATGTTCTTGAGCAAACAGCCGATTCATTAATGGTCAAATAGGTTACTGTGTATGGACTTGCTGCATTTTGGTGCAGTTTGTAAATGTAAATACTGTGTGATCATAAAATAAATGTCTTAGTATAAGAAAAAGTTGAATCCTGCATGTTTTCCATTATCTGTAAAGTCTTTGTATTTTCACAAACACTTTTAATTTCACCTCAGCAGTAAAAAAAGGAAAACAGTTAAGATTTTTAAAAATTACACAGTAACACATACAGTTTAAGGACAGCTGCCTCACAGTAAAGAGACCTGGGTTCGCTTCCCAGGTCCTCCCTGTGTGGAGTTTGCATGTTCTCCCCGTATCTGCGTGGGTTTCCTCCGGGTGCTCCGTTTTGCTCCCACAGTCCAAAGACATGCAGGTTAGGTGCATTGGCGATCCTAAATTGTCCCTAGTGTGTGATTGGTGTGTGTGTGTGTGTGTGCCTTGCGGTGGGCTGGCGCCCTGGGATTTGTTCCTGCCTTGCGCCCTGTGTTGGCTGGGATTGGCTCCAGCAGACCCCCGTGACCCTGTATTAGGATATAGCGGGTTGGAAAATGACTGACTGACATACAGTTTAACTCAATCAGTTTTGTGATATGCGTGGTTTTACTTGAAACTCTTTGAGAGAATACTATTTATCAGTATCCCTCCATCCATTTGTTTTCTGAACTTGCTTTATGTAGAGGTAGAGCCTGTCCCACAGACAGTGGATACAAGGCAGTAATCGACCCTGCACAGGATGTTAGTCTGTTTACAAGTTATGCCCATGAAAAGAGCTGCACTCAGTTAAAATGCCCATATTGGAGATGACAATGAACCTAACAGCAGGCCTTTGGACTCTGAAAGGAAATTTAAGAATCTGGTAGAAGCAGTGGAGAACTATGCACTGTGTCACCCATTTATGTATATATCTTACTTTAATTATCTTTAAAGAATACATAATATGGTAACCTGATAAATAAATATGCCATGTATATGAGCAGTTACAAAGTGACTCAAAAGTGGTTTCTCTTCTTTGCCTGCCGGGAGAGGTGGTAAGTTAAGTCTGAATACACAATCAAATGGGAAGTCTTCCACTGCTTTTTAAGTATGAATGCTGCTAAAGTAATTTTGTTGTGCTGAAATTGTAATAAAATGATATCAGTGTGTTACCAAATTTGTACAAATGCAAGAATGTTGTGGCTTAATATTCTTACTAGCACCAGCTGACTGCAAAATGCTTTGTAGTACTGTTATGCTTTTGCAAAGTGCTCTGTGGCAGCCAACACTATAAATTCGACTGTAGAATCATTAATTGCCTGACTAAAATAAACAGTTACTTATATTTTATGTAGTTGTCCTGATTTTGGGATAGTACACCTTTGTTAATATCTACTACATTATTTCAATTGTTATTTCCTCTCTGTCTCCAGTTTATCAAAACTCCTTACCACTGCATCTAAAATTCAGAATGGAAGGACGACTTATATATAAGTTGTATAATATAGCCTGAAAAGCAATTGCTTTACTTTTTATACAAATAAGCACAATTAACAGTTCAGAAAGTTCATTTTTACTTTAAAATCACCTTTATTGTACCCTTAATTGATGGGCCATATATACCTGCTACCATCACTTTATTGGTTTGTACTAAGCAGTGATACCAGCAATTTAAGTTTTCTATTTTCTCACCACACCTAGTGTTCTGTTCAGTTTATTTTTCTCTCTCCATCTTTACATATTTTTTTAACACAAGTAGAAATGGGACGAAATAACCTTGAATGTTTAAAGTGTACAGACTGCAGGAATCAAATCTGGCCTCTCAAGACTATAACTGTAACCTCACCCTGACATGCTATCTATGAAGGCTACAATTAGCAAACTGCTGTTGCCCATTCTCATTACTCCTCTAATCACAGTACATGAAAAACACAGTGCTAAAACGTTCACTATCATGCCCCGGTTAAAGCTGCACAAATTTCAACCTGCCAACTTATCCTACATATTCTTCACACGCAGACACACGATCAGTCACAATGGTGTTTGTTTACCTTCTGAAACCAGAACTGTCTGCACTTAACGCTACTGTCTTATGCTATGTGGGAAGGAAGGTGTACAAAATGAATTATTCACTAAGTGCTGAGAAAATAACAGCATATACTTTTATCATCCATCCATTTTCCAATCTGGTTATGCAATTCACGGAATCTGGGATCGAGTGCCTATTCTAGCAATACTGAGCATGGTGAGCATGTCCCAATCACACATGCATACAAGGCTCACACACTCATTAAGGTCCAGTTCAGAGCCACCAATTTACCTAACATAAACGTCTATGAGCAACAGACAGGGTGTGAATATGCAAACTCCAGCGCTCATTTGTTTGTTAAACCCATATTATAAAGTACACATACCATGGAGGAAACTGCAGAGGTTGGCATTTTAGTGTGAATTATTTGCAATAAGTGTCAAATACAACCCTAGGTATTATTAATGCAATTTTAATGTTCATGCAAAATTGGAATTCTCAACAAAGACTGTTATTTACACTTAATGTAGGTATTAAACTACACAGCACTTTGTGAAACGTACATACGGATTTTTCTTCAGTTTATTTCATGTATTGCTAATTTTTGCCTGTTAATTTTATTGATGATCATTTTGAACCCCTGTTGGCAAACTGATGGAAATGATGAGAAGAGAGGTGGTGGGATCAGAATGCTTTAGTTGCTTTAAAGTTTTAAGTTAGCTAAGCATCTGAATGATTTAATTTCTATCCACTGAGCTGTTTCACATTAAATCTTCTGTACCCAGGTGTAAGTTGTGTTGACGTGATTTTTCCAGTTTCTGTCACACCTGATGCAAGCCCGAGGGACATTTCTGCCACCTTGTTTAAACTTAAGAAAAACCAATAAAAAACACAAGTTAATATACAATGCTAGGTTTCTAAAAACAAAAACTCCCATCCTTTTTAATAAAATCCCTGTGTGCGTCCAGGTGTCCTTGTGTGTGTGTCTTCTGGTGAAGTGCGCATGCGCGGGGCACGGTGCGATGCGCGATATTACTGTCAGAGAAAGTTACAAGCGTTTTACGGAAATACAAATCAGTATTATTGCGAGAGGAAATTAAAGGTACACAATACAGTGATTCATATTACAGCCACATACAAGCCAGTATTACTGTCAGAGGAGATTAAAGGGATATTACCGACGCGCACGCCTGTATTACCGCCAGAGAAAATTAAAGGTATATTACGGACGTACAAGCCAGCGGACGTACAAGACAGTATTACTGTCACAGAAAATTAAAGACACACAATACACGGCGGCAGCCCACGAAGAACGGTCAGCTCAGCAAGTAAACATCAACAAAAGAAAGGCTAAAAGAAAGAAAAATATGACCAACAAAAAGAATGAAGTCAAAGTCCCTTGCCATTTAATATAGACTGTTCCTACTAATGCTTATGCACTACTGTTGTAGCGCCCATTATTGTAACGGGCTAAATGACTAGTTTACTATAATCTCCTTACTTGTAAGTCAGCTTGCTATATGCAAAATATTCTGTTTTTCTGAAATTCTAAATTCCTAATACAAAGTGGACAGAATCCTTAGTCGTGAGAGGCTAAATCATAGTTCCCCATGTTGCAAGCAGTAAGCCAAAACTACACAACCTTTGTGACTTCAGGGAGAGAGGAGTGACCAGTCATGTCATTATTTAGTTCCACTGACTGATAAAATGTATACTTTAATTCTTTTTTTTTGTCCTCTATCCAATCTGTAATTATGTAAGCAAAATTCAAATACACAGAAGTAGAAATTGTCAAATAAATTCTAGTAAGGACTATATTTATATAAGATGTTGATCCTCCTACAATTTCCCAGACTAATACATATTGATTGAATTTTGTATTTATTTTATTAAAAACTTTCTATATTCCAACACTGATTATTTAAGTTAATCTGACATACAGAAGTGGAGTCTAGTTAAGAATCTATTTGCAGTAGATGTGTCATGAAACTTAATACAGAGTGACAGACATATTCTAAACCTTGTAACCATCTTGTAGTAATTGTGCTAAAAACATCCACTTGCATCATAATTTGTCTTATACATACATTTTGGATATACTTTACAAATTTTCAAACTTAAAGCTCACTTTAATCCTTTCTTTATATTTCAGGTTGATTTTATGTATGAAAAGCTGGCTAGTAATACCACCAGTGTAACTAGCTTTATTTTGTCCGTTCACTAGCTTTGCTATGAGCCACTACCTTCTCCAAGACATAAACTTGGGTCCAGCCCACTGTTGTTTTAGTTAAACAAGATGAAGGAGAATTCTTCTCAGGTTTTGACTCATCTTTTAGCAGGTTGACTTCAGTTCAGTTCGGTCACGCTGTTAACCTTCATATCATCTTGAGGATTTTAACTTGCAAGACAGTTGATATAAATCAACCATAAAATCAAAGAACCTTTTTCTCACAACTCTGTTGGACAAGCCAGGTGACCGCATGGGCCAAATAGAATGTTACCTGTAGGAAGGCCACATACATCATTAAAATGTATCATCAAGAAGGGAGGGGAGGCTTCCATCGAAATTGTAAAGGGTTTATAAGGAGCACTGAGATTGCAGTTATTTGTTTTTTAGTAGGTCACAAATGTCGGTAAAAATTGGTCATCAACAATTTTCAGAGATACAGGGAATCACAACATATTTAAGTGCAAGTGTTCAATTCAACCTTTAAAAAGTGTTGACTATGTGCTTGATTAGGAATTAAGACATTAATCGGCAATAAAAAATGTAAATGTGAGGTTCAATGGATTTTAATGAAAAGACCTGTGGAGCATCTGGCCACAATGTGTATCTGGTTGTGGAAATGGCAAAAAGAGGGCAACATTTGAGAATAATCCTAACATCACTCAAAGGTATCTGACTCACCATATGCAAAGTACAACTAAACATACATGGAAGTGTCTTTGTGGGCGTGCGAGTGCTTGGACGACATGAAAACTCGATCGAAAGTCGAAAGCTGGTAGAGTTCATAGTTTTTGTGATTGAGTGCTCGCTAGACATATATACTGTACAGTACACAGCTTTATTGAGGTTTCTGGCATATCTAATATAAATGGGGATGTTTTAATATATTAAATGAACGTTTAATGTCCAAAAATAAATTTTCATCATGGTGACTTTTTAAAAAAAATAAGTTTTGATATTTTTGAAGTCAGAATGTCCAAGTTATATCTTCACAAACATGGTAATGTTCAAGTTGAAGTCATGGTATATATGCATTTACTACACCAATGTGCATTCTAAAGTTAAGTACTTTCTAAATATCTTGTCCACTCTAGCACTTTACAATAGAGGGTATGGGGCACGGATGGAAAGTTTCAAAACTTACCATATACATCAGTTTTTCAAGCCAAGGCAGTTGTCGAGTATTGATCCGCATCTTCCGTGCTTCCGTCATGTTTGTGACAATAAAAAGTATCTGGAAATAACCATTTAATCACCTATTCCTGATACTGTTTTTTTTTTTTTTTTTTTTTATGGTAAGGATGTTTTCTATTCGCTTGTGTGAATTCTCACATGAATACGGAAGTATATCAAAGCAAAACCAGGCACATGGCACAAAATGTTTACTATTATTTGGTCTGTAGGGTGGAAACCACAGCCTAGGTAGTGAAATGTTGTTGCGCAGGAAGAGTAAATGCTTAGCTATCACGCACTTTCTTCTTTTGAAATGGTTGAATTTCACAATATTGGTGTTTTTTTGTTCAAAAATGACACGTGTAAACTATTTTACAATGTGTGTGTAATTGCAAGATGCAGCTCAGTCACATGGATGTTTAACATTGCCTGCTCATTTTTGGTAATGCCCCAAAATTTCAGATATGACTTTGGCTAAGCCATTGTAAAACTGAAATTTTAATGTAAACTTCTTTGTGCATTTCATATCGTAATCTTTTTGCATGAGCCAGGTACTGCTTACATTCTGCTCATGAATGGATGACCTGATATCCATTTGAAGTTTTTCAGCAATGGCATGTCATGCAAGTGCTGATGTAGCAAAGCATCTCAAGCCCTGACAGTGTCACCAATATACCAGATTGTTCCACAACTATGCCCTTCCTGTGGTTTACATTTTTAGCTTTCCCAAAAGTTATTCTACTTTTGTGTCATCCATTCAAAGAGCATTATTGCAGAATGCTTCAGAGTATTCCAGGTGCATTGTGGGAAAGATGACAATTCTTTTGGTTTTATTAGCGAACACTGCTAGGCTTCAGCAACCCTCAACCCTCCTCAGGATTGAGCAGGCTTAGATATTGATATGGTATGGTTTCAATCTAGATCTCCTTCGATTGATCCCATTTTTGCTTATAGTCTTTTTGATTTGGAGTTATGAACACTTAACATACTGTAGCTGATGAAAGACAGGCCTATAAATCCTTGTACAGTATGTTTTGTATGTTGTCTTGCAGTTTGATGAAAATGCTGACATGTTGATCTCGGAGTGATTACTGCAAGATGACCATCCTGAGAAGACTGAATATTGTCCTGTCAAGAATTTCTCGCCAAAACAATCTCCTCAGTATAACGATACCTAGCCACTTTGCACGTTTGATCAATGCAACCTGATTATGTGGCATTACACTGTGCAGGATAATGTGTGTGGTGTAATCTGCTGTTTATGCACTCTCAGGTATAGCTGTTGTGAATCAAAAGTAATGTCTGCTTTATATGTACTATAAACACATACCATCCCTCACCTCCCCAGTGGAAATCTAGTGAGGCCTTGTCTCCAAATTTATCAGGCACCCACCTTGTTTACTGCAATTTTCATAGCCATCAGTATATGTAGTGTGGCTGTCAAAAGAGTCCTATTTGCAGAGTATTTTTATTTTATTAATACCACCGATGCAATTCAATTCTAACTCTTTTCTGTATGATTTCAGAAAGTCTGATTTGCAAATAGAATCTTCCATCCCGATTGAGTGTAAGTAGGCAAACTCAATGTTGAAATTAAACATAAAAGAGTTTTAGTATACAGATGGTTCTAAATATGATTCAGTGTTCTGTAATTTCTTACAAATGCTTCATATCTGTTTTTAGATTAGCAAACCTCAACAAATGTTTTCTAAAAGTTTTCAGGAATTTTTTGTTGAGTATGGTATAATGTGTCTTCAGAATATGGGTGCTAATAACATTAATCTGAAGTTCACAAATTAGCTTGACTAAAACTGAGCAAAGATGGACTAAATTAGGGCTGATTGTCAACCAATATACTGAAAAAACAGACATTTAACTGGGAGTATTTTTCATTTTTTTATTACAACCAATGAAAAGATGCTACAAAGTATAAAATATAAATGTAGGTGTACTATAGTATAAATAATAAGACAAGGAATCAATATTTTTTCCCCAAACACAGAGCCAGAGCCTATGCTGGGAGCACTGGGAATAAGGCAGGAAGAAACCACGGATAGGATGTTAGTGGCTCCCAGTGTACACCTGTATTCAAGCCAATAAAGAGTCACCATTAAGCTAACAAAAACATCATTGTTTTATTTTGTGGACTGGCATATTCCTTCACTAACTCTCTTTGACACAGTATATGCTGTATGTAACGATGAGGTAACCAATTGTTATGACCTGTGTAAATAAACACTAACAAAAGATTTTTATTGATATTGTGTTCATCTTCATTCTCCTGATTATTATTACAGACAGAAAACAAGCTCTCTCGATACACAAATGACATCACTCCCATAATCAATAACAGTCCTCTTTTTAAACAATTTAATTTTTAATCCAACGACTCAGTCCGTTTGTCAGGATGAAGACGCTGTCCCAGTTCCCATGCCAGAAGATGTTTCCACATTTACAGAAGGCAGCGACCTCTGGCTATGTGTGTTCTTGTCCAAGAAATCCATTACAACTCACAGACGCTTTCACATCCCCACCTGAGTAACGCTGGCTGGGTTTGAAATAACAACCTGCTAATGTAAAGCCCAAAGCAGGGTTCTTGGACATGCAGGGAATTCAATTATTAGTTTCCATTAAACCATCCTTGATGTGATGGATTTGAGTTATTCTTATTTAATTACATTCCATAATTTCAGCACAGGCTTGTAAAGGGACGGATTTAAGTGCAGCCTTTTCAGTTCAGTAATTTTGCTCAATTGTATGTAAAATGCTTGAAAGTAAAAGCATTCTTTGAAAAAGTAGGGAAGCTTTGACTGCATGATATCATCTGCTTCTAAAAGTTAAACTAAATACCCTGACACATAAAGGAAACCCTTCATTTTATTTTAGAATTTTGTTATTACCAGTAGAAGGCTGAAAAACATATACATGTAGCTACTTATTATTTTTAATCATGATGCACCAGACTTCATATTTTAAGTTCCTCTTTAACTGTTGTAAAAAGGGAAATAATTTAGCTGGTTCCTGTTTCACACGTGAGGCTGTGCCCTTATGAATATAAGCAGGGTTACAAAATGAACAAATGAACTCTGTCCTATATTAGAAATTCAGCACCAGATTTACAGTTTCATCACAAAATAAAACTCTGGCCATTACTTTTATTATTTTGTTTTAAATCTGCAGTATAAATTACTGGTATGTTGCCAAAAAGGAACAGCTTAAGATGTTCTCCACCCCGCTGACACCAGATACTAGCCTATGCCTGGTTGTATTAATTTTAATGAGCATAACTTCATTTGGTTTCCTTCTGAAAGGAATGGCTTTTTCTTTTTTTTTCCCCCTCTCCGTTCACACCCCCACAGGCCGCTATGCGGAGAAATATTTAGCCTTACACTGTATTTCTAAGTGAAGTTACAGCACATTAACTTTGCCCTCATCTCTGTCTCAGCTGATAGATGCTGGAATCTCTTAGTGTTGATTTTATAAAGCAGAGCAATCATTTGTATTCAGTGCCACACAGAAAAAGCTCATGACAAAGTGTATTTTAACTAAAACACCCTGCTTCTGACACCTCCTTTATAAGTAATGTGCTTTCATTTTTCACATATTGCATCTCATTTATTTTGTTCAGATGCAGATACTTAAATTGCAGAGATACAATAACCAGGCAGTACCTTTGAAATAATAAATCATGGCTTACAGATGTTTTCACTCTCTGCTAGGCTCCTGCTCGTTAATCAAATGTTATCAGTGATGATCAGAGCTCGATGGTAAGGACGTATGGATCTTTATTTTTACTTTTGACTTTTATTCACTAGTAAGTCCCTGACCATTTTGATCCTACTAAAATGTAATTGAATGAAAGAACATCCAAGTCTGAAGTATAACATACTGTATATTTTGTATGACCACACCAAGAACATGCCAATTTCAAACACAATAGTCTGAAGACCTTTAGTTGACTTTTCTTGGGTTGCCTGAATTTGTCCTAAAGAACTTTTTTATTTCCCCACCAGGCACTTAACATAACTCCACTTAAAGTATAAAAAGGGACATGCAGTTTTATAACGAATTAATTAGTGCACTTGATCACATTCAATTTTTGACAAATAATATAAGAAAACTCTACTACCACCCCTCCCGTCACTAAACTCCATGTATTAGTCTATTAAACTTAATTAAATAGCATCAATCACTAAATGCCTTTCTGTATTTCATTAAGTTATAGCCAAAAACACTGAGATTGAACACTAAAGTTGTCTAAATGCGTGTATGTGTGTGTTTTGTGTATATATTTGAGATGATACTCCTAATCATTGTTTGATCATCATACAGTCATGTCACAAAGTAAGTACACCCATGGAAGCTGTTGACTTCAACTCTGGAGAATTTAAATAGGCATAAAGTAGATCTTCATGCAAATAGTGCCTATGAGAAAACGGTGATTAAAAACACAAGGAAGATTTTTCCTTTTCAATTATTTATTCAACAAAAATATCAATGGATGTAATGATCTATTGGAGGAAAATGTAAGTCCACCCTTGGCATAAATGCCCACTAGTCTCTGACATCAACTCCGTGAAATTTTTTGACAGCTCCTCTATGTAAAATTCCTTTAGTTGCGATATGTTTGTGGGTTTTCTTGCCTGTATTGTCCATTTCAAATCCACCCACAACATTTCAATGGGGTTAAAATTAGATATTTTTTTCTAGGCCAATTAATAACACTTAATGTCTTCTTTTAAGCCATTCCCTTGGTGGGTTTGCTAGTGTGCTTTGGATCATTTTCATTTTGAAAAGGTTCATTTCTGGTTCAACTTCAACTTTCAGACGGATAGCCTCAAATTCTCCTCAAACGCACTTTGATACAATGCAAAATTCATAGTTAACGATTACTGCAAGCTTCCCAGGCCCCAAGGCAGCAAAGCAAACCCAAACCGTAACATTTCAACCACTATGCTTCATAGTTTGTGATGGACGGCCGGCATCTCAAACCGTCCGGAATGCTCCTGAAGTGGAAGGATGGGGGAAGGCAGCTTTTTCATGACACTGCCCCCCCCCAAAACGCTAGATGGCATCTCCCCTGGAGTGTAGCAGTGCCCCGGATACCCGTAGGGCATCTTGGGACTTGGAGTCCGGTTTCTCAGCCCTGTTGGGTACCGTGGGTGCCGCCAGGGGAAGCTATGAAAGGACCTGGGGAGTCATGCTTCCCTTGCAGCCCGGAAGTGCTTGGAAGTCATGATGTCGGAAGCCCCACAGTACTTCCGGGCTGATTAAAGACTTGGGATTCTCCATCTGACCTGGAAGTGCTGGCAAGTCACGTGGGAAGAAGAGTAGAGGTACTTACGGGTCGAGAACTATATAAAGGACTGGTGGAGACCCAGCAAGCGAGCCGGAGTTGGGAGGAGTGTGACGGAGCTTGCTGGGAGGTGTAGTGGAGAGAAGAATTGTGTTTTTGTTTTGATTTAATTGTGTTCATTGTGGCTATCGTGCTTTGAAGGCACATTACAAGGAGGTAAAAGAAATTAAAATACTTCTTGGATATTTTACCTCATGTTCTGCGTACTGTCTGTTGGGAAAAAGGTGGGCAACAGTGCCACCTAGTGTCCATTTACTTAAATTGGCATAGTCTGCAGGATTTTCTGGCCATCTGTTTGGCAGAAACAATCATTATTTTGTGGACACAACCCAACAAGACAGCACCGCAACACACGGGAACCTGCCAAATCCATTCGCCGGTCCGTCATGGGGAAGAAGAAAGCAAAGCAGACCGACAATACAGGGAGAAGTCAAGCGTTCGACGTCACCTGCGTCCAGGACGAGATACGGAGTGGCTACGCGTATCGGGAGAAAGAAATTCAGGTGATGGCATCCAAGACAAGGCATGTGCCGGGGAAGGGATCGAAATCTTTTTCAAAGTAGTACACTTTGTCCTGTGCTCATACCTCATAGAAGGAGATCATCCGGAGATTTTGCGAGAGGAAGAAAATATTCCCGAAGATTGTAGTGCGCTTTCCGAGGATCGTTCGAGCACTGAAGACTTCCGCTTGCAGTTTTCCGGTAAGGAACACGTGACCTGCCCCGAGGAATGGTGGGATAGAGGAGGTCAACATCGGCCAGTCTGCTGCTTTAAAGATATCCCAATGGACGCGGGCTCCCCGAAGGTGAATGAGGAGGCGAATGAAGCATAGCACGCCATTATAAAAGGTAAGGAGGTTCAGGGAGTGACTGATCGGTCTGCTGATAAAATGAAACAGGTGGATCACAGTCTGCATGAAGCCATTTTCCGAAACTCCAACTCCCAAGAGGCAGTGCGAATCCCAACAGCGCACGCGCATGGTATGCCTGCCGGCTCACGGCTGGAGGGCGAGGCTTATGAAAGTGCGGGCCTGTCACCAGCCCATCGATCAAATAACTTTGATGTTCGGGAACTGGAAAGGATAGTCCAGCCTGTACAAAGCTTTTTACAGGTCATATTCTCTATGAAGAAGATCATCGAGGAGTTGGAAGCGACGGCCGAGGCATCTTTGCATCGGGTGGAGGAGTATTTACGCCGCTTCGGACAGGAGCTTCCTCAGATGACCAATTTGGCGGTACAGGTGGGTTCTACCGGTACCATACATGAAACCAGGAAGCAGAGTGAAGGGGCAGCACGATTTATCAGTATTGGTTGTCAAGTAACCTCGTGTCCAACAAGTGAAAAAAGTGTCCGGTGGAAGGAGCAGGGGAGTCAGAGCAGCGGGGTAGTGCTGACTTCCGGGGTTGTCCCAACCCTTAAGACATCGGCGCTGTTCTCACCTAAATCTAAAGGGATGCAGACAATAAAGGGTCTCTCTCTTATTGAAGGAGAGACCCAAACTGTGATCAAACCCCAGAGAGAAAAGGAGAACCCCGGGAAAAAGCAGGGATCTCCTAATAAGGCAGAGCATGGAGCTGAGAGTTCGCGTGCGTCTGGAGGACGCTCTCCACCCAGTGTTTGTTCCTGCCTTGTGCTGGCTGGGATTGGCTCCAGCAGACCCCCGTGACCATGTGTTAGGATGTAGCAGATTGGATAACTGCTAACTATTGGATGACTGATGACTGAAAAAGAGAAGAGGGCTTCTATGTGTATTTAAGTCTAGTTGGATCCATATTTTTCTGAACTTGTCTCCAGCAATGATTTGCAAGGGAGTTTAAACAGTGACTATGCATGTCACATATTTGCTGGTCTATGGAGCTAAGTTGAATGTCACAGACTGAAGTTCTATATACACCAGAAGATATGCAGAAGGCTTTGACAAGAGAGAGGGAGAGAGTGGTAGCATTGCCCAGACTGATTCCCAACCAGTGAGAAACATTTAATACAGGACTGTAATTTATTTGCACATACAGATTTCTCTACCCAATAGTTTTTCTGTTATTCAAAGTAAAACACTTATTTGTGAATTACACATCAAAAACAGCTTACTGCCATCTGTGCAATCCTGTTCTTATAATGCCATTGTTATTACTGTCCATACTCCTCTTGTCTTGGGACTTAAAATTTTAAATGAAAATAATTTAACTTGTGACTGATGAGTCAGTACTTTAATAATTATTAACTTTCTTTTCTAACAAAATATCATTTTGATCAAATAGTGTTTTCCCTGAGACAGCAGTTACAACATTTTGAGAGGCAACTAAAACTTACAGGGGCAATAATCTTATGCTTTGTGCAAAATACATAAGCTGGAATGGGCTCAGAATTATTTGCTGATATCTCTAAAATGGATAACATGCAAAAAAGCATTCAATACTGAGGTTTACAAAAAGGACTAGTGCTGCAAAGAGAAGTCATCTTATTATCTACATAAGGAACAGATAGAAACTTAAAACATTACACTCATATTATGAGGATAATTAGGTTTGGACCAGCAATTACCTAAGAAAGAAGTTTGGAATGCAATCACACAAATCAATATTGTAAATGGAATTGAAGTCAATGCACATAAGAAAATAAGTTAATAAATTTAAGGAACACTACAAAATGTTATATACATCTGAATGCATTGGACGTGATGTTCTTATCAAAGGCCTTTTTGATTAAAAAAAAAACAAAACAAAAAAAAACTATAGCCTGATGCACCCTGTAATAGAACTGGATGGATTACTGAGGATTTCTGAGATTCTAGAAACTAGTTCATGTTTAAAAAATAGAAAAGCTTTAGGCTCTGAGGAATATGTAGTGCCATTTCATTATATAAAAAGCTGTCTAGTAAATAAAGTTTGTTAATAAAGTTTGCTAATGCTAGGCAAGTTTAAGGAATATGCTTAAGATAGCTTCTATCTAAAACAATAAATCTGTCATTAATCACTGTTTTTCAAAGAAAAATGAAAGCCCATAAGAAGTGCATCCTACTAACCAATTTATTTACTGAAAATGATATGGATAGATGGATATTAAGATTTTGGCAAAGGCCATAAAAACAGAATAGAAAAGGTCTGTAATTTTGCCAAATCAACCAGGATTTATTAAAGGAAATCAAATATAAATCTTGAGTTTTATATATACCTTTTCACACACTGAGATTTCAAAGGTATTGCTATTTCAATAGCGTCTAATAGGAATACCTATTTATTGCAATGTGTAAATTTGGGTTTGGAACAAATTTAAGTAAATGGTTAGAACAGTAACACTCCAGTCCAGAAGCACATGGTCATGTATTTTGGTCTAGAACGCAGAGCCCAAGAGGGAGGCCACCTTTGTTGCCAGTGCTATTTGCTGTTTTAAGTTTTGTTTTTTTTTATTCTGTTATACTTTCCTGATTCTATTCTGGGGTTTTCTTACCCAAAGATTCAATTTTGTTGATTATTCGTTTGTTTGGACACTCTATTTTATATTTGGTAATTTAATAAAATGATTTTTTTTTTTGTTGCCATTTTTTTTTTTTTGGTAACAGTTGCCACCATTTTGAGAGCCTTGTGTTACCCATTGCCTCCATAACACTCCCATCATGCATTTGGTGTATTAGTCGATGACAACCTCAAGAGTGACAGCACAAAGGTCATTCCTTGTAAGCCCCAAACTATCCAAGATTGATCAACTTACTGGAGATTACATGTGATTCTCTTTTTTTATTTTGTTATTTTATCCTGCTTGAAATAAGAGTTTGAATTTTGGTTATGCATAATGGGTTTTGTTGTTCCCCTTTGATTTTGACCTGTTTTTTTACCTCATTATTCTCCTAGTCTCTCCATTCAAGTTTTTTACTCTGTCCTTCAAGATAATACATTTGCAACTGCAACTGAACCTCTCACTATCCATTATCTCTAAACAAGTTGGTGTTCATTAGATCATAAGGAATGGACTTGAACAGAAAGAATCTCTGTGCTGATGACATGGTACTTTATTAACAATCCATATCTATCTTTATCAAGTGTACTAAATAATTTTGAGAAAACTAGCATATTATTCTCAGTCAAGAGCTGTCTAAAGCTTCTTTCACATTAATTCATTTTAAAAAATTTAATTAGTAATTTAAAATTTAAAAAGAAAGAATTATTAATTAATGTTTTCCTTTTCAATGATTCAATAATTTAGTGGTTAAAAGGTAAATATTGTCATTCTCATTGTATTGAAAATCAGTATATCGTAAAGGTATAAACTCAGATGTTCTACATCATATGCACTGTAATATAATTTTACAAAACTAATAAAGAAAAACTATAAAGGCTATAGTTCAATGACTTACTGCCAAGGCCAATGACTATTCACACATTATTTTCTTGTTAGAGATCTTGTTAGTGTTGGGTTCATAACACTGGAAATTGTATTTGTGACTTAGATTTTTGAATTTGTTTTGATTTTGTGAATCACTTATTGACTTTCTGGTAATGAACTCTAACCCATTCTTTGATGTATCTTTTTCTTGAGTAAATTTGCCCATTATCTTTTGCAGGACAAGCTTTCGCACTCCATCCTGCTACCAAGCCCAATCCAATTTAGAGGAAGATGGAGCTTATTCAGGAACTTAGATGGGACTCATAGTACATGAGAAGGCACATTCATAAACAAACACAATCCTACGCAGCCTATTTAAGATTTGCCAGTCAACCTGACCTGCAGAACTTTGAACAGTAGGAGAGAAGAAACAAAAGCAGAGTTATCCACCTATCCATTTTTTGAAGCTGTTTAATAAATGGAGATGTTTGTACAGATAGTGCATGTGCTGGGATTTGAAATATTTCTCCATGAGCTATATAGTAGAAATAAAGCAGAGATTGCCAATTTCAAAACAAAAAATAAAATTTTTGCTGAAAAGTGCAGGAGTAGTTGAGGCTATCTGAGAAATGATGGTAGCCAACTACCTGCTGAGAAAGAAAGACTCAGCAAACAGGTGTTACTCAGATCAAGATGTTACTCCTTGAAGAGGTATTCTTAGTCGAATTGTGCACTTTGAAACAAAGGACAGTTCTAACCATATGAAATAGGAGGAACACTCTCTCAAACCAGTTTTTGGGTAGATGGGAGACATCCCCCACGCTTGTACATAATGTAAATGCATCCTGTTCCCTTGGCATGTATTATATAATCAATGGAGCCTAAGACATTGTGCTATCCCATGGGCTTCTTTCAGATGTTTTTTGAGAGTGTATGGGAGTACTAAAATCAAGTTAAACGTATTGTTTCATTTGCTTCTATTTTGTTTATCTTGTTATTTCTACTGTTGGCCCTGGTATGGGATTTGCCATCCTAACAACTCCTACTTGACTGTACCTGCAGAAGTGCCCTATCCATCTTGTAACTGATGCTAATGTCTTCTTCTCTTGCTTCACTCTGTTCTTATTTTCTCATTATAATTACACCGTTTTCTCACATATCAGCACACTGCCTAAACACTGCTCCCGAACTCTCACCGTCTCTCTACCTCTTTACAGTACAATTGTTCATGTCCTGTTTGTGGAATGTCCTTTAAAATCTTTTGAGTCATTACCATGTCATTTTCAGATAAATTCTTTCTGATAACTAGCACAGTCTTCCAGAAAATAATGATTTCATAAGGCCACTGCAGAAGCATTCACACAATAAATCCATTCTTAAATTTTATGTCTACCTACTGCTAAAATATTTTTAACCTTATACATACATATATGTCCACATTAAAACCATTTAGATGAGATAATGTCATTCAGCCCAATAAGCTTGTCAATCTTATTCACCTATAGCGTCTCTAGAATTACATTGGGTCGAGATCTGCAGGTTCTTAAAGTTCTACTCTTTATCACACAACTTGCATATTTATTCAACATGCCTATGTTTCTTTGAGTCAAGAAAATACAGGTGTGCAAGACAAGTACATGTAATTTCAACATTGAATTTACACTAGGACGTGATTGCTAGCTGTTTCTGGTCTGCACTGACTCAAAGTGGTACAATACACCCTGAGAACAACTGATTAAATATTTGAGTTTTCAATTTGCTACCATTTGTTTTCTGTACGTTTATCTTCTTTTTACAGTTTATGTTGAGTTACAGTTCAGTCCTCTGTGCAATATTACACTACCACATGACACTCCTATAGCCACGCTCAGTCAATCTAATAGCATGGTTTTTGACTATGGAAGGATAAATGTGTAAGTCGGCACAATCTACAAACGAGATGCCAAGTCTGCAAACCAAACCAGGGAGCAATTTACTGTAAGGCTACCACTAGGCCAGTATTTACCCAGTCAGTTTTGAAATAATGTTTTCTGTAGTAAAACATGAATCAGGCTTGAGGTAACAACATACAGAGTATATTTTTAAAATAACAGTTTATTAGTTCCATGTTTTTGCACACCTCTGTACAAACTATCACCATAATTTTTTCTTAATTTACACTGAGACTCCACAGTTTAAATTTTGGTGGAGTTTCATTTCTGTAGCGGACATTACTGTTTGTATTTTTTAAAGTTCATACCTTTTTTTTATCGAACTAACGCTCCTTAACCCACAATAGATCATCAGTCTTCATTTGAAAACCTCACATGATGTTTTACATTTTTATCATTTTCCTTATTATCTAGTCTTTCCTTGAAAGGGCAGGTTGCTCCAGGCTCTATTTAGACATATCTGCCTGGTTTGTGTGTGGGCGGCCAAGTTCTCTTCTTTATGGTATCTATGCGCTTAAAAAAGCCACAAGGTTGAGAAAGCTCGATTCTAAAGGGCACATGTGAGTTAACTGTGTCTGCATGCTAAGGCAGATTTTGACAGTTAAACTCAATGGTGGACTTGCTTTTGGCAAGACAAGCTAAAAGCTACAGTATATTATTGTTTTAGGTTTCGACACCCTTTCGATTCCTTCTTTTACCTTTTAACAATCTAGTGTAAACGTGAAATGAACCTACATATCAACTGATATAAACGTGAAATGAGACAATTTTATAGGTATGAGAAGATAGTGATCCATAGTTGCATATTTGTTTATCATTACACAATATGTTGACTAGCATTTGTTTTTATTGCCATGTTTTGTCTTCTCAGCCTTTTGCATGCTAATGAAATTGAGCAGTGCTCTAGTAAGTAGGAATGAAAGTTTTTCAGTATTGTTAAGTAAACAAAAGAAGAAAAAAAAACATTCATTGATTATTAAAAGTGTTTAGTACAGGTCAGTATTGTGGGGGCTGGCATCTATCCCTGTAGTAATGGGAATAAGGCAAGAATAAAGCAAATACAAAAATGAGCAAAGAAAAAGGGTCTTGTTTTCTGTTTCTTTTTGACTACTCTTTTAGTCTTGTGCCAGGAGTTAGTTTTATTTTTAAAAGTTATTATTTATTGTTCATATCCAAGTCCATCCGTCTAATGTATTCACTTAATAGAACTTTGAGTTGGACTGCAGGAAATCCAATGCACTCTGAATCAAAAGACAAGAATGAGCCCTGGATCGGAAGAAAAGCCAAAATCATGTTAATGCAAGGTAAAAATATAGTTTACCAATTAAACGAAGAGACACGTCTTTGGGGTACGGAAGGAAAAACACAGCTCTCAAAAAGAAATCTATCAAAACAAAACACAGAGACACTAAAAGGCAGGTCCAGACAACAAGCAACTTCAATGGAAGAGAAAGGCAGCTGTGAGTCAGCACTGCTAAGTCACTGCGCTATCCTAGTCACTAATCAGACTTCTCCAATCCATTTTTTCTTATCAACCAAAGTATTTCCTTGCTTAACCGTAAATAAGAAAAATCAAGGGGTTCATGAAATATATCTCTATGGAGGAATTAAAATACAGAATATAGAGAGATAAGGTCATTTTGAAGGCCAATAAAGCTGCAGATCCTTAGGCCATTGCCACAGTCATGTATTAGGCAAAAAAAAACTGTTGTAACTTAATCAATTTAAAATTAAATGTACACTTCTGTTTCCTTCAACAAACCACAGCAACATCAGTCAATAGCAATGTCCTCCAGGAAAGATCTTTGCTAGTCCCTGATCTGTCACTGCTAAGGTCTGCTGAGGTGCATTACAAAAACAATCTTCAAAATGTCCAACGGCATTGGGGCTTGAGGTTTGTTTCCATCCAAAAGAGAATAGCTTGAAGAAATGTTCTCTGAAAATGAGCGCCTCTAATGTGATCACAGCTCCATCACAACAAATGCCCTGGAACAAGTTTCACTGGTGATTGCCAGATGTTGATGAGCGTCTGCTAAATTAGGGATGGCTAACTGATGCCAGTATAATGTTAAGTGCTGGTTGCACTGCATTTAATGCTTCATTATAGAAATATAAATGTAAGAATAACAGTTCAATGGCAAAAGAATAAGGCTGAAGAGGCGCATGTGTTGCAATATGTTTACTTTATGGAAACAGTCTAAAATCACCCATCATTTTCACACTGCTGTTAAATTATTGCATGTTTGAGATACTAATTTATTCACTATCTTTGGAATCCCCAGTTTCTTTTGCAATAAATCTCATTAGTCATATCCTGAGGTGCTTTTTAACAGAAAGAATGAAGCATCTGTCAGTGCCTAATGGACATACAGTGCATGCTGCCTTTTTATAGTAAACCAGCCTATATTTATTTTTTTGTTGCTTTCAACAGAGAAGCATGGACATTATTGTGCAACCATGATGGGGTAAATTATTTATAGACACTCCTAGACCATCAGGCCTCTGTATTGACATGCAAATATAAAGCTGCAGAAAATTCTAACACAACAAAACACATATAGTTTGTATAACAATTAAAGCAGACTTTTGAAAATTTTTGTTGAGTTAATCTGATTCTGCAACTTAGCTACAAGGCAATTTGGTTATGAACACTGAGCTGTTCAGTGGTTGCAGCAGCATAACTCTTGAACCAAACCAACCAACCACGTAAAAACTCTAGTTCATAAATCACACTTTACAAGTGTGGTGTAAGAATAAAGAGCCACAATTGTGTCCTCTCACTGGAATAGGCCGAAAAAGGCAAGAGTTTCCAATGTCTCTACTGAATAGCAGTAATCAGAGAGAAGAATAACAGCCCCATTATGACTTAAATGGCCATCCAAAGGGGCTTCCACATCAACTGAAAATTTGGCACTGTTTTTGAGAAGAACAAGGCTTGTGTTTTAATAGCATATAACATCAGGGAAAGTCAAGTGGGTGGCTGATCTGTTCATTCCAACCGTGTCCTAAATCCCATGCACAACATGCTGATTAACAATGCCAGAAAAGAGTCTAGACTTTGAGACCATGAGTCTCCTACAAGTAAAAAATGATGTTGCACACAATATCACATAGAATAGGACAGTAATATTTGCTAATGTCTAAAAATAAAAAGCTGACAAGGAAATCTCAAATTAACCATGTAGATTATTGCTATTCATAGACAATTATGGAATAAGGAAATCTGCATGGCAAAACAAGAGATTAATCATCTGAATTTGTGCAACAATAAGTACAGGGGGAACTGAGCAGGACCTAGAAGTCCATTTGTCCGGATCTACATCCATTCCACACAGTGTACAGAAGCTATTAAGAAGGCTAACAGAATGTTAGGTTATATACAGCAGGATGTGTTGGATGTGTAGAGTACAAGGCCAAGGAGGCTATCCTCAATTCTTATAATGCACTGGTGAGGCCTCATCTGGAGTACTGTGTGCAGTTTTGGTCTCCACACTACAAAAAGACATAGCAGCACTACAAAATGTCCAAAGAAGAGCAAGTAGGCCGATTCGGGGACTCAGAGTAATGAGCTATGAGAAAAGATTAAAGGAGGTGAACCTCTTCACTTTAAACAGATAGAAATTAAGAGGGGAAATAATGTAGGTTTTTAAAATTATGAAGGGAGTTAGTATAGTGAATCATTTCATCAAGAACACAGCTGGAAATTTGTTAAGGGCAAATTTCACACAAATGTTACAAGGTTTTTCTTCCCACAGTGAACCATAGACATGGAATAAATTAAGAAATAGTGTGGTAGAGAGTAGGACAATAGGGACCTTCAAAAACATGACTTGATGTTATTTGGGAGAATTAGGTGGATAGTACTGACTGGCTTTGTTGGGCTGAATGGCTCGTTATTGTCAAACCCGTTGTAATTCTGACACAGAAAAATTAATTTCAACACATGGATGATTACTATTCATTGAAGACTACGGAACAAAATACTTCAAATGAAAGAAGGCGGCAAGAATCTGCACAACAATGAACACAGGAGGAAATTCTGACACTGAAGTCTCAAATTCATCATGTGGATTATTGCTGTTGATACAAGACTAGAGAACACTCTGCTTTAGCTGAACCTATTCTCACAGACATATCTAATCCTATTTCATTTTTGTATGCTATATGACCGAAACAGACTTTATTACTAGGCTAGAACTCTACTACAACAACAACATTTATTTATATAGCACATTTTCATACAAATAATGTAGCCCAAAGTGCTTTACATGATGAAGAAAGGGAAAAAAAAGACAAAATAAGAATTAAAATATGAATTTTGTTAGGTGTTACAGCCATAGAAAAACTAATAGAAATATACAGTAAACAGCAATATACACCTTAATAAAAGGATAAGTGTCTGTGTATCTGTATGTCCATCCAATTGCTGTCTCTACCATTCCAACAGATGGCACATCACAAACATTTACAATAATGCATTTTATTACTACAAGTGTTTGTGGTGCACCATCTGTTGGGGTGACAAATGCAATCCATGTCATTACTGCACGCATTACAAAATGCATTCCAACAGATGGTGTGCTGCAAACATTACCACGGAGGTTTAATTACTTAGATTTAAACCAATCTTAGACAGGTAGTATAGCTAGTATATAATACATGACTTTATCACAAGATTATATAAAAGTAGTAAATTATAATATAGTGCACAATAAATAATAAATACATAAAATATTATCTAGAAATGCAGAGTAAAGACCTGTATTCTGTTAGTCTTTAAAATAAAAAAAAAAAAAAAAAAACATATATGGATAGAGGCAGATTTGTGGGAGACAGTGGTGAATGAAACCTTATAAATGACCAGAGCGACTTCAGCAGCTATTGACATCTCGAGTGGTTCTTGCTTTAAGCAACTGGTAACATTTTCCTGAGGGTAGTATGTGAAAGTGATGTTTTTTATGTGTGCTTGTAATTGATGTACTGCATTTACAGATAGATTGCCCGGGGTGGGCTGTCCTGAACCCCTGGTAGACATGAGTGAATGTCAGAGGGGTATCATATAAATGTCATATCTTGTTTTTAGTTTCATTCAAGTTCAGGTTTAAGTTTAGTGTCATGTATACAATGAAATTCTTACTTGCATGGCTCTCTCTCAGACTACTGACAGTAATACAATACCAATAAGAGACAAAAACATCAATAGAGGGCAACACATTGTATAGAAGAGTATAGGTATTTGTCATGATGACTGGCAGTTGAGTAACATTACGACCTGCAGATAAAAACTGCCTCTAAAACTACCAGCGCAAGTGCTAATGGTGTTTCTCTGGGTCCCAGATGGGAGGAGTGAAAAAAAGTGATTTTGCAGTGCAGCTGAGGTCTTTAATTATACTGTTTGCCTTTCTATTATAGCTTGTTTTACAGAGTATACATCTTCAAAAAGGAGAATGTTGTATGCTAGTAAAATTCGGTGCCATGTTCACCACTCCCTGTGGTATTGTGGTCCTTGACTGAGCAAGTGCCACTGCATTGCATTATACATTCAGTAAAGACAATCTTCACTGTGCACCTGCACATATAGGTGCTAGTAAACATAAATGGAGACATATGGGTTTTCCTCAGATGTCTCAGCAAGTAAAAATATTGCTATGCTTCATTTCTACAGCAGAGATGTGTTGTGACCACTTCACATAATTAGTGACAGTCACTCCAAGAAATGAAAGCTGTTGGCCTCCTCAACAGCATGTCCTGAGGTGTATATTGAAGTGTGTGGTCTGCCTCCAACTTCAGGGTTTGTTGCCATTAAGGGAAAGATAGCTGTGTCCAAAGGCAAATCATTATTGGTTACCATGCCTACTATAATGATGTCATTAAGAAATGAACTAATAAGATCAAAGGTGTGTCTGGTCATACAGTCAGAAGTGAACAAAGAGTACAAACTGGGGGCTCGGAAGCTCAGCACAAGCCAGTGGGATGAGTTGTGTATAGGATCATTGTGGAGGAAGTGACACAGCCAATTTGCTGGGGTCTGCCAGTTAAGAAGGTAATTTGACTTGGCAGGCAAAGTGGTCATAAGCCAGGAGAGAGAGAATCAATCTTCTTATTTTCATCAATAATAACAGAGCAACAAGTATTTACCATATATACTTGCAGATAAGTTCTCCCGCAGATAAGTCGGGACTTGATTTTACCGTATAATTTCCGGTATTTTATAATGCCGGCCATACAAGTCGAATGCGGAAAACTCACGCTATTGGTCCAAGCAGATTATGATAACACCCACCTGAGAGAGTAACCACGGATCACACTGCCTTTTTTTTTTTCTATGTATTGTGTCTACGTGACCACACGGTAATACCCAAACTATTCCAAAGCGACGTTTGCACTAATTTGTGTTTTTTGTATCTCACACCCTCATACACCTTTATCATAAGAGCATCCCTTATCTACGTTCGATCAGAAGAAAATAAGTCATTGAAGTGGTGAAAGAAATTGGTAACTGTGCTGCTGCAACAAAATTTGTTACGTCTGAGAAACTGATGCGAAATTGGAGGAAGCAAGAAGATGTTAAAAAAAAGAAAAAAAGAAAATGAAGTGTCATATTTTTGAATGGGCGTATAAGTCGGGTCTAATTTTATGATCGATTTTTCGGGTTTCAAGACCCGACTTATCAGTGGGTATATTACGGTATTCAAACTAGAACTTCATACAGGGCAGAAGTATACATTCATTCTTAGAATTTCAAAAGAGCTATAAATCCTGTATATCTGATGATTGAGCACAGTAGGCACTTTATACATACGAGTACACAGATTGAAAAAAGAAATAAAGATGAAAACACTTGTCAATTCAGCCAACATTATAATAAAGGAAGAAAATATTTACTGAAAATATAGAGTTAACATTTAACCAAGCCTCAATTTTGGAGCCGGCTCAAAGCCTGGACCAATGGGTGGGGTTGGTGTCAGGAAAAATATCTGGCAGTAAAAATCATGCCAAAACCTATAAAAGTTTGATCCAACATTGAAGTGGGAAAAGATGAAGAGGAAGAAGAGGAAGAATAGGTTTAACATTTGGTTTCTTGTGCTGTTTCTCTGTGTTGACACACTGAACATGACACGGGCCCTTCTGGGCAAGTCAGCATCATAATATTTATAGCCATTCCACTTGCGCTTCATCCACCTGAAGCTAAGCATGCTTGGGCCTGGTCAGTACTTGGATGAGAGACCATCTAGGAAAAACTAAGGATTCTGCTGGAAGAGGTGTTTGCAAGGCCAGCAGGGGGTGCTTACCCTGTCATATGTGTGGGGATCCCAATACCCCAGTGCAGTGATGGAGACACTGTGGTGTAAATATGGCGCTGTCCTTTGGATGGGACGTAAAACTGAGGTTCCGACTCTCTGTGCTCATTAAAGATCCCTGGGCATATTTTAAGATGAGTAGGGTGTATCCTGATGTCCTGGCTAAATTGCCCATTGTAGCCTTGTCAATTCTGGCCCCCTAATCATCCCATCTTTAATTGTCTTTCTCTCTCACCACTTCACCAGCTAATGTGTGGTGAGCATACTGGCGCAATAATGGCTGCCATCACGTCATCCAGGTGGGTGTTACACAGTGGAGGTGGCTGAATTGGTTCCCCTGTCTATGTAAAGCACTTTGAGAAGACTGGTATATAAATGTAATTACCGTATTTTTCACTCCATAAGATGCACCTAGGTTTAGAGGAGGAAAACAAGAAAAAAAATATTCTGAACCAAATAGTGTACTATTATATTTAATAAAATATAGCAGAATAATATTTCAACCATGTAAAGTCAACAGCGGTATTAAGAACCATCATCACTGTCATTAATAAATGAGGAGAGACTTTAAGGTTCAAGCACTCTTCTAGTTTTATGGAAACCCCAAGAACTCCTCATCGCTAGTGTCACAATTTATGAAGCTCAGTTGCTCACAATCACTTTACAGGAGCACGTACCTATCATCACACTATATAGCCTGTCCAAAGCCACCAGGGGACAAAGCACGTTTGGACCAATGCTCCCTTAAGTTATATTGCCAGTCTAGTCCCATCTCTATTTGTAATGCCACAAAGCCCTTCATCTCGTCTTTTGTTGTGGGTTTCCACTTTGAAAAACAAGAATGCAGTGCAAGCGCAGCTCGCGATTCAAAAAATTGCTCTGCATACCTGTTTGTCTCGTCTGACAGTAGCTGAAAAGCAGCATCAGGAGAGAGCAGCCTGAAGTAGTCCAGCGGCTGGTATTCTGTCGTGTCTAATAGCAAGCCATGCTGTCTAGTGAAGTCCAGTAGCCAGTTTGGCTCCCACAGATCAATGTCTGAGTATTCCTCCCACATGAACCTTGCCGTAGGTGCGCCAGCTGCACAAATGCGCTAAGCTGGCAGCCGATCAGCTGGGGCGGCATGGGCTGGTGTCTAATCAGCTGATACCAGTTCCTCATTCTCTTGCTCAATCTCCTGACCACTCTCAACAAAATCAGATTCTGAAAAATCAGAGTCCAACTTAGTGATAATGATGCAAAACATCGTCTGCCAAGTATTATGTTTTATGCACTCGCTTTGCTCCCTTGTGAGATGTCGATGCCATCTTGCCTTTGTTTATATTTCTTTACATTTCGTAACTCATGCACACACAAGGATTAGATGCCGAGTCAATGAGTCTAACATTCCTCCAAGCAGAGAGGGAATGACTGAAACGTAACAGTGAGTTTTGTCGCCATTAATAGCTGATTATCGCCCTTTACCCCTGGATATCGACTTTTGCCAGATAATACACATCACGGTCTATGACGCAATATTTGCTCCATAAGATGCACAGACATTTCCACCCACTTTTGGGGGAAAAAAGTGTGTCTTATGGAGTGAAAAATACAGTAATTATTTTTAGTTCATTCATTTGTGATCATTTTACACACCTGTGGGTTATAGTGTTCACAATACCATTTCTATTTTTCAAACTGTTTAATCATTTCATTGCTGAACTCAGGCATGTTATAAATTCATTCACAATCATCAGAAAGCATAGAATGTGTGTCGATTATGTCCTTTCTTTTACAGAGAAAAAAAAAACACTTCATTGTTTAACCTTAATAGTTTTATAGCATTTAAAATAGTCGTCTCAAAATCATTATGCATTATCACTTTTACATAGTTTGTACCAAGATAATTTTGCACGTATTTAATTCAATGTTTGATTTTTTTTTTAAACACGATCTGGAACAGGTAAATAGTTCATCTTGTTATTTTTTTTGCTGAAGATAAGCAGAGGTAACCAGATCAGGTAAGTTTATCTTTTCTTTAAATATTTCAAAAGATACTGGATATTTGTGAGTTGATAAAGATTAGTCTCAATGGATAGAGTTTAAATATATGAAAATCTACATTTCTGGGAGCATGTAATATGCTCATTACAAAAACAAACATGGACAGAAGGCCTGCTATAAATGACACTACATAAATTATCCTACTGTACATTAACTCTCATGTTATTTCTGCAGACAGATGTATCCAAACCTATAGAGTATATATGGCAGGATTCAGGTACAGAAATGGGTTCAAATTGCAGTTCAATCGCTGTCAGCTAATGTAACATGTTTGTCTGACGTTTGTGTGATTTACGTGCCCCAAACTTAAAGCTCGAGTGTATTAGGTCACATGGCGATACTCAAATGGCCTGACATAAGTCACCGTTCCCCGCTGTGCAGTGACACCCCAGCCAAGATCAATTCCTGCCTTACACTGACACCGTCTGAATATGTTCTGGCATTCTACAACCATCACCTCTGTAATTATATAACTCTTCTGATACTTCTATTTGCATTGGGACTACTTCAGTATCTTAGAATTTGATAATTTCTTGTCTTCTGCAAATGTCACATTAAGGTGAAAGTAACATAATAATACAAAACAAATCACATTAAATAGGTCAAAGCATTTGTATGTAACTAGTTATATTTAATTTACAGATTCAGAACTCTATCAGGTCTTACTCTTTGGAATTAGTGTTTAATCCCCGTGTTTGTTGGAGATTCTCTAGTGTCTTCCAACTGTTCAAAAACCTGCAGCCTAGGTTAATTGGCCACTCTAAAAATCTCCCAGTAGAATTGTAGTTACTCAGCAAGGGACTCTCATCCAGGATGCAATATTACTTTGGTTTCAAATGATGGATGGATCTGTTTAAATGCATGGCTTCAAAGAACAATAAAATCCAAGATATAGTAATGCCTTTGACAAGATAAAATCAGATTTATTATGACATATGCTGTGCTTTTAACCATTTGCAAATTTTACTTGTACAATGTATACATTGTATATGCTTTCAAAATTGATTTCATTTTAATTCAGTTTATTCTTATCAAGTGAACTCACACTTATGATCCTAGTTTTATATACACAATTACAAGTCGGACTATCCATACTTGAAATTTACTTAAGCCAATAATTCAGTGTCAAGAGGGACTTGATCTCCTGGCTGAGCTGGGCACAAAGCAGGGGGCCAGTTCATCACATTCTCGCACATATTCACATTCGCCCACTGGACCAATTTACAAATGCCACTTAATTACACAAATTGTAATAATACGTGGGTTTCCAGAGAAAACCAAAGCAGACAAAGGAAGAATATGAGTGGGATTTGAACCCAGTCTGCTGGGCCTGTGAGACAAATTATAAACATGGTATCATTAGAACAAAATACATACTAATATGCAACAAAAATATGTTAAAATCAAAACAAAATGTTCTGTATTAAAGGACAATATTTTGTTAAAAGTTAATGCCTATAAAAAGTACCCTAAGAAGAAGTGTCCATATTTTATTATTATACAACATTCAATCACAGTGGATTTGGGATTGCTAAAATATAAAGTGCAATATAAATAAAATTTATTATTATTATTATTATTATTATTTAATTTGGCTTTTTCCCCCCATTGAATGACACAAAAAGGATCTTTAATGTCAAAGCGATCACAGATCTCTGCGAAATTATCTAAATTAATTGCACATACAGTATAAAATACAAAATAATTGATTACAACTGTATTCACTTATTAGTACTTAATGTTAAAAACATCCAAATTAACTCAACTATGAGTCAATGTTGTATATCAATAAAATGTGAAAATTTCCAAGATAATGAATACCTTTTATGGGTTCTGTATGCTGCAGCATTTAAAGAATGGAAAGACAGCAGGAAAACAATAAATGAACTCTTAAAGGTCACATCAAGATGGAACACGCTCGATCCTTATGGAGGAAAAGCCTGTTTGGGTACAAGATGTAGGAATATTTCTCTCTTACAGGAAAACTTTATCATTTTTAACATAAGGGTTTATTTTAACACTTGCCAAAATCTGCTTCATGCATTGTCCAAATTCTTAAAATTTGATTAGTTGCTAGAATTACATTAAAGACTATTTTATACTCCAGAATGCTAATTTACAAAGTGACTTATTGTGTACTAAATACTTCACTGATGCTGTTTATGAACAGTGCTTTAATTATTGGTATTGCTCCTCCAACCCCATTTTTTAAAATGTCAACATTCTCTGTCATACTGGATCTTTTCTTCTTTTTATGACAGAGTAACATTTGCATATGTATGTAAGATAAAGATTGATGAAACGTTTGACACCAGAAATTTCAAAACTGGGTTTGCTAAATTTTATTGGAATGTAGCAAGTATTTATGTATGATGCCTGGAGATGATATATTGCTTTTTAACTTGGTTTTCAAGATTTTCATTACCATCATCATTATGATTTTCATAATGAAATCATCATTTATCATTATTTAAGCTATCATTTCCTAGTGTGGACTAGTAGATGCAGCAGTGTCGTTTGGTGTCTGCTCAGCTTGTCATTAATTGTCATTATTAGGATGCAATTAGGGCAGCAAACATCAAAGAAAAAGGTGAATTAATAGGAAACCAAGAAAAGAGAGTTAAACAATGTGCACCTATGGGAAAAATGCAAATAATATTTGAATGTGAATGTAAATCTCATAGTGCTGCTCTTTTCTAAATGCAGAGTAAAAGAAGAAAATAGTGAGCAGTTATTTAAACAATGAGATTACTTAGAATCTCACCGATTCTGAATCAAAAACCTAGTTAAAGGGTGCCCCAGGACTGGGGTTGGAAACTATTGAGCTATGGGACAGCACACAGTGCCTGATGTGGAGTGGGAAGTACTGGGATGGCGCTTTTATGGAATGGGCAGATGAAAGGCAGCATGGAAGAACTAAATATCTCGGAGAAAATGAAGGCTCAGGGGTGAAACAACACCAGGAGTTGCTACAAGAAATTCTACACTGGTGTCTGTGTAGCAAAGTAGAGGAAACCCTAATGTCATGATTAGGATTTGGTTTCTCTTGTGGCGGACAGCCGAGGCCCTTGCTCGGGGAGAGAGCTTCGGTAAGCATCAGTGGAGGACTGCCTGGACTCTTCCATACGGTCGATTGTCACACTCTCTTTTTTCATATAATTTGTCCTTGGTCGTTAAAAATCATCAAGGCCTTTTATTGGGGAACTTTATGACCACATTTGTTTTTGTGCCTGCTGTGTTTTTGATGATATTGACCATTAATGTGAGCATTTTGGTTAATTGTTTGCTATGCTGTTTCTATGAAGGGTCAAGTGGAAGTGTGTAATCCGTGATATGTTCAGGTAATAGCTATAAACATCAGTGTCATACAGTGTTTGTCCACGCTTGGATTCTCCCAAAGACTTGCTTGCATTTAACTTTCTTTCTTAATCAATTGCTCTGCTTTTTAACTATGCGTTTCTTTTTCAGTTTTTTGGGGTTTGATTCCCCACACTACTTCCTGACTACAATTCTTGCTTCCATATCCTGAGCTAGTTTTCCTGATCATTTGTCTTTCTGGTTTTGACCCCTTGCTTGCCATTTTGTTTTTTCTAAAAGCACCTGATTCCATCGCCACTTAAAAGTTGCTGACACCTTGTGCAGTCAACACCCCTAACCCCAGAAGTGTTTCAGAGGCTTCGCCAGATTTTACCCCACTAAGGAGTTTAAAGCCACATAATTCTTGAGGTACCTTTGAGTCTGCAGTATTGAGAAAAGACTCATCTGTCAGGAGGAGAGACCAAGGTTGAAAGAGAGAAGAGGATAAGAGGTAAAAAAACAGAATTCTTAGTGACATTCTTAACTCATACATGTGGGAGAGCCATCCTACCAGATAGACATGGGGCTCAAGTTAAAATTAGCCCGTGAAGCTAAAGTGTTGTTTTTTTTCACCTGTCTATTTTTAGTTTTAGTTTTTCCTTAATTAACATTCACTGTATTTTTTATTTTTAACATACACTACACTTTTTTACATATTTTTGATCCCATTAAGGTCATTTTGTGCAGAAAGGGCTGTCACAAGAATGGCGCTCCTTTTGCAGAGTAAGCGGCTACAGATTTACTATGAAGAAGAAAATTTTTTTTCTTCATATTATTTTACATTGCAATATACAGCTTCACCTTGGATAGGTAATCTTTGTGAGAAAATTGGAAGAAAATTCTTTGAGGTAAACCAATTATCTCAAAGAAACAAGAATATAAATAAAGACACTGCCATGGTTTTCCAAGAATAAGAGACATGAGTTAAATTAACAAGAACATAAAACACATGACATCCAGTCTGCAAACATGAAAGAGTTAATCCGGTTGCAAGAGCTAGCAAAGCTTTAAGAGCTTGCTTTCTAGTTTATAGGCCAGAAACAATATCCTTATCTACAGTTTTCAACCTGCCTTCCAATTTAGCTCATGCCAGCGAGAATTTGCATGTCAATCACTACAGAGGATGACATTTATAAAGCCTGTAAAGCACTAGTTAAAAAAAAAAAAAAACTCAAAGAAATCAAATGCAAACAGTGCATGCTTTCATTTTCCTCAGCTCGGAATACATCTTAAATAAAACTTTAAAGAAGAATCTGTCCCATCATTAACATTAAAGAAGAAATCATATGCATTCAAGTTGAAAAATCAATCAATCTGTGTGTGTATCTAGATTTGCTTTCATACTGACCACTGTTCAAAAATGTTTTACAAGATCATCAAGAGGAATGTTATATAAAAAAAAATTAGGAATAAAATTAATAATTTAAAGTAGATATAAAAAGAGTGGTTAACAGTAAAGAGAGAACTAAGACATGTAAAAGTCTTGGCAGTAGAATAAGCCCCATGTTTGTTATACTGTAGAAGAGAAACAGAACCTTTAAGTCCAAAATGAAGTGCAATCAAAACATCGAGAATGTGTGACTATGGCAGCAAGATTTTAAGCTGCCAAAGAAAATGTAAAATTTCAAAAAGCCCTAGAGGCCAATTCCTCTAACATGCATGTCTTTGGGATGCTCATCCAGAAGGCATGGAGAGAACACACAAACAACCCACAGACCATGTCCAGCTATGGGATTCGTACTCAGGACACTGGACCTTTGAGCCAACAGTGCCTCTCACCTCAAGTGTCATGCTACCTTACTGAGTTTATAAAATAACATAACACCCTTAATCCCACTTACTACAATTCAGGGTAACTGGTACTGATATTCTGGCTAGAGTTAAATGCTTTATTTACATCGACCGTTAGTGGGAATGATGGAGGGTCCTCCTTTCTTTCAATGGTCAATAATGGATTAATAGTTGTCAAGGGAGGAGATAAAGCTGAGATGTGCAATGCAGTAATCACTGCATTGGTAAAAGTGAATATTTAAAAGGAAACTTAAGAAAAAGACAAGGAGATGACGGTATTAGAGTGAGCTGGGCAACTCGTAGTTGAAAAACAGGCAAATGTGTGTCTACTAATCGGCAAGACAACTAACATGGAAAGAAAAATATTCATTTACATTCAGAGCATAGAGTTAAAATACCAGAGCTAACTGACTGGAATTCCTAATCCAAAATAAATGGAAAGCACGCAGAGTTGTTTTTTTTTTTTTTATTTCCTAAAGATACTGTATCCTAAGGATGAACATATCCATGATGTCAACATAAATATCCAACATGTGATGACGTCAAGTGTTACAGCAACTTGTGTTCTTATCAAAAACAGCAAGGCTGTTTACCAGTCAGCTGTCCCATTGAAAACTTGATTGAAAATGGCCAAGTGATGACATTATTGTCCAAACAAGCATTATACTGAAATGTGCAGCAGCAGATGAATGCTGTTTAATTTGAACAACATTTAAATCCTGCCTCCTCTATAACAAACAGAATAGAGAAATTGTTCTCCCTACTTTTTGGATGAGTTCATTTGTTGATCTTACTATCTATAACTGTCATTATGTACAGATGATACACTGCTTCGGCTTGTAATTTAATATGAATTAGTTTGTAAAGTACTTTATGAAATTGCTTGTCATGGAAGGCACCACTGGATATAAAATATAAATTGGGTGAGTTAAACATACCCAGCTGTAAACTGGTATGTGTGCCACCTGCTTACAGTTTGATAATAATATCACATTTTTAAAAAGTCTTTCTTTTTTAATAACCATCATGCTGTGAAATAATGCATTCTCTAATTCTTGCAGTGGCTATAAAACAAATTCACACATTTGCTGTATTACAAAATCTAGCCTGACAGTATTTAATTGGGATATACTGTCATTACTAAAAATGAAAAATTCCATAATGTAACTTAAGTGATAATATCCACTTAAAAACATTAAAAGTAAAATGCAAACAAAACAATTACAGATTCAAGACGTATTGACCCCTTTTGCTGTTGTCACCCTTCATAAGCTTTGGTTAACAAATTGCTTTTATCAGTCAGATAGATTTGCACCTTTTTTAATAAAATATGCATTGAAGGTGATTCATAGGAGTTTAAGAAGACCCACCATTAGGGAAGGTTCTAAAAAATTATACATAATAAGACCAATCATATCTAAGATAAAGTTACTGCAAAGCACCATTCACATAAACTATTATAAAAAATTGAAATGGATAGTAAACTCCACTTTAATAAAAAAAATAAAACTCCAAAATTGAGCATTTAGTCAAATGAGTATTAATTAGGAAGACCAACATAAGTCCTATGGCAACTCTAATATGAATTCTTTACAGGATCGGTAGAAGAAACTGAATATGTGGTTTGAGCTGCCCGTGTGCTTCAAAAATTCCACCTTTAGTGAGTGTGAGAAAATGAAAGACAACTGAGAACAAAAAAATTCTAACAATGTCTGTCTGTCTGTATATCTGTCTGCTCTTCACAAGAGAACTACTTAACAGATTTAGATCGGGTTTTTTCTAAAATTTGCTTGAACATTCTGGTTGATTTTGCTATGTTATATGTATCATAATTCGCTTGCCGTACCGATTTATTTGCGCAAATCCAATATAGTGCCGGCGGGGTGAGGAGGGGGTGGCAAGGCCCTCCTCACTCATGCATCAGGCTCACGGCGTACCTTACTTCAGCTTAGCTAGCAAACAAGACAACTACTTAACGGATTTAGATTGGGTTTTTTTTCTACAATTTGCTTGAACATTCCGGTTGATTTTGAAACTTCTCTCATCGTACTAAGAATCATAGTTCACTTGCAGGAGCGATATATTCATGCTAATCCGAGTCAGAGGCTGTGGGCTGAGAGGAGAGGGGAAGCGTGACATCAGGATTAGTGAGCCAGGCAGGGTCCTCCTCACTCAAGTGCCAGCCTCTACCCGAGACAGTGTACCTGTGCGTTTTGGAGAGTACCTTGCCTCCGCTTATCTAGCGATACCTTTTTGTTTATTGGCTATGAAAGTTTGTCCTGTTTCACTACTACTACATGGGTGGAGCTACAGGGGATGGCTCATTTCCAATAAGAAGATAACTTAACTTTCAGATTAGACAAAAATTGAGCATCTGTCCTCAAACTCAGATGCCGTGTTTCGAGTAAGTGTAAAACAGCACATCATCCTTGCCAGGACACAAAATGCAAAATCCTAAAAGATTCAGCGGCACAATTTGTGTCAAAAATGGTGAATACACATAGAATCTTTATATTTCAGCTTTTCATTTTAAAACTAAATGAGTACAATTTTGAGAGGAGCAACATGATGCACATTTGTGATTCCAAGCCTGATGACTGTGTCTGGCGTGTAGATGTTAATTTTCTTCACATACTCGTCTGCACTATCATCATAGAGTTATGAATATCAGGTTAACTGGTGACCCTAATCTGGCTCAGACGAACAAGCGTCAGCACGTCTACATGATTGTGGCCTGTGATGAACCAGTGTCCCATCTGGAGTTGGCTCGTCACTTAATCCATTGCTGCCATAACAGGCTTCAGTTCACCTTGACTATGTGATAGTAAGCAGGTTCAGACAATAGGTGGATGGATGGAAAACTCTAACTACTCTGGATTCCATAATTTCACACATTAACATGTCAAAAAGGCCAAAGGTGATGAATAGTATTTATGGCCAGTATATAATTGCTTCATGGCTCCATTAATTAAATCACATTAAGCTGACCTTCTTGGAAAGTAAGCAGTGCCTGTAAGATGAAAGTAAAATACTTCTTTTATTTATTAGTTATCAAATATATCCGTTTTTTAGAGGGAAAATAAAATCCAAACTAACCTATTCCAATAAAAACAGCTTTGTAGCCATTTTCTCTTAAAGACTGAAGGGTCATCCCATCTTGTCCTAGCCCTTTTGAACATTCAACCTGTAAAGACATGATAAAATGCAAAGAATAAAACAAGTGGTATGTTATATAGTACGTTTCCAAGGAAGCATATCAGAAATTATTAACCAAACTGGAAAATAAGATCTTAATAAACTACACATTTCAAACATATTCCTTTACTGCCGGCTAACCAGGTTAGCATGTCGCAGATATACAATTCACATCACCCATATAGTAAATAATACGCGAGAAAGGAAGAAAACAAGTAGCATTTAATGTTCAAACTTGAAATGCATTTCAGCTGCCACTACTCAGAATAATGATTATATAGGCACTTCGGCAAAAGCAGCACGAAGCAAGAGCTTCACTTAAAATAATCAGACAATTTAAGCCCCCAAAGCAAGTTTAGGAATGCATTGCTTCTAGACAATTAATCACATGCAGGTGTGCCAAATGAAAGCTAATGATTGCCCTTTCTCAGACTAGTGGCATTCAGACAACAGACAGACAAATGCCCAGAGCGAAAGGATGCATCAGTCTTGCCTGTGCCGGGTGCAGCTTTTAATTGTTCTTTATTAATGCGTCTGACATTTTGCTGTTAATCTTTGCTAAGTCCTAATTTATTCTTGACTCTCCCACACAGCAGACAGGCCATGGTTTTCATTACCTTTACACCTAGGTCTTTCATCAGCTCCAATTCAAATTTTACCACTTCATAGGGCAGCCGGAACTGGGGAATCTCAGATGTGCTGGAAAACAGAAATAAAGAAATCTTAAAAAAAGAAAAAAAAAAGGAATTTAATAGTTTACTGCTAACAGTCATTTCCTTTTCTTTAAATATTCTAGCTTTATTTGTGTATCTGTGTTTGTACTATATTACTTCCATACATCCATCAATCCATCCATTATCCAACCCGCTATATCCTAACTACAGGGTCATGGGGGTCTGCTGGAGCCAATCCCAGCCAACACCGGGCACAAGGCAGGAAACAAACCCTGGTCAGGGTGCCAGCCCACTGCAACTATATTACTTATACAGTTTAAATAATGTATACAGCATATATAATTAATATTATATTGTGTACACAGATAGATAGATAGATAGATAGATAGATAGATAGATAGATAGATAGATAGATAGATAGATAGATAGATAGATAGATAGATAGATAGATAGATAGATAGATAGATAGATAGATAGATAGATAGATAGATAGATAGATAGATAGATAGATAGTGCCCACTTTAAAAAGGTGATATGGATCTTTTTTTTCTTCTCCTCCTAATTTACAGCCTTCAATTTTAATGAGCCAAACAGCAGCAGATCAGCTCCTGAAAATTTCCAGTTTTAATGATCTTATTAGTGACATTCATGTACATTATCATCTCAAGTAATGGGAAGCCACAATGCCACACAGATAATGGATCTGACTGTTCATTAATTTATGAATCATTAAACAGATATGTTTTGATACTTTTTAGGAAACCTAAAGCAATTTATCGGAAATGGCTACACAAGTACCTCTGCCTATATTTTTTTCTTAGTCCCATGAAATTCAGAGAAACATTTTCTTGTTACTAGACACGGTATATAATAAGAATATGGTGTGCCTTTATGGAATCTTTATGCAATGCAGAAATCTTAATCTTAACTTTACAATGCTAGTTAAAAATAGTTGTGATTTTACAAAATGAGATATTATTCTCTTGACAGCAAGGTTTTGTCTTAATCAAAAAAGAAGCATATTTTAAACTGCAAGATGTATTTATGAAAGGTTACACATACAAAGTGTTGTACAGAAAGGCTGAACATATATATTAGGACCCTACATTAAAAACATATTTTAAAAAATTCAATCTGAAAAGCACACACAGTAGTATTTTATCCAATATGCAGAATTTACTGCAAATACCTATAAATATATTAATCCTATCACCCACAATATGTTGACAATTTTAAAATATTTTTAATGAATTTTAAACTATAGCCAACAAACAAGCAGAGTGGCCCAGAAGTGATCAAGGCATCATCTGTAAGATCTGCAAGATTGCTGGATCAGTGACTAACTTACTGTCTGACACTGAATAAGTCTCTTGGGTTTCCAGCGCTCCAGTTGGTGGAACACTAAAATATTTCAGGTCTTCACTTATTCCATATATTCCAGGAATTCATCCTGAAGTTTGGGTTAGTGAGTAATCTTTACCTAGCCCAATGATTTTCATTTTCCTAGTGTGGAAGAGACTTAATGGTGAGTCCAAAAAAGCCTAGAGAAATGCTTGCCATTTCTCTCTTTTTCTCATTGCTGACACATCTAGAATGAGAATGACACCTGACAGGGTTATATTTGTGACCTTAGATGAATGAGGAATCCATGGGCCTTGGGTCAGTAGGGGGAGGAGGATCTGTGTAAGTCTTTTGCAAATCTGTTTGTAAACTCTTTTATTACACTGCCATCCTTTGTTCATCTGAAAGACAATGTTGGTATCAAAATAATGTATACTTCTGTGTGACTATGTTCAACAAACTAGTGATGCTTATTTATTCAAGGTAATCCTTCAGGTGTCTATGAACTATTTTGCCTGCCCGTACTAGGTTCTTTGATTTTGTCTTAGGAAGCCACAACTAAACACAAAATGTAGAGTTTGTCATATGAGGATTATTCTGTGTCTGTTTTCTGTTAACTGTTTGCTTTACCCTAAACGAAGAAAATGTTGTTGTGTTTGTTTGAAATCTTGAATCTTGAATCTTGAATGTGCTTTCAGAGCACATTATCAGCTTCTTTTTTTCACCATTTTGTACTTTGAAGTAATGTGAAATATTCTTTTTTTCTTTCATTCCAACATTCACCATTTCTTTTAGTATTGGTTGTTTAGTTCATAATTGTTTTTTTTAACACACTCAGGCTGTGGATGGATCTGTATAATAGTGTAAAATATCCTCAAGTGATCTTTTAAATCCAGTTTTATACACAATACATTAGCCTTTTTGAAGGATGGCCAGAATCCTTACCCGGGTGGGATGCCTTCAAGATGGAAGGACGGGGGAGACTACTTATGCAAAGTTTTATCTCCCCCAGGATGCTAGATGGCAGCGAATCCAGGCTCAGATTCCCGCAGGGCATGCCAGGTAATGTAGTCCCGGGGGACAGTCCTTTTAGGTCCTGTTGGGGAGACCAGGGAAAGCAGCAAGATTGGGGAGTCACTACGTCGTGGGATTTCCACATCACTCAGAAGTGCTTACAGACCATATGCACAGAGGATTGGAAGCACTTCAGGTGAAGCTAAAATAAAAGGACCTGCTTGCCTCACATTAGGGAGCCAGAGAGGGTGGTCAAAGCTTGTGAGGAGACGTGGAGGAGACAGCAACCGAGAAAAGACAAAAAGAAGACAAAGTATTGCCAAATTGTGCTATTAATTGTGCTTGTGCATACTTGTGGCTGTGGTGGGAGACAATTTGGGGAAGAGTTTTCCACAATAAAGACATTTTGGCTTTCCACCTTGTGTCTTGAGCCTATTGTGTTGGGTGTTTGGGTAGCTGGAGCGCCCCCTACTATCCACACCTTATATACCCTCATTTGAGCTGCTAATTTGTCTATCCACAGTACAACAATGTCTAATAGATATTTTTTCTAAAAATAAATCTTGGTAATCATTATCTATTTTTACTGAATTATTCTTAACCTGTAATGATACATCTGAGTTGATGTATAGTGGAAGAACAGAAGAGTCCTGGAGAAAATTTTCCACATCAGAGAACTCTTTATTTCAAAGGACCAATGGATGGATGGCTGGAAAGAACATTATTTGTTTCCATGGGGAAATTAAGACTTTACAGAAATTTAAGAAAAATACAACTAATTATAACAAATAACAACTCCCCAAAGGAAAAAAAAGAACCTCAGGCTTAGATAACAGGAGAGCTGTGGCCATCCAATAATATGCTTGTAAATGTGATCTAATCTGCCTAGATTACATTTGAAGGTTTTTAAAATTTTAATAAAGCAGGTCCAGTTTATAAATGTGACAAATGGAACATAACACACAATGATCGAAGTTTGTCAGTGTTCTTTCCAAAATTCCCCTGGTTGTAGTCACCACCAGTGTCATAACGATTTATCATTATAGCGTTCCAATGTTAGCAGAAGGTTTTCTTTAACCCTTTCCTATTATTAGCCGGAACACAAGTTACCACTACTTGGATTACATTTTAACCAAAAGATATTGATCACTATATTACTGATAATTTAAGCTCATAGGTGTATGAATATATTGTCATGCTTGGGTCACAGATTTGCACAGAGACACAGGAGGTTGTAGAGACAGGAACTTTATTCAAACACTGCAAACAAACATGTCTCTTTTTCAAAAGTTTAAACGTGCTCCTTGACAAGACGGAGATGACAGTTCCGTCTCACAATTAAAAGAATGCAAACATATCTTTCTCTTCAAATGAGTGCGCGTCAGGAACAGGGAAGGACAGAGAGAGAGAAAGGCAAACAATCAATCAAAAATCAACAGATGCTGTTCTGACTTTTAAGTCTGCGAAGTACCACGCAGATCGCGCGATAGATCAGCCTAAGCCCGGCAAGCAAGGGAGCAATATGAAGGTAGTCTTTCAGCGTCTTTTTTTAACCAGTAGAGGTGCGATCAGCCCCCCAGCTCACACCCCCTCCCTCAGCTTTATTCACATTTTCGTGAATCAAGCAACATTCCAAACCAGGCTCAAATAAGCATGACAGGACATCAGCATTAATATGTTCAGAGCCGGGTCGATGCCTCACTTTAAAACTATAAGGTTGCAAACCCAAAAACCATCTCATAAGACGAGAGTTTGTTTCCTTCTGACGGTATAACCACTGAAGTGGAGCATGATCTCTCACTAATGTGAAATTTCGACCCCATAAATAATAATGAAGCGCTTCCACAGTCCATTTTATTGCCAAGCATTCTTTTTCAATGGTCGAATAATTATGCTCCCTAGGAAGCAATTTTCTACTCAAAAATGTGATAGGGTGCTCTTCCCCAACAAAAACCTGAGACAGGACGGTGCCTACACCAAATGCACTTGCGTCCATCTGTTGAACAAAATCCTTGGAGAAGTCGGGATTCTGTAGAACTGGATAAGAAGACAAAGCAGTTTTCAAATCACAAAAGGCACGTTCACAAACATCTGTCCATACAACAGGGTGGTTTTTCCTGCCTCTAGTAAGATCTGAAAGAGGAGCAGCTCTATTTGCAAAATCATGGATGAATCTTCTGTAATAACCTGCAAGCCCCAGAAAGGCACGTACTTGTTTCTGCGTTTCTGGACATGGATAAGCAAGCATCTCTTCCACTTTCTGAATTGAGGTTGGAATAAACCCCTGCCCATGAAGTAGCCCAGATAATGAGTCTCAGACATACCCAATTTACACTTCTTGGGGTTAGCTGTCAAACCAGTCTGTCTTAAGCTTTCAAGGACAGCCTGGAGACGTTCTAAATGTGTTTGCCAATCATTACTGAAAATCACGACATAATCCAGATACGCCCTGGAATACTTGGAATGAGGACGCAAGATCTGGTCCATCATACGCTGGAAAATTAGAGGCGCACCATGAAGACCAAATGGGAGTCTAGTAAATTCATAAAGTCCGTCAGGAGTCGCAAATGCCGTTTTTTCGCAACTGTCAGCCTCAAGAGGCACCTCCCAGTAACCTTTAGTGAGATCCAGTGTGGAGATATAGAATGCCTGACCCAGTTTTTCCAACAGTTCATCAACACGGGACATTGGATAAGCATTAAATTTAGAGACTTTATTCAAGAGCCTGAAATCGATACAGAAGCGAACCGAGCCATCTTGCCTTGGGACTAATACGACCGGACTACACCAGTCACTTTTACTTTCGCGAATTACACCCAATGCCAGCATCTTTTTGACTTCTTTGCATACAATATTCCGTTGTGCTTCCGGAATTCGATGCGGGCGCATCTGCACCCTAAAACCGGGTTCAATAGTGATTTTATGTTCTGCAAGATTAGTCACGCCTGGCAAGTCTGAAAAAACATCAGTGTTCCGTTCAATCAAAGATAACAACTCTGTCTTTTGCAAGTCAGTCAAATCGTCACCAATGGCAACATCAGTCTGAAAGACAGCAGCCAAGGAAGTGTAAACCCCCTGCGGGTCATGCCATTCCTTCAAGAGATTAACATGTAAAATCTGGAATGGTTTGCGCCGGCCCCGTATTCTAACCTTGTAATTTACCAGCCCCATACGTTCCTCAATAATGGCAGGGCCTTGCCATTTCGCTAGGAATTTGTGCGGATCCATTGGAATTAGTACCAGAACATGATCATGAGGATTAAATTCACGGAGCTTACAGCATCTATCATAAAGACGTTTCTGAGTTTCCTATTCACGTCGCTGATGCTCCACAGCAACAGAAGAAAGTTTAGAAATTCTTTCTTGCAATGAAATTACCCGATCTGCAAAGCTCGGCCCGTGAACTGTTGTCCCGAATCCTGTCCATTCCTCTCATACAACATCCAAGATGCCTCGCGGATGCCTGCCAAACAACAAATTGAATGGACTCAAACCAGTGGAGGCCTGCGGCGATTCCCGTACCGCAAACATAATAAAAGGCAGGACAGAGTCCCAAGAGGTCGGATCATCATGAGCAACTCGCCTGATCATCTGTTTTAAAGTTTTGTTAAATCGTTCAGTCAAACCATTCGTCTGTGGATGGTAAACAGTGGTACTCAATTTCTTAATAGCAAAGCTGTCACACAATTGTTTCATCACGCGAGAAGTAAAAGGTGTGCCCTGATCAGTTAAAATTTCTCTAGGGACGCCAATACGAGTGAAAATCTCACACAAAGCTTTGGCTACAGTGGAGGAATTGGCTTTTTTCAAAACAGCCACTTCTGGATATCGCGTTGCATAGTCAACCAACACAAGCATATATTGATACCCAGTTTTAGTCTTAGGTAGAGGGCCTACTATATCTAATCCCACCCATTGGAAAGGGACTTCCAAAATAGACATAGGAGAAAGGGGAGCCCGAGGGGGTTTATAAGCAGAGACAATTTGACAATCAGGACAAGAAGTACAGAATTGCTCTATATCTTTCCCCATATTCAGCCAATAAAATCGTTTTGATAAACGTTCTCTAGTCTTATCACTCCCCAGGTGCCCACCCAAGATGTGAGAGAGCTAATTGCAAAAGAATGTCCCTATGTACTTCAGGTACAACTAACTGTTCAATAAATTCCCGACTAAATAATCTGATATCACTCTAAAAAGGCAGCTGTCTTTCTCAAGAAAGTGTGGGGTTTTTAAGCCCCCGGATGCACGCTCTTGGTAATAAGAGTCACTAGCAGAGCGAGCCTGCTTAAATGCATATTCTAATGAGCTATCAGCAAGCTGCAAGTGCACAAAATCCGTCTGCTTGCTAGTGCTCTGTTCTTTTTCGGAGGCATTTGCAAGTTGAGAAGTTGTAGATGGGCCAGCCAGCAGCTCTGGGAAATTGGGGGGCTGTCACCCTCCGTTCAACATCTAGTCTGGGCTCGACAATTTCCCCAACAGCCACTTCGGGTTCAATATTTAAACAAGGCTCAAGATCTTCCCCAATACCCAGTTCAACAAGCAACAAGCTTTGGGAGGATGCGGAACAGCATAAGGAGCAGCAAATCCACAGCTTTTTCTCCAAGCGGTTTGAGAACCCTCCAAACGTTTGACCATAATAGTCAACGATTCAACATCATGACGAAGGAATTCATCTCGGAGAACTGCTGGGATCCCAGCCAGCAGTATATTCATTACAACCTTTTCCACAATGCACTCTATCTCGCTTCCCTCAAACTAGCAGTGGACTTTATAAATCAAATCTTGAATTTGTGCATGAATGGGACCATTTATGTTCAGTTTCCAATCATGAAGCGCAAAACCTTTAGACAAAAAGCTCGTAGTTTTTCATAAAACAACTTGCCGCTTCAAGAAATCATAATTGCCGAGTTTATCGTGAGGCACATTCCGTAAAGTAATTAAGGCATCCCCAGACAAAAAAGGGGTGACGATGACTGTCCAGTTTTATTTGTCCCATCCCAGCAAAGTCGCCACATGTTCAAAAGCTAAAAGAAACATCTCTGGCTCATCAGAAGGACCCATCTTCGTCAGCACATCCTTGGAATTAGTAGGTAGAGCAGGAAAAGGAACTGGATCATCCTCTGGGTCGGGAGGAAGCGGGACATTTTGAGCTATCTGAAACAACCACTCTGCGTTCATCCGTGCGTTCATCTGTGCAAACACTTCTGGTACCACTTGTCACGCTTGGGTCACAGATTTGCACAGAAACACAGGAGGTTGTAGAGACAGGAACTTTAATCAAACACTGCAAACAAACATGTCTCTTTTTCAAAAGTTTAAACTGTGCTCCATGACAAGATAGAGATGACAGTTCCGTCTCACGATTAAAAGAATGCAAACATATCTTCCTCTTCAAATGAGTGTGCGTCAGGAACAGGGAAGGACAGAGAGAGAGAAAGGCAAACAATCAATCAAAAATCAACAGGTGCTGTTTGGACTTTTAAGTCTGTGAAGAACCATGAGGATCGCGCGATAGATCAGCCTAAGCCTGGCAAGCAAGGGAGCAATGTGAAGGTAGTCTTTCAGCGTCTTTTTTTTAGCCTGTAGGAGTGTGATCAGCCCCCCAGCTCACAATATATATATATATATATATATATATATATATATATATATATATATATACACACACACACATACTATAGTTTGCTTGCCATATTTTAACAGCAAATCTGTGTCAGCACACTCAGTCTTTAAGCTGTGAAAAACAGCATATCATAATAATCTGAATTTAGTTCAGATAAAAGATAAAGAAGATCTTCTGCAACCACTTCACTATACTCCAAAGTGGCACACTCTTGGCAGATAAGCGAAATGTCTGATAGTAAAGAGAGAATGCAAAGCACAAAAAGTGTTTATATTTTGAAGAGATGAAAAACTAACTCTGCAGATTATTTCAAATAAAGAAACAGACAAAATGGAAAAAGGTCCTGTCGCAGAATCATAACACAAGCAACCACTACACCCCTCCAGACTACTGTGCACTTTCCTGAAGGGGATTTAAATAGTACCACAGAGAGGGGCAAATTAAAATAAAATGTGTGTAAAATATACATTCTTCGTAAAACAGCTTTGCTTGGTCAATTTAGGAGCTTTATCCAAGCAGCAAAGTTACGCAACTAGGGAATTAAATTGAAAAAACTAAGCTAAACATATAGCCCCAAAGCTGAATTAAACTAAGCCCACCAGAGAGTACAAGAATAGCATATTAAGTGATAAGAATGAGCATTGTACAAACAGGCAATTACAGCAAAGCAAATTAACCTGCCTGGATGACAGGTAATATAAAACAAAGTAAACAACAAAGCACAGTTGGTGTTTGAACATTTTTGTTGACTATAAAAGTGCAAAAAATGCAGCACTATAAATATTCAGTAAGAGTATATGAGGTATATTTCAGAATGGTTTAATCTCAACATGGACTTCAGTTTTTTCATTGGACACACAGACAAACCAACAGGGAGCAGATATTACAAAGGAGGGACAGCAGCTTCAGTCCCAGGGTCAACTTATGACTGTTAGCATGATGGAGTCACACACCATAGCATTAGGCATTTTAAACCCTTGGCTAGGAAAAGGTTCTTCCTGCTTTGCGTCTTTACTGTGACACACCAAACTTAACTCTAGAATATTATTCACAACAGGCACGGCAGACAGATTTCTTTAAACGGTAAGACACACATCACTTGGGATTCATTAAGGATTAAATCTGCAACACACAGGTTTTCTTTTGAACTGAATAACTCATTCCTTTATCAATAAATGCACTATGATATTCAGAAAAGTAATCGATGCAGACAAGGAACTCTGAATGCCTGGATCAGTCTCCCCAAAGATCTGTCAAAGGCATCTCATACATATGATAATTTATCACGTGCTTTCAATAATATGGTAATATGGGATGGCATGCTTCTTTAAGATATTACACTGAGGCTTGACACAGCCCTGGATTTACTAAATCTCTTTTTTTTTCCTCACTTCTTACTTCACATATCCACTTAATGGGAAAAGACTGGAATTGCTGAATTCACAAGAGACAATATAATTGTTGCCAATGCAATCCGATTCAGACTGCAGTGCTCCCATTAAGTCAAAACGTCAATGTAAAATTCACAATAAATTTTAACAGCAGTGCGGGATTGCTGTGAAAGACTCCATCTATAAACAATTGAGTGCTGCAAAGTCTGATTGTGGAATTGCTCACAAAAAGTTACAGCATGGGAACACCTCTCTGCTCAGAAAGTTTAAATCGGCCAACGTTAGCTAACATTAGATAACATCAGTCAACATTAACAAACAAAGTACTAATAACTTGATCAAAGTTATAAAATGGTTATTACTCAAACAGGAAAAAAAGCTTTTGAAGTTGGGGGATTACTGTGTAAAATGCTAGAAAAAGCATAGTTATGATCTATGGCAGATTTAGTTACCTTCTACAAGGAAGGATGGCTCACCCACTTGTTCCATCACATACCACCTTACTTATTACCAGCTTTCCTGCTCTTTACATCTGTTTGGCTTACCTGTGGTTACATTTTCTCTCTAGCCAATACACCTCTCTAGAAACAGCCTGCAAACTTGGTCCTAGAGCATTGCTGTGGGTGCAGGTTTTTTGTTCCAACTCAGTTTCTTAATGAAAAGTCAATTATTGCTGTTGACGCACTTATTGCTCGAGCAACATTTTTAGACTTCATTATAATCGTCTCATTTGTTTACATTGCCTACCATTAAATGCTTATTTTAGTCTGAAGCAGCTGCATTCACTGTTTTTAATTGTTCCTTATCTATATATGTAAAATAAAATGCCTGCCTGCATGTTTCCTATACAATTCTACACCCTTTGAACCGATCTGTGACAAATTTTGCATAGTTGCTCTCTAGGACCATATAAATAAGACAGAGTACTTTGGAACTGAAATTTTTGACCTGGGGGGGTCCAAGTGTCCCAACGTGTTCTGCAGTTTACACACTGGGATAGATAGATAGATAGATAGATAGATAGATAGATAGATAGATAGATAGATAGATAGATAGATAGATAGATAGATAGATAGATAGATAGATAGATAGATAGATAGATAGATAGATAGATAGATAGATAGATAGATAGATAGATAGATAGATAGATAGATAGATAGATAGATAGATAGATAGATAGATAGATAGATAGATAGATAGATAGATAGATACTTTATTAATCCCAAGGGGAAATTCACATACTCCAGCAGCAGCATACTGATACAAAAAAGCAATATTAATTAAATTAAAGAGTAATAAAAATGCAGGTAAAAACAGACAATAACTTTGAATAATGTTAATGTTTACCCCCACCGGGTGGAACTGAAGAGTCGCATAGTTTGGGGGAGGAACGATCTCCTCAGTCTGTCAGTGGAGCAGGACAGTGACAGCAGTCTGTCGCTGAAGCTGCTCCTCTGTCTGGAGTTGACACTGTTTAGTGGATGCATAGTGCAACTGAAACATTCAAACAGGCACATAAACCTTTGCTTTCTTTCCTTGACCCATTCCACAAATGCTTCCAGGCAAAACTGGGTACTTTGGGTAGTTAGCAAAAAGATTTTAAATGACAAAGAACCAGCAGCTTCCATTTACACTATCTGGATTAACAAAATACCTGGGAGGAAACAGAAGAATATAAAAGTGAAGGACTGAGAAGTATTAATCCACTTCAGGCTACAAATCATTAGGATGATATCATTGGAAAGGAAAACAATGTAAGATATAAGAATGATCAGACACAGCAGAATGAAAACACTAACAAGCCTTTAAATTTTAAAAGAGCTGTTATTGACTAAGTTTGTTTTCTAGTTAAGCAATCAGATTGGTACAAAAACCTGTAACCTCTAATAATAATAATAATACATTTTATTTATATAGCACCTTTCCCATGTTCAAGGCGCTTCACAGAGTCTCAGAAAGAAAAAAAACAGCAGGGTATAAGTAACATTGGATACAAATGTTTTCCTGAGTAGAACAATGAAACAGATAACAAAGCATTAAGTAGAATAAAGGACGATAAACCAGAGTAAAATACTAAATTCAATATTAAAAGAAAAACCTAACAAATAACCTAATTTGTGATATAACAGACACACAAATTATCCTGAGCACCTGGACAGAGAGGTAAACTGAAAGATAGGGCAGAATGTTAAGTTAAGTTAAAAGCCTTGCTAAAGAGTTGAGTTTTAAGTTGGTTTTTTAAAAGAATGAATGGAGTCAGCTGATCTCTTTAATTTTGGCATGTCATTCCAAAGTCTGGGTGCTATGGAGTTCAAGGCCCTGTAACCTACAGAGTGCAGGTTAGTGTGAGGCACAACAAGATTAATAATAATAATAATAATTCATTACATTTATATAGATTACCAGAATCAGAGGACCTTAGGCGCAGAATGATGGAAAAGGTCACTGATGTAATCCGGTATGAAGTCATTTAAAGCGTTGTAAGTTATTAATAGAATTTTATATTCAATCCTGTAAGGGAGCCAACGAAGGCGAAGCTACAGTCCTCCAGGACCGACTTTGCAGACCTCTGACGTCAAGCCTTGTTTCTCAACCAGTGGGTCACAAGTCCCCTTTGATGGGTCATAAGCTCAAGTATAAAAAAATGCATTTCAGCTTGTTTATCATCTCGCTTGTTATAGCAAGGAAAGCTTTTTGATATTATAATCATTTTCATTTACCATCATGCTTGTTACTCGAAGGGAGACCTTTTTTGGGAAAATGTTGCCATGAGTCATGAACCAAGGATAAAAAAAAAAAAAATAGACAAAACTGGCTTGTGAAGACAAAATGGTTAGGAACCACTGATCTTGGGTAACGTTATGTTATGCTAGCACTACATAGTCATTTAAATGTCACTACAGCATTATTGCTGGGTAGACCTTAGATTTGTCTATAAGGTCAGAGCAATGGTAAAAATACCAAAGGCTAAAGCCCACTCTGGTGGGCTTGAGCATACTAGTATACAGAGCTCTGTCTTTCATTTAAAACAGAAATAGGTACACATGAATTAGCTGCAGGACTCCACCCATTCTATTATGGGCTCACCTCCTGCCATCTGTCATCTTAGTGGAATAATTTGGGCTTCCTGCCAGACCCCCTTTTATTTTATTCTGACACACAGAAGTACCACCTGTTACAAAACAGAACGCCAGCTAGCCAAAATCCTTTTGTATTACCATGTGCAAAAGGAAGAGCAGACATACAGAGTCAGGGTCAGGAAGTGGATACAGCTTTCTGCGCTGCATGCGACCAATTAGAAAAATATTAATTAGTCATAGTAAAACTACCATATTGAGTTATGTGCAACTGGTAATTTTTTCAACTAATGATGTGGACAGTTGCATTCCTCAAATTAAGTATTAATAATTGTGAAGGTAAAAAAAGAAACCCAAAATAAAAAAAAAAAAATCTGATTCAGTACAACCCAGCACAACTATGTTCACCTAAGCAAATGTAAGTACAATAATATTGGTTTAAAAGTGATTACAACTCCATGTAAGCAAACAATTTGTTTCCCAATGCAGATTTTGATTAATTGTAACATTACGCAAGTATGTTTTGACCTTCTAACCATATTCTGAATGGATCGATTAACAGTGAGATGCAAACTACCCTTCAGCAAAACAAGATGGGGGTCAGTCACGCTCACTAGACAAGTCCTAGACACTGACATGCATAGAAATGCTCTAGAGAATTTCCATACCAAAGGTTATCATAGTTAATAATCTTTATTTCATGACCTTTCAAGCGGTTTGAAGCATTAACGCATTGATAGTATGCTTTTACTTTTGCTTCACTCCCCTTGGTCTGCATCTCATTATTATTGGATTTAAGGAACAAAAAAAAAAACACACACATATTTGTGTGCCTTAGTTATTTAAAATGGTTGATTGAAATTTTAATTTTGCTAACAACCTTTAAAGTAGAAAAACAGCCTACCATGATTAGAATAACAAATGATTTAATGTGATGGCTGAGTTATATATGACAGGCATCCATTAAACAAAGCCAATTATCATTAAATTTCTAAAAAATATAATTAAACTTGCAACACACTATGGGTTCACAAAGAAGCGCTTTTTTCAAGACTATAAACCATGTGGGGCATTCAGAGACACATGAGCCAAATTCCAGGACCACTCTATGGCTCACTGCTTCTCTTTAGGGTTCAACTGTACAAAGTGTTTTCTGGACACTGTCCTTATGTTACCTATGACTGTGCTATGTGTTTAAATAAGGCAAAACTGTGTGTTTTCTGCTGAGGAGAAACAGGGTTTGGGCAAGTGGAGTGAAAGGCAGAAGATGGTTGGTTGAAGTACGAAGATGGAGGTCACAAGGATGAGGCCAAGAAAGCGGCTGAAGAGAGCTTGGATGTGATGTCAGAGGATTTGAAAAAAGTTAACATCGCCCAAAAAAGATCCACAGGACTGTGGAGAGCGTAGGAAAAAGATTTGTGGGGTTTGGGATGGGTGACAACTGGCTCAATAAGCTCAGAAAATGGCAATCCAGCCAAAGGTAATGATGATGGAAAATGTTCAAATAAATACAGTAAAAAGAAGCAATATTTCTTCTTTTTTAGGAAATGAGTCAGAATATTGAATTTCAAAGATAAATACTGTAAATACATATTTTTAAATACTCCAAGAGTGCTCATATACCTATTTGCTTGATATCAGAGCAGATTGGAGAAAAGTCTGATGAATGAATTTGTGATGTATCATTTTATCAAAGGCAACATTCTTAACATTTGGGTTCTGAACTGGTCACTTCATGATGAGCTGTCTTGGGGGAACAGTGTCTGCTGGATAAACCAGGAAAAACCAAACATGTAATGAGGGTGGCCTGTGGATAGCTAGATGATGAATCTGTTCATAATTAACATTAACTCAAATCAGAGCTCTTGAAATTTTGTATCCTTCGCCTTAGAGATGACCAGGGCAATTGAATCTGAATAGACCTAATTTAAAACCTTAGCAGTGGCATTAGGTGCTAAAAGCTGTGGCCAAAAAGTAATTATGATTATTGTTTGGTATATTAGCAAGTCTAGGGCCTAATGATGGATTACAACTGTGCTGGAAGTCTTTGCTGTAAATTAAAGAGAGGGGTATTGTGTGAGTTTTTGGCAGACAGGCCACCAAAGCTGACTGAGATGTATTGGTGGGCCACAAAAAAAGGACAATGGCAACAATGACTAAAGCGAATGCAAATGTGTCGGGGTTTAGTGAAATTATAAACGTGGATTGCAGGCACCATAAAAAGGTTCTGAAAAACTACTCAATGGTTAAGAAAGAGCAGGCAGGACTTCTCTATGACTGTTCTCAACATAGTTGGAAATTCATTAACATTAATAATATTTTTGAAAGGTGGAACAGTATGAGGAACTCCTAAACCAAATACATGTACCATTTTTGGAAGATAACATTATGATTCATTGCAAACATTTTTGTGGCTGTAATAAAAAAATTGTTATAGAACATAGATTGGTATAACATCTGTCTAGAAATTCAATAGGCACTTTACACTGTATCTAGGGTAATCACACCACTTCAATATTCCATATAAAGCAGGAACATCTTACCTTATAGGCTTGGGATTGGAGAGATGGTACCAATTTTTAAAAAGAGAAGGACAAGAGGACTTGTCCTAATTATTAAGATACTGCTTTCCTCCATAGTCACTGGGAAAGCCTCCAATGGAGTTTATATATTTTAATGGAGACAGCAGCTAACAGGTGAACCTCAGATCCTGGATGGTCAATGCAGGATTACATTCTATGGACCAGTTCCTTCTCCTTGCACATGTATCTAAAGGTCTTTGCAAGTTTGCCCATCCAGTCCACACATGTTTTTTGAACCTGGAAAATGTCAATGACAAGATACTCCCTGATATCTTGTGAGAGATGCTACAATGGCATGGAGTCCAATGGGCACTATCACCCACCATTTGATTCTTGCATTTGTGAAGCAAGACTCTGTTTGTATACTTGAAATCTAAATTTCCCCTTGGGATTAATAAAGTTGTATGCAATCTAATCTAAGTGCCAAGTGTTGTAATGTGTCTTCTCTTTTGCTAATTAATTTCATGGACATGGTAATCCAGGCACAGTACAGTATCCAGTCTGGGGATCTAAGGGGTGCATTTTAATAATTTGTAGATTATATTGTCTTTACCTCATTTGAAGTTATGGCCCTTTCTTGGAAAGCAGTAGCTTGCTCTTTGCAGGAGTGGGAAAGCAATTACCCCAGGTGGAGGAGTTTAAGTATCTCAGGGTTTTATTGACAGGTAAGGGTACAGGAGGTAGAGGAGATCTGACAAAAGCACTGCGAGTGTTGTACCAAACATCTGTGATGAAATACAAGCTAAAATGCCAGGAATAAGTGTCGATTTATCAGTCCATCAGCATTTTCAGTCGTAACTTGCAATGAGAAGTCACGCATGTATTATATCCATAATGGCTAACCTGGTAAAACACCCTACTACTACAGTCTTAACTTGGAAAGCAACTGAAAACTTAGGCAAAGTATTTCAACTTCTTCATCAGACAGAGCGGGACCTGTTAAGGCAGATGGCTTTAGAGATCATATACAGTATCTCTCAGGTGACCTGGAATCAAATAGAAATTCACAGGAAGCAACGGAATTTTATGGGATTAGGGCGTTCTTGTCTGACTAATTCTCCAAAAATGAGATGATGTCAGCAGAGTGTAAGGGATAAGGTACACTGTATGCAGTATATGTTTTGAAATTTCCACAGAAATGCATGTTGTCATCTTGGGAGCATAAAGAGCAATGTAAGGGAGGTAAACATAATACATTTTTGCATATTTCTTACTTTTTTTTTTTCTTGTGCATATTACTATAAAAAATGATCTTATCTCTAAATGTGCTTAAAATGTCTGTATAATTTCAACATTTCTTGGTGAGAGAAACAATGTAAATAACATTAACTTACATGTTTTTGGGAAGTCTTTTATAATACTTTTAGGAACAGTTTGCTCTCAGGATTCATTTATTTAAAAAACCCAATCTTTCAGAATGCTGTAGATGACGAAGCTCAGCTTGCTTCTTCGATTAATTTGTTTGAGAAGCTGCTTTTTGTCGCACTGCTGGATTTCGGAAAGACATTTTCTGTCAAGGCATGTGGAGAAGCTCCTTTTCATATGAACTATTTACTTTGTAGCCAGAGGCAAAAGATCTCATAGTTGCATTTACATCTCAAGGATGCCAAGCATGAACCATGTTGAGCTGGAGATGGAAGAGCCTAAATTGCTAAAACTTTTTTTTTTAAATGAACAAGATTTTTATCTTTACAAAATATAGCCAACCCAGTTACTTAACTCAGAAAATCCTAAGCCTCCTGGAAGCCTTCTATACATACAACACTTACTGTATGTGCATACGGGCTCTCCATTTGCTAATGTGTATTCCTGTTTCTCGAGGTACCAAGTCTCCTAACTTGTTCTATTTTCTTCTGCCAGAATGGCAACCTGCCACTATATATGAAAATAATTTGAAAAAAAATTAAGACGATTATGTAAGTGTTTAACAGGAAAGCTAAGAAAAAATATAGAGCGGATTGGGACAACAGGTGAAAAATTTTGACAATGTAAAATCAAGGAACAGAAATGTTAAGGGAATGAGGGAAAGTTTGCAATCTAAAAAGATGAAAGATGATTTTAAAAGATCAGTTGATCACCAAGATAGTTACATAATTCTGAAAGAAGCCAAAAATGGATAGTCTGATTACACAGGAGAGATTGCTGCCATTGAAAGTGTTAGCCATAATTTGACTCCAAAGTATTCCAAATGTTAACCTCCTCAAGGTGTCATTTTGGGATGAGCATTGTTAATTGGAGTTTTTGTTTTCCTCCAAAGACTAATCCTCTAAAATCCAAGCCAAAGGAACACTCCCATCCCCACAACTGACATCACAAGAAAATAACATCATACTACACCTCCAAAAGTTCGAATAAGAAGGTGGGACTTTAGACACGATTTAAAAGTCAGAATAGTGGAAGTGGTTGTGCCACTTAGAAGTACAGCTCCCCAAAGTTTTGTGTTGGCAGCTGAAAAAGCTTGATCACCACTGCTCAAAAGCCACCACTCAGAAGCTTTACAGTCATCCTCTCCACTTGATAATCAGAGATTTTTTCCAACCACAGCAATTTCTAATTCTGCACACGTTTTACCAGGCTAAAACCTTTTCATGTAAACATGATGTAAAAATTTTTTAAAAATGAAAACATTAATATGGCACAATTATGCCACTCAGTCAAATTGTCAATTGTGACAGGAAGAAAGAAAAGGCTGCAAATAGTGGTGGGAAGTAAGCTCCCAGTGAATCAGCGTTGGAGTCATACCGTAAATACTCCCGGGTAAGTTCACCTGCAGATAAGTCGGGGCTTGATTTTACTGTATAATTTCTGCTATTTTATAATGTCGGTCGTCTAAGTCGAATGCAGAAAACTCATGCTATTGATCCAAGAGATTATGATGTGCTAACGCCCACCTGAGAGAGTAACCACTGAGCACCACTGTGCTTTTTTTTTTTCTATGTATTGTGCCTACTTGACCACACAGTAATACCTGAACTACTCCGAAGAGACGTTTGCACTGTTTTGTGTTTTTTCTATCTCACACTCTCATACACATTTATCATAAGAGCATCTCTTATCTATGATGGAGCATTCGATCAGAAGAAAATACGAAGCTGGTTTTAAATTAAAAGTCGTTGCCGTGGTGAAAGAAATTGGTAACTGCGCTGCTGCAACAAAATTCGATGTGTCTGAGAAACTGGTGAGAGATTGGAGGAGGCAAGAAAATTTAAAAAAAAAATTAAGTGTTGCATTTTTGAGCGGGCGTATAAGTCAGGGTCTGATTTTATGATCAGTTTTTCGGGTTTCCAGAAACTATTTATACGCGAGTATATACGGTATATATTTGTAACTGTAGCCCTCCCTTACATGGGTCACTTATTCCTTGCCTTTGCCTTTGGGAGATGAGCAAACATGTTTGTATACCATGGATTGCAATACTCCCTACATTGTGTAGTTCATATCTATTAATAAACTTCATCCCAGATCACAGTTCAAATCCTTTTTTACTTTATTCCTTCTTTTATAAAAGTTTAAATGAGGCAGAAGGGCTAAAAAAAAAAAAAATCAGCCATTAGCCTCAAGCCGCTTTATAATCCCTCTTCATATCTGTCATGGTTCTCTTTCCAGCATGGAGTGCAAGAGAGAGAGAGAGAGAGAGAGAGAGAGAGAGAGAGAGAGAGAGAGAGAGAGAGAGAGAGTGAGAATGCACAGCAAGAGGACAAGAAAGGAAAAAGGAGAAAGACACCCAAACAGCAAAGAGGAGAACCCATGTGCTGCATTTCAAACTTCCCCTTCCAACATTCAGCTATCAGCCAGCTACAGAAATATAAAATATGAAATAAATCATGAGGCCTTGCAGATATTACAGAGGCACACTATGGTCAACAAGATCTTCCAGTGATACACAGACTACAGAAAAATATGCTGAAAATTAAACTTTCTAATTCTGTGCTTTTGTGGTTTGACAACAAGTTAAAAACATTCCATGTAAATATGTACAAGATTTTGACTTTTTATACAAAACATTTATAACTTTTCTCAAATTTTAACATCCCTGCTGTGAATGTTATTTTCAGTGCAGGACATTCAAGTATTTGTCAGCTCATGACAGCAGGGAAAAAAAACCTGAAACATCCTAGATGTTGTATTGAATGCTATCGTCACTATCGTGTGTGTATGTAGAAACCTGTGGCCACAAGGAAGGAGATGGGGCTGATGTGACGGAAATGTGAAGGGTTTTGACAATATCAAAATATCAAAGGTGAAATTTGTTACTTAAGTCAACATCTGCGTGCTGAACCTCTCAGTAAAATACCCATTTAAGGCAGGTAATTTCCAATGGTCGACACTCTCTCCGCAGACAGACACACTGCTAATGGTTGTGCCCAAGAGGTCATTAATGGCCTGGATCTTGGTTTTTATCTTGCAAGCTCAGACACTCTGACTTCTCGCTCAGTCTCTCGAGTGCCCCAATCAGAGCCTCCATTTACTCCGCAAAGATCATAGCATCTTCAGCAAAGTCAAGATCAGTGAATCTTTCTTCAACAGATGCCCCACAGCCGTTGAACTCTGCCCAACACTCAGTCCATGCAAGCACTGAACAGAGTAGGAGCAAGAACACACCCCCGATGAATCCCAGAATCAACTGGGAAAAACACAGAGGTTCTGTCTCCACTTAGCACAACACTCATAGTACCAGTGTACAGGCCAGCCATGATATTCAGCAACACTGAGGGGATCCCGTGAACCCTCAGGATGTCCCACAGGGCAGCTTGATCAACTGAGTCGAAAGCTTTACGAAAATCGACAAAGGCTACAAAGAAACTCTGCCGATATTCATGTTGCACTCCATGAGAATTCTCAGCGCCAAGATGCAGTCGATGGAAGACTGAGAGGTTTACTTACCTCGGCAGTGACATCCATGTCTCTGGTAACTCTTCCTATGTAGTCAGTAGACAGGATTGGGAGAGCATTGGGGGTTATGAGGTCGCTGGAAAGGGGTGTGTCGCGCTCCTGATATCTATGAAAAAGTCTTTAGAGTCCTGGGGCTTCCTGTCTTGCTATATGGTTGCGAGACATGGATGTTTCCAGTGACCTCAGACGAAGACTGGACTCCTTCGGTACTGTGTCTCTTCGGAGAATACTTGGGTACCGCTGATTTGACTTTGTGTTGAATAAGTGGTTGCTCATGGAGTCCCAAATGAGGCACATTACCAGCATTGTGACGGAGTGCCAGTTGCGGCACTACAACCATGTGGCTCAATTCCCCAAGGGTGATCCAGCCCCCAGGATCCTCATTGTTGAGGGCCCAAATGGCTGGACCAGGCCAAGGGGACACCCACATAACACCTGGCTGTGGCAGATAGAGGGTCATTTCAGGAGGATGGGACTGGACCGCGTGTCCGCTGGCGGGGTTGCCAACCAGGATCCCGAGCTGTTTCATCGTGTGGTGGGTGCGGCAACACACTGTACCAGTGCATGCCCCCCAACCTGACCTGACCTGATTTCTAATGGGCTCTACTGAGTGGTGTTAGTTGTCCTAGATTTTAATTAAAGTCTGCCACATTGTGTTCTTTCATTTGACATGCTGAGTTGGTATTATCATCCATCTTTTTCAGTGTAGAGATAAGATGAAAATCATATAAACTATTAAGCACAGATTTAGGGTAGGGGAGTGCAAACTTCCACACAATTTCCAATTCAAGGATTCAAACACTGTTTAGATGAAAAATCCACATTTATTGCATGTTATTTCCAATGGGCTTTATTGAGTGATGTCAGTGGTCTTAGATTCTAATTAAAGTCTGCCACTTTGCGTTTTTTATTTGGCACACAGAGTTGGTATTATCATCCTTGATTTTCAGTGCGGGTGGCACGGTGGCGCAGTGGTAGCACTGCTGCCTCGCAGTTAGGAGACCCAGGTTCGCTTCCCGGGTCTTCCCTGCGTAGAGTTTGCATGTTCTCCCCGTGTCTGCGTGGGTTTCCTCCGGGCACTCCGATTTTCTCCCACAGTCCAAAGACATGCCGGTTAGGTGGATTGGCAATTCTAAATTGGCCCTGGTGTGTGCTTGGTGTGTTTGTGTGTGTCCTGCGGTGGGTTGGCACCCTGCCCGGGATTGGTTCCTGCCTTGTGCCCTGTGTTGGCTGGGATTGGCTCCAGCAGACCTCCGTGACCCTGTGTTCGGTGAATTTTGATTTTATCACCACATACAAAAGATAGCCAAAATCCAATTTAAAAGCTTCATTTAACATTCAAAATGATTTTTTGTTTTTCACACTTCTCTAAAAAGATCAGATCCATGTGACATATGACTGGGAAAATTGCAATTGAGCTACAGTGTGAAAGTAACCAAACCGCTCAGCATTTAAATTATTTAGAAAACAAATACCTACCTTAAACCTCCAACAAAGTTTTGCTTCTCAAATATAGTGATGTCATCGTAACCTAGCCTTGCCAAAAAAGTGGCACAGCTCATACTGGCTGGTCCACAGCCAATCAGTGCAATTTTGGAATGGTAAGCTGATGGCATGTCTGATTTTGCTGGAAGTGCTGGATTCCTGATTTGAGGAAGTTTCATTGCACTGAAAATCTAGAGACAAATGAAAAGACACAAATGGGTAGAATTGTAAATGCACAGAGAGTAATTGTATATCTGAATCATGCCCTAAAAGATTAAAAAAACAAAAAGAAAAAAAACTGTTATTAAATTATTATATTTTAAATTAAGCTTAAAACCACATCACAGGAACCAAAAACAATTCAATCCAGAGAACACAAAATAAGATTCCAAATCAGCAATTAGAACCCACTCCTACCCAGCTCAGACAGCCCTGCAGACCAATAACTCAGAGGCCCAGCAGGCTTCAGAAAACTGCATTAATGATTTTGTGCCAAGATTTGCTTTGCACAGTTTCTGTTGAAGTATTGTAAAATGTATATTACAGGCATATGAGTGAGTATGTGTCAGCTGAACTGGTGTGTCCCAGGCAGGTTGGGTCCCATTTGAATAAGAATAAGCCGAGTAAGAAAATGGATTCGTTCTGTTACTGTATACTTAAAGCTATATCCACGCTACTATATTCACAATCTCTGTCCTCACTAGTGTTTTCATAAAATTTATGAAAGTATCTCAGTCTGTACTAAAACACCCTAAAAAGGAAACAGTAAGACATAGATCTTCGCCTACACAGGGCATGTGCCCATTAGCAAAATAAATCCCTGAAGGGATGGTAACAACACCAGCCATGGGATTAATCACAAAATCGCAAGGGCTGGTAAATTATTAGCATTTTGTGAATGTATACAGCATTCAGACTGTACAAAACGCAATTTAGATGCTTATATTTAAACAACACAACAGGTGCCATGGAAAGCAACTCCTCTATGTCCACTATGTCGGAATATGGTTTTCGTCCATGAAGGGCAGCTAATCGCAGACTGACACATTGTAATAAGCAAAACCCAATCAGGGAAAGGCTTCATAATAAGCAGAAACAAATCAGAGTAGAAGTCGGTGTTTTGGAAAAACTTAACTTCCAACTTTCCACACCACGACACTGAGGCCACATTTTCAAAATTATACAGTTAAGGTGAGCATTTTCAAAAGTAACTGCTTTCATGGATTGAGAACTCTGGGGTAGTATGGATAAAAGATGAAAATGGAACCTGATGAATGCATTTTTAAATGAAAATGTAGAAGTGTGCACAGAGTCTTAGTTGTTAATGGTATGCTAACACAACTTACCTGGATGCACAATTCCCAACCAATAAAAATATATTTATTACCTGGTCATAGTACAACTGTATATGTGAAAGTAACACATTTATACTTTACCATAATTCTGATAATAACTGAAATGAGCAGTCTGACAGATTTTCATTACTAAGTGCCTTAAATGATAATTGAGGTTAAAATAAGTACGATCAAGGTCATCAAGGTTAAGGCCTGTATCAATAGGCATGGGAACACATCCCAGAAAGAAGGCCAAGTGTAACCTGCTCTGGCAGGGATATCAGGTGGAGATGCAAGTGAAAGCATCAAGGGATGTAAATAAAGTAGATGGACAATGGGGAGTACACAATAGCAGAGTGCAGCCCCGAAACTGTTGCTATTGAATTCCCTGCAAACTTGTCTGATCCTTGGGTTAGAAATGGACCAGCAGTCTAGCAGGGATACCTGAGGCTGCCAGAGGGTACCTTGGATGGACAACCCCATGTGTTTTCTAGAGTTATGCCTGATGTGGAAATACTTCAGAGGAGAGCGGAAGTGACGTTAGCAGTGGCTTGGGGACAGGGTATAAAAAGAGGCCAGTGGCCACTGTGTTGGTGTACTTGGAGATTAGGAGGAGTGTGGATGAGAGTTCACTTGGCAAGGAGAAGATAAGTGGCGCAAGACGGGAAAAAGGTAGAAGGTATAGACAAGGAGAAGCGTCAAGGGTCTTTTCATTTTTGCTGTACTACCTCATTTGTTGGGCTTTGTCTCCAAAGCACTGAAACTTTCTTTATTCATTTGTCATAAAACCTTCTATTTTTAAAGCTTCTTTGGCATTTTTGGGGTGTGGAGACAGCAAGAGCAGGTTGGACCACAGTACATTACAACTTCTCATTATATAGAGACCGTTAATATTTATTATCGAGCCATGAAACAATTTTAATATAAAGTATAAGCATGTATAATTTAAAACTTCAACATTTTAAAGGAAAAAAAAACTATTTTTACTTAGGACAGCTCTTGCATGTCGATTTTCAATTTAGTTATGAATGGGTTTCATATATTAAAAACCCAACAGTACTATGGAAACAATATTTTAATAACTGAATGATGGGACCAGAGTTCTACTCAAGACATGAACAAATATCGCCCCAGCAGCCAAATCTAATGATATTCATTTGAAGGAGCACAAAAATACATTTGACTTTATTAAGAAACTGTGGCTTTTAACATTCTGCAGCAGTAGTTCTAGTTGAATCTAATTTTACTCAAGCACATATACACACTTTTTTTTTACACTGTGTGGCATTTGTCCTGTGTTGTACTCTGCAAAACAGATTATCAAAAAGGGCTGAATATCAAGTTTAAGTAAAGTTAAGAGAAAATACAGCCAGCTAAAAAAAAAAAGTTGAAACCTAGTCCATTAATACACCACCAAAGAATAATATATATTCTGGAGAAAAACTGCTCGAGGACTTTGATTTACCTTGGGCAGCCATTGCCTGAGACTTGATTACAGTTTCAGATAGATGTTGTATGTCTCTAACTTCAGCAGGATAAATTACTTTATCAGCGCTCTTGGCCGAAATAAAACAGTAAGAGTGACTGGTCTACGTCTGATAGTCTGGTCGTTGAAGATTATCTAATTATCAGGTTTGATACTTCTGATAACCTTTTACATTTAAAGGAATGAAAAGCTGCTATCACGTTCAGAATGGGTGCAACATGTAACGGCAGGAGTGACTGCAGGAACAGAATGGCATTGATTCTTTTGCAGGGCCCCAGCTAGTGTCCTGTGTTGGCTGAACTGAAACTTGTCTTCCAGGTATACAATCCTTACTTTATTTATAATAAATCATACATTCAAAAAGGTTTAGGCATCTCATGCACTCATCCATCCACAGAAACACTCAAATTTGGGAAGCAAGTTGTCCATATTCCTGACATTGGGGAAAAAATAAATGAGAAAAAGGAGAGAACATTTGCTCACTGTCTCACTGTGAATCAGGTAAACCTAATATATATATTGGATTAAATGTATAATGAAGGCTATGGTAAGATAGGTAGAGGAAGTTGAAAGAAATTAAGAAAAGTTGTGTTTTTACTTTACTGAAAAAAATCAAATAATGTTAAATTTATACAGTACTAGCTGCATGTGGTCTTTGAGACAAAAAAACAACCCAAAGACGCCCTAGCAGTTCTACTATCTTAGTGAACTGGGACAGACGTCAGCTAACGGTTAAGAATTACCCAGGATAGAGAATGTGAACCCTACTGTTCTTGCTGTCCCACTGGCTTTCGTAAGAAGACACTGGAGATACCATCTCTGTGTCGCTTGCATATTTGTCCTTCTAATCTTTGTCTCGAGAAAATACCTCCAGATAGACAATATTTTAATGAAAACTTCATGCCTGGTCCTCCATTGCTGAGGTGTTTCACTTGCATGCTGTTGAGCTGCTGTGTTTGCTTTCTTTCAACATTATGCCTCTTCATTTGTGTCATTAGCTCGATGTTTCTGTTGTACGGCGATGTTTATTGCACGCAGGTCAATTGTAGTGAGGTGCATGCAGGCTCCGAAAAAATGAAAAAAGTGCATGCATGCGCCATCTAGGGGCTGTGGTTAAGTGTGAGCAGACTGCCCCAACTAGACACACACACTCAGGTCTTTCGTCTATATATGTTTAATAGCCTGTAGAGTACCTTTCAATTTAAAGATAACCAATATACTCTTGACAAGGCACCTAAAGTCGCCCTCTCTTACTCACGATCAATAGTAATGTGGCCTAAATAAGCATTGTCTTGTCTTTAGGATGTTTAGTGATGATTTTGATTGATTGACATCAATTTACTTCCATTCTAATTAAATAATGCTCATGAGTATAACAAAGAAAAGAAAAATCTGTAATAATAGAAATGTCTGTGTCTATTGTATCTATCCAGTTATTATGTCTCTATCATTCAATAAGATGGTGCATCACAAACATTTTTAGGGATAGAATGTATTGCATTTTTCATTCCAATAGACAGCTCATCACAAACATTAACACTGCTTATTTGAATCCCATACCAAATGGCATACAATAGACATATGCATTTCACCGTGCGCTGCAAAACGTAACACTAAGGTCTACATTAATTATTAATTTCAACCTGTCTTAGATGGGTAGCACAGTGAGTGAGTCGTATAAATGAGTTTAATTAAAAGCAGCCACTCTGTCTTTTATTTAAGAGATTGGTTGCAGTGAACCTACAGACACAGTAATAATAATAATTCATTACATTTATATAGCGCTTTTCTCAGTACTCAAAGCGCTATCCACACAGGGAGGAACCGGGAAGCGAACCCACAATCTTCCACAGTCTCCTTACTGCAAAGCAGCAGCACTACCACTGCGCCACCTGTGAGGATTGGGCCTTCAGGATCCAAGTCTGAGACATCTACTATGGCTGCATCCTCAATAAACACAGGAAGACCTTTTGGATTTCAGTGTATCCGATGAACAGCACACTCACACCAATTTAGTGGAAGCTTTTCACTAAAGAGAGTGCTACATTTGTTTTGGAATACAGTGTGCTACACTGAATCTCTCAAACTAGAGCAGCATTCTCGATTTAAACACAGCCCATCTAAACACACCAACCCTGTTTACATAAAGCAGCACCCCCCCAATCAAGCAGAGACTCTATGCAGAACGCCTACT